>NC_041396.2:87434156-88034156 GCF_900747795.2 Erpetoichthys calabaricus | reverse complement strand
GGTGTATCATATTATTAGATCAATTATTTTGTGTGTTAAATTTGTAATGAATTTAGACAACTTATATAACAACAGTTTTCACTTTGACATTAAAAAGTCTTTTTCTGTTTGTTTAACAGAGTCAAAAATAGCAAATTAAATTCACTATGATTCAATGCTGCACAACAATAAAATGTGAAAAAGTCCACGAAGTGAATATTTTTATGGTGAATTGTACATTTAATATTCTAAAAATACACATTTCTTTCTTTATGAATCTCAGGTGGCACAGTGCTGTTGTGACTAGTGCTACTGTGTCATAGCTGCTGGAGACAGTGTTTGAATCCTGATTTGTCACTGTGTGACTGGAGTTTGGATGTTCTCCTGGTGTTCAAGTGAATTTTTTTTCCAGGTACTTCAGTCTTCCTCCTACATCCTAGAAAAATATAGGGTGGCCCAGATCTAATTATGCAATTTTCATTACACTATAACTTATTAAGCTTATTACATAGAGAATTCACAGCACCTGCCCTGCACATAGAGATTTCACTTAAAATTATTTTTGTTGCCGATAGATGGCAGCACCTGCCCTGCATTCCAAAATGGCGGGGAGACGGTTGTCAGTTGAACAGTTGCATAATTAGATCTGGACCACCCTGTATAGATTAGTTGACTGGTTATCTATATTGGCCCAGTGTGGGTTGTGTGATTGTGTGCCCTGCAGTAGATGGTTCTATGGTTGGTTCCTGCCTTGCACACAATGCTGCTGTGTGGTATAGCAGATCTGCAGCTAGGAAATCAGTGGCCAAATTTAAATAAATAATCGTGCCCCAAAAAGGTGCAGGCTCCAATTGGGTGCTGGTGTGTGCGAGTGTGATTTGTTCTACGGTTAATTGGGGAGTTGGCTGCGGAGGCAGGCAGATCAGTCAAGCACCTCAATGATGCCACAGAGGGAGTGGCTCCTCACACCCATACCCAATTAGGGAGAAGAGGATAAAGGAGTCATGGGACTGAAGGGAGGAAAAGAAGAGAAAGAGAAAAGTGAGAACAGAGCAGGCAGAACAGCATCAGGAGGAGAGGCAGAAAAAGCCAGGCAATGTGTGAAAGGCAGCGCGGTTGTAGGTCCTGCGATGGAGCGAAGGATCGGTGCTCTAAGGGTGAATTGTCAACACTGATGGTCTGGAGGAGTACTTGTGATCGAGGCGGAGCGCTCTCCAGGGATCCGAAGTACGCCAGGGGAGTCAGAAGGATGACAAGAGGACAACTGACCCCAAGCAGTCTGGCTGATGCTGTTCGAGGTAGCCAAGACAGGGGTCAGGTTGGTGAGGACCACGTCTGTTAGTATCTCCACCAGCTGAGTGAGCAATAGATGAGCTGGGAAGACAAAGAGGGAGATGTGCTGGGCTCATCCAGGAGGGAAAGGATTATTGACCCAATGACAGTGTTGGTGGTTTTTATTCTCATTTTAAATCTTGATTTTTAACTCCTGGACAGTCTCTGTTTTAAAGGATTATTTATTGTAGAGGTTTGAGCACCGCACTTTGTTTTGAACACCTTTTGTTTTTGACTTTGTGTGTAATAAAAGCACCATTCACTTCATGTACCTACCCCTTGCTATGTGAGTGCCCTCATTGGCTGGGCTCATTCCTTGGTTACGTTACAGAGAGTGGCTAAGAAGGTCATAAAAATATGGAGGCTTTATTGACTCATAAACTCTTTGTATACCTCTGTCTGCAGATATAATGCAAAATATTGCTCTAGGCCATCAACTTCAGCAAATCAGGATGCCAAGACCAGATCATTAGGTAATTACTTGATTAAATGCAGCAACAAATTTTAATTTAGACAGTGTTACCCCACATTTAACAGGGTGTCATTGTTTTCAGCCATGCATTGGAGTGGCGCCCTGTCTAGGGATTGATCCTGTGTTTGCTCAGGAGAAGGCAGGGTTAGAAAATGGTATGGTATGGTGATTGTTTTCATTTCTGTATAGATGAAGCAGTGAAACAGTGAAAGGACTTACTTAGGGTCACAGAGCGTGCCACTGATGAAAGCTGAACTGGACTCTTTCTTCTTTTCAGCATAGCCACCCAGCGACATTTCCCATTAAAAGCACAATAAATAGCTGAAGGGATCTTCCTTCTTCACAGAGCCTTTAAGAATCAGGAAATGTAGCCTGGCTGGTAAGTCATTGGACTGTACACCACTAGGCCACCAGTTCAGTTCCCACCATTAATTTGCTGCATGCAAAAATAAGCAAGTCATACTTCACACAAACAACTGAGCTGGAATTTCAGTTCAAGGCTCTGAAAGAACTAAAAGCTGCCATGACGCTCATTTTAGAAATCTTAAACTCAGTTTTCTAAATACAGACATATGCTGACGTAACTTGAGCATTTAAAGTTAGCATACTTATGACCACTTTTACAAACAAGCCAACTTCATTTAAATGGCACTTTTCTAAAGTGAAAACACAATAGCACTTTACCAGTACAAAACTACACTTTCTTTTTGTATATTTTAAAACTGACACATGGAGAGTGTAAGTGACTCACACAGAATCATTGAATAGGAGGCACAGATTAGAGTAGCACCCTTCAGTTTTCAAGTCTGGAGCCTTAGTCACTACTCCAAACTGTCTTGTTTCAAAGCATTTAAGTTTAAAAGCACTGAAATTGTTTTAAGTGTGGTTTTTTAAATTATTTTAGAGCATTAGGCAAGTCAATCAGGAGCTCATTCCGTTCCTTAAGACTACTCGCTACAAAAGTCAAGAAAATCTCAACTAAGGTGTGATGCAGCCCATAGCGGAGGTCATTACCTTGCCTTGCACCATTAGACAACGGTAAGAACACGTATATGGAAGGGATTAGCAGAAGCAGCTGATTGAAAATGACAGCAGCCTCCTTTTTTGGTGACCAGAAAGCTGCTAAGCTAATAAACCTCTGTGTACATCAGAGATGATTGAGGCAGCTGAAGATGACAAGTGATGCCAGCAAACCCTTTCTCCAGGGTGTGTTTTAAGGGGTCTTACATAAATCAAGCCAATGGACAACTGGAATGAGCTGGTTGCCTCTATTTTTACTTGAGCGCGACCTGTTTTATAATCGAGGAGAAAGACTAACTTCATTAAGGCTATTGAGAATACTAGGTTAAACATGGCCTGCTGTCACTTCCAGTTATATCAGGCTGCCAGAATACGTCCTAACCTGGATAGGAGCTGTTAAAAAGCAAAAGGCAAGAATCCTGGGCAAACAAAATATTTCTCTAGTGTGTTTGTAGTAGAATAGGTCACCAATTGGTTTAAAAAAAAACTTAAAAAATGGATGTTCCATAGTTCAACACATCTGTTTGATCATCTTTCTAATGAAACACGTCAGATTAACTAAGTAAAAATTTAGTGGATACTGTATGCAGCTCTATTCCAAACCAGGTGCCCAGCATATTACTGAACCCCTGAATCCAGTTCATGGTCACAAGGGCCACAATGGGCAGAAGGTGGGAGCCAACACTGGGCACTAGTCTGCACTGATTGTTCAAAATTTAATTGATTTACAAATAATTGTAGGCTCACCTTTTATCATATACATTACTGGATTTGGACTCCCAAGGTATAAAAATTGCTTAACTTTTGAAAGTGGATGAGTAGGTTAGCCAGCCCAATTTGGTATTTGAAGCAAGGCCCAGTTTAGCTACCGGCTGTGTGTTGTGCTCGTTACATGTGATGTAATGTGCTCACTCCATGATCATCCATCTCTCCATTCTCTGGGAATCAGGGAAACTGTGGTTGGTCTACCAAGCTGCACTACTGCTAACTCTACAGCCACAGCATAGAACATACATTGAGGGTCAAAAATTGTATGGCTGCTTCCTAACACTGTGGCCCTTTATAAATTACAGAATCCAGGAGGACATTAACTGAAGTCTTTGGGTATCTTACTATAATGAAGAATACTATGTATCAATTCATTTTATTTGATTTATGGTAATCATTAAAGGTTTGCTCATACTGTATTATTTCTTACACAGGTGGCGCAGTGGTAGTGCCGCTGCTTTGCAGTAAGGAGACTGTGGAAGATTGCGGGTTCGCTTCCCGGTTCCTCTCTGTGTGGATAGCGCTTTGAGTACTGAGAAAAGCGCTATATAAATGTAATGAATTATTATTATTATTATTATTTCTCATCACATTGACACAGATACTCACAAGAAAACTGTAAGTGAAGTGTAGGTATTTTAGCTTATACATGACATGTGCTTGCATCCCTTCATCACAAAACAGAAACTGTGCAATATTTGGAAAGAGAAATCCAAGAAAATCCCTAGCAATTGCGGTCAAGGGAACTCATCTAATGTTTCACTTTAACTTCAATCCATCCACTTTCAAACCCAGTTAATCCAGTTTGTTGTTATGTTGGGGCCAGTGCTTGTCCTGACAGTATCAGACACATGGCAGGGACCAACCGTAGACAGAACGGTACTATACAACAAACAGTGCTTATGTGAATTTCTTACACTATGCATCACATTAAGCAGTCCCAAACCGAAAGGCTCGACACACTGAGAGAAAGACACATCTTCTAATTAACAGTAGGATTATTTAAAGTGAAAATCAGTTGGAGAAACGTCAATTTAGAATAATTCAATGATAATATCCTTTACTGATCGTACAAATCCTATATGGACAGAACAGCCCATATCCAGTTTGTTAGAGGGCTGAATTTCATTTACATTATAAAGTGAATAAAATATTTTCCTCTTTGATCAGGACGTTTACTTTTTTTCCACATTGTAACACTTGCCAGGAACACCATTTCAGGATTTTTATTTGCATTTTCCACCAAAAGGCAAATTTTCTAAGTAACTGAACTGTGCTTAAAATTTCCCAATTTACTGCACTATTGAACTTACAAGAAAAAAAAATCAATACACCCATCATGAAACCTCTCAATTCAATTCAGGGTCATGAGAGTTAGAGTCTATTTACAAGGAAAATTATTTCACTACATTTTGGCCAGTTTTATACATTTCTAAATGCTACAGTATATTCCTTTACTGTTGTAATGGAAGGAACAGCTTTCTACCGGAGATGGACCCTACTCCATATTGACCCTGTGTGAAAGAGTGTTGTCTGAAAGTGTGTCCATCCAAAGTTGCTTCCTGCTTTGATCCTATCCTGTTGGAATAATCTGCACCCCCCATGACCCCGACTTGGACTGAGTGAGTTTAGAAATGATGGATGATTGGCAGAGAGAATGAATACTGTAAAGATGAACATCCTTCCCAAGCTTCTATTTCTATTTCAGAGCATCCCCATAAACATTAACAAATCGTTCTTTAAGAAATTAGATTCAATTATAACTTCATTTTCATTTACTTGAAATTCGAAACATTCATGCATCCAAAGGGTGATTCTATAATGACCTAAAGCAGAAGGTGGCATGGCACTACCTAATTTTCAATTTTATTATTGGGTGGCAAATATACAAGCTATAAAGTCCTGGATATTGACAGAAATTCATGGATATTCACAAGCCTGGTCTGCAATAGAAATAAAATCCTGCTGTACTTCTTTATAGGTCAAATTTGCAATGGAATAGGTCATGTTTGATGCTGCACTAAATACAAATTATTGTCAATGTATTAATAATTCAGTTGTCCACCAATTACTCAGAATATGGAACCAGTGCAGGAAGTACTTCAAGGCAGAGACGTTTTTATCTGTTGCACCTCTACGTGATAATCATCTTTTTCTACCCTCTCAAACCTACACAGTATCTAACATTTGGAAAACATCTGGGATTAAAACACTTAAGAGGTTTGTATATACAGGTGCTAGTCATAAAATTAGAATATCATGACAAAGTTGATTTATTTCAGTAATTCCATTCAAAAAGTGAAACTTGTATATTAGATTCATTCATTACACATAGACTGATGTATTTCAAATGTTTATTTCTTTTAATGTTGATGATTATAACTGACAACTAATGAAAGTCCCAAATTCAGTATCTCGGAAAATTAGAATATCAGTTAAGACCAATGCAAAAAAAGGATTTTTAGAAATGTTGGCCAACTGAAAGGTATGAACATGAAAAGTATGAGCGTGTACAGCACTCAATATTTAGTTGGGGCTCCTTTGGCCTGGATTACTGCAGCAATGCGGCGTGGCATGGTGTCGATCAGTCTGTGGCACTGCACAGGTGTTATGAGAGCCCATGTTGCTCTGATAGTGGCCTTCAGCTCTTCTGAATTGTTGGGTCTGGCGTATTGCATCTTCCTCTTCACAATACCCCATAGATTTTCTATGGGGTTAAGGTCAGGCGAGTTTGCTGGCCAATCAAGAACAGGGATACCATGATCCTTAAACCAGGTACTGGTAGCTTTGGCACTGTGTGCAGGTGCCAGGTCCTGTTGGAAAATGAAATCTGCATCTCCATAATGTTCGTCAGCAGCAGGAAGCATGAAGTGCTCTAAAACTTCCTGGTAGACGCCTGTGTTGACCTTGGACCTCAGAAAACACAATGGACCAACACCAGCAGATGACATGGCACCCCAAACCATCACTGACTGTGGAAACTTTACACTGGACCACACACAACGTGGATTCTGTGCATCTCCTCTCTTCCTCCAGACTCTGGGACCTTGATTTCCAAAGGAAATGCAAAATTTACTTTCATCAGAGAACATAACTTTGGACCACTCAGCAGCAATCCAAAGTCGAGACGCTTCTGACGCTGTCTCTTGTTCAAGAGTGGCTTGACACAAGGAATGCGACAGCTGAAACCCATGTCTTGCATACGTCTGTGCGTGGTGGTTCTTGAAGCACTGACTCCAGCTGCAGTCCACTCTTTGTGAATCTCCCCCACATTTTTGAATGGGTTTTGTTTCACAATCCTCTCCAGGGTGCGGTTATCCCTATTGCTTGTCCACTTTTTTCTACCACATCTTGTCCTTCCCTTCGCCTCTCTATTAATGTGCTTGGACACAGAGCTCTGTGAACAGTCAGCCTCTTTAGCAATGACCTTTTGTGTCTTGCCCTCCTTGTGCGAGGTCGTCTTTTGGACAACTGTCAAGTCAGCAGTCTTCCCCATGATTGTGTAGCCTACAGAACTAGACTGAGAGACCATTTAAAGGCTTTTGCAGGTGTTTTGAGTTAATTAGCTGATTAGAGTGTGGCACCAGCTGTCTTCAATATTGAACCTTTTCACAATATTCTAATTTTCCGATTTACTGAATTTGGGACTTTCATTAGTTGTCAGTTATAATCATCAAAATTAAAAGAAATAAACATTTGAAATACAGCAGTCTGTGTGTAATGAATGAATCTAATATACAAGTTTCACTTTTTGAATGGAATTACTGAAATAAATCAACTTTGTCATGATATTCTAATTTTATGACCAGCACCTGTAGATAATGTCTTTGCATCCATCAACACAATTTTTCCACTACCTTCAAATCAGAAACTTTGCTAAAAGGAACCTGCCAAATTCTTTTTACCTACCACCCATTTCTACTCCAGAAGAAATATTGATCAGTCTTGAAGACTCAGACAGCATCTCAATCTATATATATAAAAGCCAAATACCACTGACTCACTCATCACAAAATCTCCCGAACCATGAGGACTTGGGACTTGAAATTTGAAATGTAGGTTACCCTTGGCCCATAGGTGCTCGCTAGGAAACGGTTTTAAAAATTTCATGGTCAAAGCCCGTTCTGTCTGTATGTCTGTCTGTTTTTTATGAGAGAATTACTTAACGGATTTAGATCTGGTTGTTTTCTATAATTTTCTTGAACTTTCTGGTTGATTTTGTGATCTCTCTCATCCCGCTAAGAACAATAGTTCACTTGCGGTACCAATGTATTTATGCAAACCCAAGGGAGTGGCTGTGGGCCAAGAGCAGGGGGGGTGGGGCCTTCCTCATTCACTTGCCAGCCTCTGTTCAAGTTGGTCTACGTCTCACCACGTGTTGGAGTGCACCTTGCCTCCACTTAGCTAACAATACCTGTTTGTCCAACAGACATTATCATCTACAGATTGTGAAGGAGTAACTTTTGACGTGTTTGAGAGAGAGGTCAGAGATCCATGTGCTAAAGAGGGTAGCTGCTGATTGCCAGAGATATCACGGCCATGTGCTTTTCTCCTGACATGGGGAATGCTCTCCCGTCAGAGCCTGATTGTTAAAGTTTGTCCTGTTTCATTACTGTGTGGGGGCAGCCACGGGGTACAGCTAGTAATATATAAGAACATTTTAAGGTCTCTTCCTTTCAAAGATCCCAGGGTATGATGGGGAAAAAGCCATTCACTTAACATCTCAGGAAAGGAATGGAAGGCAGCCATGCACAGAGTACACTTTAGCTTCAAATACGCAAAGCATACAATGATCCAACTTAAAATCTTTTATCGATCACATATATCTGGATTTTAAAATTATCCAAACTGTATCCAGGCCAAAATTCAATCTATGAATGTTGCAGTAAAGTTCCAGCCTCATTAGGCCACATGTTTTGGGCATACACCAAATTAATATAATTCTGGACCAAAATCTTTGAATGCCCCTCAGACAGCCTTGGTGTCACAAATACTCCCATCCCATTAATAGCTGTGTTTGGAATACTTCTAGATGGGCTTAAAGTGGAGAAGGACAAATTGATTGCAATTGCTTATACCATACTACTAGCAGATAGACTTAAAAGTATTTTGGTCAACTGGAAGAATCCCAGCCCACCTGTTATAAGTCAGTGGGTAACTGATGTTCTATATTATTTGAAATTGGGAAAAATTCAATTCTCACTCAGAAGATCTGTTCAAAACTTTTTTTAAAATATGACAAGATCTAATTATTAAAATTTTAGAATAACCTTTTAAACATTCTCCTTTCTTCCATCCATCATCCAACCCGCTATATCCTTACTACAGGGTCACGGGGGTCTGCTGGAGCCAATCCCAGACAACACAGAGCGCAAAGCAGAAAACAAACCCCGGGCAAGGCACCAGTCCACCGCAGGGCACATACACACACCAAGCACAATTTAGGATCGCCAATCCACCTAACCTGCATGTCTTTGGACTGTGGGAGGAACCTGGAGCACCCAGAGGAAACCCACGGAGACACGAGGAGAATATGCAAACTCCACACAGGTAGGACCTAGGGTCTCCTAACTGTGAGGCAGCAGCGCTACCACTGCGCCACCGTGCCGTGACTTGATTATATGTAATGTTATTTCCTTTGTTGTAAAAGTTAGTCTTGATTGTATGGAATATTATTTTCTTCATATAAAATCAGTAACATAAAAAATAAAATAAATTAATTAAAAATCATGGATGGATTAAAGGGTACAGTGAATACAAGGAACACTGATGCGTATTTTATTAGCCACTGTGAGGCAAGGAGACAATGCCGGAAGCACTATCAGGAAGTTTCATTTTTCAAGAATTCATGATTGCTGTACTTCTCAGATATTTGAGTCCTACGAGTTAATCAAAGTTAATTTCATACAGTGCAATTAAGTGAAGGAAGACCACTGGAAAGCCAGAGAAAACACACAGGCTTTCATTCTGAACAAACAAATCCTTGTGAGTAAAGCATTGTACATTTGTGCAGTGAACCATTTATTTTACACATACTGCTTCTGGCTGGATCACTTAATGATTTCCGCTTTTCTTTTTGAATAAATAAATACTTTCTGCTTTCTTTCTTCATTTTACATAATTAAGTGCGGGCAAGCAAATTACACCAACACATTTCTTTAAAACTCTTCATAAACATGCTGCTTAAACAGCAAGAATTACACAGTGTGAGGTTTCTTGGTGCTGCCAAGGCCACCCACAAAATAAAAGCCGTCTTGCACTTACGAGCCGAGCTCCTCCACAAACTCAAAAACATCTCGAATGTTGTCAGTCATTTTCTTCCAAGAAATGCTGCCGTTGGCTTCTTTGCGGCCCATTTTATTCAAAACTTCAGCAGGGAATTCTGTGAAAGACAAGAAGAGAAGAATTTGACTTATTAAGTGGAATCACATGGAGTTACCCAAGCCCATTTTCCATCTTTCTTTGCATGTTAGCCCCTCAGATACTTTAAATGGCTAAAATATACCAACAATGTTTTTTTTTATATAATCAAAAGTGCTATGAAACCCTCTCTGTTTATTGATTCTCTGCTAACATATCTGCTGTATATCTCCAATGCTCGAACTTTGAACATTTGTATGATGGTGTCAACTTTTTTGGATACTTTTCTTACAAAGTAATTTTATTAATTTTGTATAAGGTACCCTACTTCTGAGGTTCTTGACTCTTATTAGCACTAAACCGCAGATTAACTATTCTTTTTTTAACACTTCATTCTTTATTTCAGTGTTTTACTAACTAGACCCGTGTTTGCCTCAGAGATTTTTCCACAAGGTTTCATGAACTGAACATCAGACAAGCAGATTTGTGTTTTTTATTCAATAAAATAATAATTATTATGGTGCCAGAGATTGGTGACGTGGTGAATGTGCATGTGAGAATTTTGCTGTACTCTGTACATGGGACATTTGTCCTGCTGAAAAATAGACAGGTGATTTATTTACTGAGCTAAACTGTGAGAAGAGCATAAAATTAAAACCAAAACAAATAAAAATAAAATTAGCTACCAAATCCCAATGAGAGACAAGAATCAATGTTCAAAAAAAGGTAAAGAGGTCAAACCAAAAAAACTCACGAGAAGCACTATAACAATTTTTTTTAGATTTTTATCTGCAGATAAGAACAGAAGGAACTCCCAGCAGGTCTTTTATTCTGTCGCGTCAATTACCTGCAGTTCACGACCCTGGAAGCCACACCCCTAACATGAAAAGTGGCACCAATGACAGGTCTCAAAGTGGCAACGATAGGACAGAGGATAGGTTAGGAGCATGCACTGATACAGTGTGTTGCCGCACCCAACACACGATGAACCACCACAGGATCCAAAGTTAGGTCCCAAGTGCAACCATGCAACGGGTAAGCACTAGTTCGATAGAAAGAACTAAAAAATAGCATTCATGATGTTAGAAAATACCAAATCAAATAATGCGAAACCTAATCCTAATCACAATGCTACTACTACTATGACTACAACTACCAATACTACTACATTAGTGCATTATTAGTCACCATTATGTTACCCCAATCATAGCCATCCTGGGTATTATATAATTTAAAAGAAAATACTACTATTACTGTATGTATCTTTAATTACACAGCAGAGACACAGGATACAAGAAAGTCTTTCACAGAACACAGTAATCTATATATATATAATTCCTTTTGTGTTTGAAATGGAAATTATGTTTGACCACGCGATATCGAAATTACATATGAACCGGAAATTACGTATGACCACATGATATGGAAATTACATATGACCACAGAACATATTATAATACAGGAACTAATCACTTCATTTGTGGACGCCATTTTTATATCGTCTTTACGCATTGTTATTATTTGTGTGAGAGTTATTTTACTGATATTGAAAAGAAGTTAACACAAACACACCGATCTATCCCATAGAAGTGCGCCCCACGTCGCCCTCTCCCAGCCCACCTCTCTGGACTACAGTGCTGAGCTGTCTCCTGCCAGGCGCATTCTGACAGAGAACTTTTATTTATTCGTCCACATGACTGTCGCAGAAACTGCCACATTGTAACTTTTTTTTAGTTGGCAGTACTTGATATTAGAAGAGGTGAGGAAAACAGCTTTGCATCTTTCTACTTTTTAACTGCGCCGAGCTGTAAACAATGTGAAGACGAGACCGCCTTCAGCGGCGAGGGGTCATGAGAACAAAGTGGATGCTGGGAGGCGTGGAAAGTCGGGCTGCTCCGCCGGGTCGAGGGCTTCGCAGTTTCGGGCAGCGTCCTCTCTTCTCACATTGTTTGTGACACTTCAAGTGCCCCGTCAGCTCCTGAGAGAGTGGAAATCTTTACGAATGAGTGTAATCGGCGCCATTGAAGCAGGACTCTGTTTGTAAATTGCCCTGCACGATTACTTACTGTCCCTTAAGGTGAGTTCGGGTCACTAAAACCCCGTAACATTCAAGGCTGCTTTTGTGATCAATTATTTTAAGAAGATGGAGAGTTTACATCTAAGGAGATGTACAGACCTCTTTATGTAAAGTGTTGGACTTGGCAATTGTTTGGACCTTCTGCCCATTAAGCATGGAAGGGCAGCGTCCACATTTATCAGAATTATTTTTCTCTTAAATCACAGGCACATAGTGCAAGGTTGTCAGGCAGAAATTTGGACGATCACATAGAAAATGTAATTTCTATACCACAGCGGTCGTGTAGCGCCTTTCACAATGGATCTACTACCGAGAGATGATTCAAATACATTTTAGCTGTTGTTAGTACTACTTACCTGTTGTGTTATACTGCCTTTAAAATGTAGTTTACCCGAAACCACTCCAGTAGTGCTCAATGTATCTTTCCATCATATATACAGTATATCTACTCTATACATATAAAATCCTAAGCCTAAAAGTTCAACGATTTTCTGTAACGATTTTCTGTGACGTTTTTATGTCACGTTTTTTGTCACGCTTTAAATTGGGCTTATTTTACAACCTACATATATATGTTTGGTATCATTCTTTCCAGACTTTATCGAACTTTAAGGTGATGTTGTTAGATTTTCAGATTATTATTTCATTTTTAAATTATAAACTAAAAAATAGTTTTAACTACACAGAGGGCCGGAAATAAAAGACAAAGAGTAGGACAGCTGCTGTAGATCACTCAGCAGCAGCAAGCCAGCAGCTGATCAAGCAAAGAGGAAGTAAAAAAAACTACCATTTAAGAGGGGGTTTTGGAGGAGTGACCGTATGTCCTTGGAGTGCGTTCAGCCCCACTCTTCACAATGCGAGCGGCAGAGACACAAAGTGGCTGACGCATAGTGCAGGCTGGGGGGGTTGGCAAACAAAGCAAGCAGGGGGGAACCCCCTAATATATATATTTACATATATATTTCTTTTTGAATTTCCTTGTTAATTTTATAATGGTGCAAGCACCCTTCTTTACTAAACATCATGTCAAAGTAATTTTCGGGTACACCATAGACCAACTTTATATGCTTTTGCATGCTACAGTTTAAACGCTGCACTAGCAGGTTAACTGTTTTGGTCACAGTCACACAATGATATAGATATAGTGGAGGAATTGAACTCACATCCACTAGGCCATATTGCCTGCACTGGTAATTTATAACAAATTATAAAAATATCACACTTAGATTAGAGTCAGCATGGAATTCCAGAGTTAGTAGCAGTGCTTCACATTTTATCCTAGCCTGGATGGTGTTTTTGTGAAAGTTGCATGTTCTCCCTGTGGTCAAGTGGGTATTTATTCTGGGTACTCCAGGTTTACACTAGCATTTCACAGATATGTGTTGAATTAATCCACAACCACTAAAATCTGCCCTTTAATTTTGTGTGCATGTTTGTATGTGTGTGTGTGTGTGTGTGATAAGACAGACTGATACACAGTCCAAGATTGATTCATCCTGCACACAATACAACCCTGAAAGGCTCTGGCAAGCTGTGACTCTTGTACTGACATAAATAGCTTTGAAAATGGATGGATGGATGGCATACTCATACACTCTGCATGCACAGTTCACTCCCATTAACAATTCAAATTGATAAATTTAATAGAATTATCTCTAAGTAGTCTTGTATTCTAATCTGAGACACTCAATGAAAGTCAACTTTTGTTCCAGAGGATAACCCAAAAAACAAGAATTGGCTCAAACTGGTTTTCCAATGAACAAACATATCAGAAGTCCTTCAACACAATGAGGTTACTCACAAACAACGGGGCTACAGACGAAATAAAAAAAATCTCTGTTTGCTAAGTCATCCAGTCTAAGCTTGTAGAAAGCAGCTTAGATGTGGTGTCAGTTACTCTGTCACCACAGCCTCTTTATAGCTGTCAGAGCTCATTATATAAGGAATTAGCACCCACTGGGAAGCAAACTCTAAAAAGTTGTGAAAAAATGTATCAATGAGAAATAATAATCAAGAAATTGAGAATAAATGTGAAACAGGGAAAATGTAAATTTAAAATGTGAGCATAAAATATCACTGGCAATTTCATAGGCAAATGATACAGAAATACAGAGATGGGACGCCAGTTCATCACATATCACACTATCACCCACACTAAGTTGACTTTTACATCTTTGTGCAATGGACTTTCTGCCTGTATAGGCTCCAACGCTCAGCAAAACTCAACTGGATTAAGCAGCCTTGAGAATGTTACGCCATGCACATTTTTGACATGTGGAAGGAAAGCAGAGTACCCAAGGAAAACTTACATAAGCACAAAAAGAAATCCCAAACTCCACACACAATCAAAGAGCCCGGATTTGATCAATGAGCAAAAGGCAAAAGGGTTTGCAGACCATCCAAGAATAATAAACCCAAGGTGGGAACCAACGTTTGATGGTGTGCAAGACTACTGCAGAATGCACTTTCACCAATATGGTGCCAGTTTGAAGTCAACTCATTCTAAATCAGACTGCAGTAAGATAGTCAGCCCCTGGTGGAAACACAAGCAGAACGTGAAAACACTCCTGACTACATTTCAGCAGGTTTTTTTTTTTTTTTTGCTGTTTTTTTTATCTTGTTATTATGTGAATTTCCCCTTGGGATTAATAAAGTATCTATCTATCTATCTATCTATCTATCTATCTATCTATCTATCTATCTATCTATCTATCTATCTATCTATCTATCTATGAGTATTCAATTTCTGGAGAATAATGTTGAACAAGTCAGACTGTTAATCAAGAGTCTGCTGCCACAGGTTCAATCACTAACTCTCAGTGTGACCCTAAACAAGTCACATACAGTAAGTTCAAAAGAGAGAGGTTCACATGCCATTTTCTGAACTCATTTATTTCAAAATACTCACTCCATTACAAATTTGAGTGCTACTTTTTTATTTTGTTTTTTAAGATAATAATATCATAATCCTTGCTGATGGTCAAAATAAAAAGCCAGAATCTACCTGCTGCTGGTGACCTTCACTTCTCTCCCTTTCCACACCAGCAAATGCATAGAAAATAATGAATACATTTTATTTCCTTCACTTCTCTCCTTTTCCACACCAGCAAATGCACAAAAAATAATGAACACATTTCATTTTATGAAACTATAAGAAACATTTCTGAGGATTAAACAATAACTGAGTCTACTCCCCTGCCACTGAACTGCAGTATAGCCACGGAAAATGCCCCCCATCCCAAATATTCACCTACTTATGAATGGATCTGAATAATGGCAGCCAATATACATACATCTTTGAACTGCTGAAGAGGTTGTTTAGTGGCTAGCATTGCATTTCACTGAGGTCTAGGTCTAAAATTCCAGCCAGGTCTGAGTGTGTCCCACAATGGATTACCGTCTCTTGAACACTGGGCACAAGATGGAAACCAGCCCTAGGCGAGACCTTTTTTGGACAGGACATTAATCTATCTTAAGGCAAATTCACACACATAACCTTTATTAATTTAGATCCATAACAGGCTCCATACAGTAAATAACCATATGTAAATGATAGCAGATTTATGAAATACCAGTGGCTCATGGTTTTAAAAGGTCACTCTCTTGATACATTAACACAGGCTAAGTTCAGATTTTTTTTAACCTGTTTGTGTCCTACTAGGCAGCGTACCAAACTTTTAACTTCATATGCAGAAAACTTGTCCCAAAATGAAGCAATAGTTCTATGAGGTAAAGAACCATATAGTGTCATTAAAGAATCAGTATTTTTAAGAGTGTACTGTGCCACTTTAGAGGATCCCATTAACCTAACCTGTATATCTTTGGGATGCAGGAGGAGAACCTGCAGGTAAATCACATGGGGGAAAACATGCAAAGTCCAAGCAATTCGTGCCCAACATAGCTTTCTAATCCAGGACTCTGAGGCCAAGGAACTATCTGGTGTAATACAATTTAAAATTGAAATTGTTTTTCCCCTCTCTTTAAACAGCCATCGATAAGTATATTCGTTTGAAAAGTGACTGGTGACCAGCGATTCCTCGTTCCTAGAATAAGCAGGGTTAGGGATATGACTGGGTGTTAGGAGAACGTAAATGCTTTCTTTTTTTGATCGTCGTAATTGTACACAGGCGCTTCTGCGGAATATAACAAATCCCACGTTTGTGAATGGGCAGCGCAGGATCGCGCAGCTAGAAGCGTCGAGCACGCGCGCTCCCATGGAAACCAAGGGGCTACTTTGGAAGTGTGTAAACAGCAAAACGGCCCTCTTACCGTTATTTACATGTGCATATGCATATATGAATTAACTCTTGGCAAATAATGCTTATCCCGCTATTAATAGCGTGCTCGCTTCTTGTCTCTTTCATTTCTACGTTTGTGACTCAAATGGCAAGCGAGATGGAAAAGAAAAAAAAAACCTCAAGTTTGAAGGACATAATCATTCATGACGGAAACAATTGTTCGAAGTGTTGCGTTCCGTTAAATCATGAAGAGATGTCATTAAATTGTAGTAAGTTTTCAAGAATATAATTTTTTCTTGCAATACAATGTCCAAATGACTTAAGATGTCACACTGTTTTTCGCTTTGCGCTTTTTATTCAGTAAGAAAGGCTGTCGATTCTAAACGGGTCATGTTGAAATGCGAGTGCGTGCGTGCAAACGGATCCCAGTCCCGGTCTTCTCCTACTCAGCGTCAGATACTACGGGGATAGGCTCCAGCATCCAATGACTGAATAGGATTATTGTAATGTAATACCAGTAAGATTATTCAGTTATGTTATGCTTTAGATTAAATGAATCATGCTTTCAGCTTGCTAGTACAGTAATTACTATACTGTTCAATTCATCTATCGGAAAAGTAGGATGGATAGAGACATACAGTAGCTCCACAGCTTCTCTACTCGTGTCCAAACAAGAATTTCAAATGTAAAATTATACTTAACATCAACCTCTAACACTCATATACTACATAAATGTGTAATAGAAACAGGGAAAATTAAATATTATTCAGATAAAGTGTCCTAGAATAGCACATTATTCGGATCAAATGTGTCGCAAATATTTACACATCTCCCGAGTCACTCTTACCTTTGCCGCACAAGCAGGTAAGCTTTGTGTTGCTTGTGTTATCGCAATCCTTTATATTTTCTGCTTCATTTGTTTGATAATGAGACCTGAAAAATACGGGCAGTAATCGTGTTTAACTGTCAAGTTTTACTACGTGTTCCAACGGAGCATGGGAGTGTGTGTGTGGCTGTATAAATTAGAAAGTTCATCGTATTCGATGCTTTTAATGGGAGAACAAACTTGAATAATAATCCAATTGTAAATGTTACATATGGCACATCAACAGTCAAATAAAAGTTTAACGTATATTTCACATAGGCGACAGTCTAGTAGCTATTTGTAATCTACTTTATATGCATAAACAAGCGCATTTTACGTAAACAGAGACGACCCTGCCTATTTATTTTAGGCATCAGCATTCAGTCCGTTGACAAGACTGTCCCAATAGGTTTGTCGTGTTTATCCTGACGTCAGAATTACATCTTTATTTTAACAATCTCCATAAAGGGCACTGGCGCGATTTTTTTTTCTGTACACTCACAAGACTTCCCCCAGACTAGCGTTAGTTACTTTCGACTCCTTCGCCTGTACAGGTACAGCGTAAAGAGAGCAAAGCAGAGCTACGCCCTTGTGCACTCAATATACACACGACTGCGATGGACAAGTTAAAAAATCATAATTTGCACGTTTAAGGAGCACAAAGAAGCAAACGTTAAACTTTAAGTTTGTTCTCTCGACACGACGCCGTTCCCGTGCCCCGCACTTTCACCAGCTCGATCTTCACTCGACGCCCAGCACTCCGCCCGTCTCCCTCTTCCTCTCCCCCTAGCTCTCCTCATTCTCGATTTCTTACCGCGAGGGCGTCTGCTGCTCCTTCCGACTCTCCTGCTTTCGCTCTGAGAGGATTAGAGGCGTGAAGCGCGCAAAGTATTCTCGAGGTAGCAGATTACAGGGGAGGATACTGGGTCGTCCACCGTCAGTGCATCACACTGCCAGACACTGGTTGAAAGTGTCGCAGAGTTCGATTCAGCGCAGCTGTAAATATAAACTCTGCGCTGTAAGGTATGCGCACCTACAACTAAGCAAATAACACCTTTCTTCCGTGCAGATGAATATTTACCTAAAACCAAATGTTAAATTTGATGAACATCTGGCTTCCAGGAAAGCAATACAACAGGGTTGGGATCAATTCAGGAAGGAACAATTCCAATTCAAACAAGGAAATTGAATTGGAATTCAACAACTACAGGAAAGTGAATTGGAATTGAAGTGGAAGTGGAGTTTAATTAAATGAAATTCTATTAAATTCCATATATTGCTATTCCTGAGCATTTATTTAGGATTACATATAGGGACATGCAGTACATGTGAGCTTTATTTATGGTGCCTTAGAAATACCAAGTAATGTAGGAAAAGTAGGTGAAGAAATGTAAGTAAATAAAACTGTACATTAACATTAAATGAGTGACACTGTCCATAAGTATCTATAAATACTGTTAATACCAGTTATGACTACCAGTTCAATGTGTTAAATGCTACCACATGTCTCAAATAATAAGTAACGTTCATTCCTGTATTTCATTTAC
This sequence comes from Erpetoichthys calabaricus, assembly GCF_900747795.2. Lineage (NCBI taxonomy): Eukaryota > Metazoa > Chordata > Cladistia > Polypteriformes > Polypteridae > Erpetoichthys > Erpetoichthys calabaricus. Next base: position 88,015,498 of record NC_041396.2, on the reverse strand, counting down.
ATATTTTCACTTTTGAATGCATTAAATAATCATCATTTCCTGAAATTTGACATCACTAAGTTTATATTTCTCGATCAAGCCTAAATATTTTGCCAGCAATACTGAAAATAGGTTCCACAGGAGCAGATGAGGCAAGAATAGTTAGATACTTACATTCAGTTTGAGCAAAATAGGGGAAATGGTTCTGGTTGTCTTTTCAATACAGAAGAGGATCAGACTCCTCAGTATGCCGCAGTAAGCTTAGGTAACTTGGTACCTCCTCTGTTGTTGGTAACTCTGTAGAAGTGGATGTCCAAAAATGGAAAAAAATTGTGTTCCCTTTTTTGGTGGTGAAGAGCAATTCTTTGTAGTTGCTACTTTTGGTGAAGAGAATGAAAGGACTGTCTTTGTTAGAATGTCTTTGATGTTTTGTCTCTCTCCACACATGCACCAGTCAAGTTTAAATCTTGTTGTCCAGGGTTACAGCCAACTGAAACCACTCTATATTTTCAAACTGAACCAGACATTTCTCGAATCGCGGAATGTATGGCTGTGACCATTTTACTTGGTTTCATTGTTGTTGCAGCATGGTGAAAATCCTTGACATTAAATAATTGCAACTGGAAGGGTCGAGTGCCCGACATGTTCATTGATATTACTTATTGATTGTCTTCTTGTCCCGTGCACAATTTTATACATGCAACAACATAAACAGAAGCAATTTTTGTTTTTAAATTGGTAAATAACCAAACCTCCACATTTATTAGCAATGGATAAAATCCTATGTGTATGATTCTTGTGTAGAAGTATCATTCATATGTAAATGTTTTTAAAGTGCTTGGTTCACAACCAGTACAAGTATTCACCTGAAGATGGCGTTTAAAGTTTGATGTCGCTCTGCTGGATCCATGAACAGGTCAGTGCTTACAAACTGCATTATTTGATGTTACCTCAAGTTGTAGGAGTTGGTTCACCAAAATTATCCTTCATAATGGTTGTCACCACTAGGGGCGCAAGAGAGCCCCAAACCACTGCCACAGTAAAGCACCACACGTTAAATGAATACAATAAAGGCTTGTATTCTTCCAAAGCATCTCTTCCCAACCTTCCCAGTAATAACCCACAATTATACAATAGATAAACAAAAATAAACTGCCAATTCTTTTCTCCTTTCATCCTCCAGCTGAGTGTTTCCTACTTCCTCCCAACTCTGACTCTAAGAGCTATGGAAATGGGCTCATTTTAAGGTGAACCCAGGAGTACTTCTGGTGACATAATGTGATCTTCCGGGCTACAAAAAAGCCTGGGAGAGCCTCCCCCAGCAGCAACCTCTACCGTCCTTCCGGGAACCCTACAGGGCTGCACTTCTGGCCTACAACTTCCATGCAGCCCTGAGGGTACCCAGACTGGGACCCTATATGAGGGACACTGTCACCTAAAATGGTGAGGGGATGAATTGCTCCCCTGCTGATTCCTGACTTCTTTGGGCATCACAATCAGGATGGGAATCATAAGGCATAAGGGACACCCACTCATCCTCTAGGGCATCTACAAGGTCTTCCCAGAAATTTCTCTCAGCCATTTCCAGTCTAATACAGATTCCAAATCAATGTGTTAATATTGCAACCCAGAGTTCATACACAAATCATATCCTCAAAACAATCCAAGATCATACACAAAAAACAATCCAAAGTCAATCTAAATCTTTCCAATCAAACTCACAAAAAATCTCCAATCCCACACCTTCAACCATGGGGGCCTATTTGGCTTTCATTTATATTCATAGGTCATGAACCTTCACCTTGCATGGAATTCTGGGAAACACTGTTTTAATCTAATTTAAGAAAATGTTATTAGGAACATTAATGTACAGAGTCGGTGGCACAGTGGTAGTGCTTCTGCCTTGCAGTTAGGAGATCTGGGTTCGCTTCCTGGGTCCTTCCTGCGTGGAGTTTGCATGTTCTCCCTGTGTCTGCGTGGGTTTCCTCCGGGTGCTCCGGTTTCCTCTCACAGTCCAAAGACATGGAGGTTAGGTGCATTGGCGATCCGAAATTGTTCCTAGTGTGTGCTTGGTGTGTGTGTGTGTGCTTGGTGTGTGTGGGTGCGTGTGTGCGTGTGTGTGTGTGTGTGTGTGTGTGTGTGTGTGTGTGTGTGTGTGTGCTCTGTGGTGGTCTGGCACCCTTTGTTTCCTGCCTTGCGCCCTGTGTTGGCTGGGATTAGCGCCAGCAGACCCCCATGACCCTGTAGTTAGGATATAGAGGACTGGATAATCGGCACGGTGGCGCAGTGGTAGCGCTGCTGCCTCGCAGTAAGGAGACCTGGGTTTGCTTCCTGGTTCTTCCCTGCGTGGAGTTTGCATGTTGTCTGCATGGGTTTCCTCCCAAAGACATGGAGGTTAGGTGCATTGGCGATTCTAAATTGGCCCTAGTGTGTGCTTGGTGTGTGTGTGTGTTTCCTGCGGTGGGTTGGCATCCTGCCCGGGATTGGTTCCCTGCCTTGTGCCCTGTGTTGGCTGGGATTGGCTCCAGCAGACCCCCGTGACCTTGTGTTCGGATTCAGCGGGTTGGAAAATGGATGGACGGATGGGGTGGATGGATGTGCAGAGTGACTCTTGCAGATGAGATCAGTCAATTTTCATATTTTACATTTGATTTGTGAAATTAACATGCAGGTTAGTTGGGCTGGCGATGTTAAACTGGCTTTTAACCCCATGATAGGCTTACACCCCCGTCCAGATGTTGTTCCGCCTGTCCCCTCTGCTTGCTGGGATGAAGTCCTGCAGCCCTGTCTGGATAATTGTGCTTAGAAAATGGATGGCTCTACCCTGACATCTTAGGGATAAATAAAGGTTAAATAATTACCTACAAAATGAAGAGTGTTAGAAGTAATCAGTACCTACTATCTTGGAGTAATTTATCATATGATAGAAATGTAAAATCTACCAAATATAGTCTTTGTCTGATTTACGTTTGTGATTTTGACATGCAAAATTGTCAATATTAGGTAAACTTTATTTGATTTATTTGGATATGATTAATGCAGTGAAAATGGGCTTTCTATACTGTCTAAAATATGGGGCTAAATTTAGCCAGATATAGTGGGTACAAATTGATGTGCCAGGTTTTTGGGTTAACAGTATACCAAATATTATAGAGTGTAGGATGAAACATGCAAACTTGCAATTCTGAACATTTCCTTTAGCTCTAGAGGTGATATTAGATGGGTAGCTTCCAAATGGGTTTAACTATCCTGCATCTTCTTACTGTATATGCTGTCAAGAATTCATTTTGCTGCCTCAGCATTAACTGATTCAATGTTTCTTGTGAAGGTGTCTGTAAATGAAAACTTTCCCAAGCTCTCATTTTTGAAGCACCCATTTCTTGTTTTTCATTTGATATATACACTTCCAGCATATTTTTTTAGCATCTCATGACAACAAGGCTTCCCAAATGTAAAAAAAAAGCAAAATAAATAAATAAATGCTTGAGATTCATAATAAAAATGGAAATAGAAACATTTTTAAATTATAGCCAGACTAGTTTACTTGCAAAATGTTAGAGTGTGACAATTGTAAGATTTTGTCTTGTGATCTATCTATCTATCTATCTATCTATCTATCTATCTATCTATCTATCTATCTATCTATCTATCTATCTATCTATCTATCTATCTATCTATCTATCTATCTATCTATCTATCTATCAGATTGTTACAATAAGTGAAAGTTTATGAGTGTTTGTGTGTTTCAACTTCTTCTTCTTTTGGCTACTCCTGTTAGTGGTTGCCACAGCGGATCATCTTTTTCTATATGGTTGTGTGTTTCAACTGTAAAGTCAAAAAGAGACACACATAAAATAGATGCTACACACAGCATTAACCTTATCATCTATCAATGATGTTTCAGAACATGATTAATATTTCTATCCTTTAATCTGTCTGCTGCGGAAATAACAGTAGTCAACAAAGTACAGCATAATACCATAAGAGATAATCCATGACCTCTACATCTGACACTGCTGACACATCATAGAGATGGTTACTATTGTTCCTAATTCAGTGTATTAGAAGGTGTTAGACAGACATTGAGGCCAAGTGTCTATGGCACTATATTTCAAATCACAGGAGTGCTGGTTTAGTGTACATATTTACCATCTGATCATGAATGGGTTCCTTAACCTATTTATGTTCCAAATGTTTAAAAATGTTTAAAATATGGAAGAAGGTGAACAAATACACTTTACAAATATAATCCAAAAAATTGCCTCTATCTATCTATCTATCTATCTATCTATCTATCTATCTATCTATCTATCTATCTATCTATCTATCTATCTATCTATCATGTATGATATGAAAGACTACAGGCATTTCATTAATTTAAGTAATAAGATTAATATTACTGACCCAGATTTCCATTGTTATAATAGAAAATGTATTTCTCTTTACTATGAGCAAAGATGTAAAGAGCAAATACTTGGGAACTCAGAGAGATTTTTAATTGTGGATTTTATGCCATTATAATGTAATGGGGAGTGTAAATTTTGGAGACATGCTGTACAACAGATGCGCTAGTTTCCAAGGGTGGCTGGGTGCTATTGGGTGGTCACTACTTGGAGGGGAATTCTATTTTTGTTACATTATTTCTTTTGTTATTTGAAAGTTTGGACCTTATTGTTGAATATATATATACTAGTAACAGCACACTGCACGATAACATGCAGTGAATACACTTGACTTGAGCATTCATAGTTTTCATCCTCTTTCTCTGTACATTTAGCATTTGTTTGCTCTGAGGTTGATGCGCTTGCTGCTTCCTGAGCAGCTCTTCTTTTCTCCAACCTAGCAGCCCGCTTCTTCTCTTCTTTCGTTGGCATCTTTTCACGTTAAAACTGATTAAGTCAGTGTTTGTGCTGTAGTTACTTAGTATGTTGTGTTTAATTTTTCACTTAGGCTGGCACTTAATATATATATATATATATATATATATATATATATATATATATATATATATATATATATATATATATATATATATATATATATACTGTATATATATATCTATACTAATAAAAGGCAAAGCCCTCACTGACTGACTGACTCACTCACTCACTGACTCACTCATCACTAATTCTCCAACTTCCCGTGTAGGTAGAAGGCTGAAATTTGGCAGGCTCATTCCTTACAGCTTACTTACAAAAGTTAGGCAGGTTTCATTTCGAAATTCAAAGCGTAATGGTCATAACTGGAACATATTTTTTGTCCATACACTGTAATGGAGGAGGCGGAGTCACGTATCGCGTCATCACGCCTCCTACGTAATCACGTGAACTAAAAACAAGGAAGACATTTACAGTACGAGTCACACGCGGGAACGAAGGTAAATGACGTTAATTTTTGACTATCTTTTAATACTGTGTAAGCATACATATTAACACATGTGCAATTAAACGTGTGCATTTACGGGGTGATTTCTCAGGCTTAAAAGCTCACCTTTTATCACACGCGGGAAGAAAGGTAACTGACGTTGTTCACTGTCTTTTAATACTGTGTAAGCATACATATTAACACATGTGCAATTAAACGTGTGCATTTACGGGGTGATTTCTCAGGCTTAAAAGCTCACCTTTTATCAAACGCGGGAAGAAAGGTAACTGACGTTGTTCACTGTCTTTTAATACTGTGTAACCATACATATTAACACATGTCCAATTAAACGTGTGCATTTACGGGGTGATTTCTCAGGCTTAAAAGCTCGCCTTTTACTAAAAAGGTAAATGCAAAACTATTTTCAATCAGTTTATTGAAACGCTCCCGTTAAGGATTGCAATAACATATTCGCGAGATAAAAGAACGAAGTAGGGGGAAATGGAGGAACAGCCGCAAACAGTGAAGAGCAAAAAATTAATTAAACAATTGAGAACGGAGCGAGTGAAGCATACAAGCATGTTCATAAGGGAAACAAAGCACGGTGTAAAACGTAAGTTTAAATTAAGTTTATAGAAACGCTCCCGCTGCGGATTGCAATAACATATTCGCGAGATAAAAGTTTAATGAGAAGACACGAGGTATAAACGAACCACACGCCGTGGCGCAACGTTAGGGGCAACAGTTTCAACCATTCTATGATCTGCTTCTCGCAACTGAAAGACGGCACATGGCGGATGTTAGCCGACTTGCTGACCGCAACGTTAGGGGCTTCAACTATGGCGCTGACGCCACATCTCAGTGCCAACACTTTGCAGACTGTACTTAAAAGACACGCCCTCCTCACTGGACAGTTAAAAACACCAATCAAACTAACGATGACATCAAGTATTACCCAATCAAAAGTAGGAAAGGAGGCATCTTCATAAAATGCGTGTGGGATGATTTGCATGAGACGCTGCTTTAAAAAAAAAATGATAAAAAAAATACGGGATACATCCCGTCCAGTATTGATTCAAAACGGGACGCGCAATTTCATTCTCAAACGCGGCACGATTCCGTATTTTAAAGGACGGGTGGCAACCCTACAGTGCCAGGTAACCACCCATACAATCAGATTGTGATTCAGACTAGGAATGCAATGAATGTAATTACCCCGATCTACATACAAGGCGAAAGTCTTGCAACATTCAAAGATGATGGTTTGGGATAATTAGTACTTATTAAGTACACCATGGAACATAAAACAGCTTATGAAGCCTTGATCCGAAAAAAGCAAGATCTCAGAGATCGTAAAAAAAAAAAAAGAGGTAATGTCATTTTACTCGCTGTAGATTTTAGTCAAACATTACCAGTTATTCCACGAGGGAGACCAGCAGATGAACTCAACGCGTGTTTAAAATCCATGCTTCTCCCGCGGTCGGTTATATGTCGCGTGTTCTCGGGTAGGTACACCAAAAAATGTATACATTTAAGCATGTAATGGGCAAAGAAAAAATTAGGTATACCCGAAGGCACTGCAGTAGTACTCAATGTAACTTTACTTCTTAAATGTTAATGTTTTACTGTTTAATAATTTATACGCTTCTTATATATTGTTCAAATTCTTTTATCAAAATACCAGTGACAGCGCAATGCACGATAACATGGAGTGAATACACCATTACGCATCTGCCCACGGCCGCCCTGGTGTGCGCAGATAGGAGTTGATTCTAAAATAAAATAAACATAAAAGAGTAATACAATCATCACCCATAAAGCGGATAGCGGACGTGACGTATTATATGTGTACCACATTTCAAGTCAATAGGTGAAACGGTTTGCAAGCTACAGGTGATTTAAAATCCTGGACAGACCAACGAAAAGCCACGGTAGCAAATTATAGAAGAAGATTTTACTGTTTAATAATTTATATTTATATGAAATGTGCTTCTTATATATTACTTCATATTCTCATATGATAATGATGTTAATGTTGTTTATATTGATTTCTATGTTATTGTAAGTGCATCTATGTGTGTATATGTATGTATGTATGTATGTATGTATGTATGTATGTGTGTATATATATATATATATATATATATATATATATATATATATATATATATATATATATAATATATATATATATATATATATATATATATATAAAAAATATATGTGTATATGTATATATAATATATCTGTATATGTGTGTGTATATGTGTATATGTATATATATATGACAGCGACACTCATAACAATGACAACACAATTACATTGACAATCATGTTACGTTATTTTTAAAATGTTTCCTTTACTTTTTCATAACCTCTTTAACACACTACTTCTCCGCTGCGAAGCGCGGGTATTTTGCTAGTATATATATATATATATCCACATTACTAACCGAGAATGCTAAACCGGATGGACGCAGGGACATCCGGCAATGGGCCGTGGCCGCAAAAGACGTACTGCGCAGGCGCCCCACAAATCTCTACCCCCCCCCGCAAGCAACGGGAACCGGATGGAATGCAACGTAAAATAAAAAATGAGGCGTCGCGCAAAGAAAAAAGGAGTCAGACCACAGGACAAAGGAGCACGAAACCCATTGCACACGAAACGGGACACACACAAAGAGGAGGATTCAACAAGCCCCTAGCACACAAAAAAAAAGAAGCCACGAGCACCACACAAAGCCCATTGGACACGAAACGGGACAGACTACGGACATAGCACACGAAACGACGATTCAGACCCATGACCACAGTAACATAAATAACAAATGACACACAAAGCCCCATTTCTAAATGAACCGTCCGTATTAAACATACGTCATCTCAACACGTTCACAATATGCAGCATAGGTAGATCTCATTACAATGAGGCACTATTAACCGTTCAACCGCAGAAAAGGCTCCATATTAACAGTGAGTGCGATCCTCCTTATTACTTATCCATATTTCTCACGCTCAAGAACAAACAAGTCATGAATTCACGATCACGGGTACAAAACGATACCGCTCGGATAACGGAACCAAACACAATTCACACTATGCAGCATAGGTGGATCTCATTACAATGAGGCACTATTAACCGTTCAAGCGCAGAAAAGGCTCTATATTAACAGTGAGTGTGATCCTCCTTATTACTTATCCATATTTCTAGAAGAAAAAATTTCTCGGCTCCAAAAACGCACAGCTCAACTAACACAGTTACAGAAACGAACCCAAAGCCCCCTAATATATATATATATATATATATATATATATATATATATATATATATATATATATATATATATATATATATATATATATATATATATATATATATATATATATATATATATATATATATATATATATATAGATATGGCGGCACGGTGGCGCAGTGGGTAGCGCTGCTGCCTCGCAGTTGAGAGATCTGGGGACCTGGGTTCGATTCCAGGGTCCTCCCTGCGTGGAGTTTGCATGTTCTCCCCGTGTCTGCGTGGGTTTCCTCCGGGCGCTCCGGTTTCCTCCCACATTCCAAAGACATGCCGGTTAGGTGGATTGGCGATTCTGAATTGGCCCTAGTGTGTGCTTGGTGTGTGGGTGTGTTTGTGTGTGTGTCCTGCGGTGGGTTGGCACCCTGCCCAGGATTGGTCCCTGCCTTGTGCCCTGTGTTGGCTGGGATTGGCTCCAGCAGGCCCCCGTGACCCTGTGTTCGGATTCAGCGGGTTGGAAAATGGATGGATGGATGGATATATAGATATATATATAGATATAGATATATAATATATATATATAGATTGATTGATTGATGCAATTTTGTTGCTAAACTTTAATAAAAATTTTCTTGCACAAAAGGTGGTGCAGTTTCTAAATGAAAGATAAAGTGGTGTCAGCCCTTTGTCTTCCCAAATGTTCAAAGATTTTGTTGGAGTGTCAACAATCTCTTTATCATCTCCCATAGTGTCTACAGATTTATTTTTTACATTGAAGGCTTTCTCCTGAGCTTTACTTATGCTCATTGCAAAGCTTACTTTCTTTGGGAATTGCAGCCTTTTAAAATAGAATGGAAAATCAGTTGGTAAGATAAATATCAAGGGAATATACAGCCTTTTATTTATTATGACTGTTTTGGCTTTCACATTTTTACAAATATAAAAATATAAAGGGAAAATAAACAAACTGTTACAAATGTTCAAAGCTTGTGATCAGAGTAGAGTTATGTTGTCAGTACATGGTTGATGGTTCAAGGGTTAGTCCTCCATGTTTTAATTTGAGGCACTCTGTATTCTCACTGTTTAACAATGAAAACTTCACCCCACCTCTACTCTGTTCAGGGTATTCACAGAGAAGTGTTTAGAATTCATCTTTCACATGCAATGATGTTAAGATACTATAAAAAATTGCTGAATAGAAAAAGGACAAAATGATTGGGTCCTTGTGGTGAGCAACAATAAAGTAAAGACACAATACAGTAGGTACATTGTATTTACCCTTTCCTCAGAGTTTCTAATGAAATGTTTCACTCTCTCTGATGTCCCAAGATGCACTTTACTTTTGCAAGGGGGAGGCTAAGCTGTCTTGTGACTATGAGTGCATGGAGAAGTAGAACTCCAAGCTAATTAAAAATCAGCCAAGCGCTCTGAAAAGGTACGTTAATCAGTGGGCTCTGTGGCAGGGAGCCACTTGCAAACAGGCCCATGTGGCCTGACGTCAGGCCAAGAGGGAGTCAAGTGTTGCTTTTTCATGAGCATCAAATGAATTCTGGCAGCACTGTTTTTTTCTCTTAAATTAGTTCACAAGCTTCCAATTTGTAATGCAGGTGTCTGGGGGCTGGGAGGTGTTCATCTTTGGTGATCTGTGTAGTGCTCTACGAGCATTTTCAAAGTCCATTTCGGTAAAGTGTACTTTTCTCTACAACATAAGAGCCACAACAAATATATGATTTAAAGACTGTGGGCCTATGTGGGCCAAAAAAGCAGAATTTATTTCTTATGAAAAAATTTGCATGCAAGCCAGCTGCCTTGATGTGCTTCTGAAAAAGAGCTTGAAAAATTGCAGGTAGTGGTGTTCTTTAACATTTATGGCAGTGGCATTTAGAAGACAAGAAAGTCTAGAGATGCAATATTAATTAATAAATGTCTTCTTATCCTAGTAAGTGATACAATTACTAGTTCTTCTGATTCCTTGTTATACTAGGACCATGTCCTCTGGTTGCCATCAGCAGCATTACAGGTATGGACTGATTTTGTTCTCCATTTTGTGAAGCTACAAAGCAGCTGCTCTAAACCTGGGATTCTCAGAGTTTACTGCTGGAGGACTGCAGTTTATGCAGGTTTTTGTTTCAGTATACTTCTTAATTTAAAGCAAATTCTTGCTGTTAATGCAGCATGTTATTTATTTTCTTACTCTGCTATATTAGACATTTTTTAAATTGCCAATTTTTGTCTTTCACAAAGCATTAATCCAAATATTTTATGTACTGGAGCCGATCAGAATTTCCCAGTCCTTTATGTTTTTTCCTTTACAAATATTTAATTAAAACAGGTAATTTACAAAGAACCCACAAAGATGCAAATGGGATTAACTTACTGTATCTGGTTAGATATTGGCTGCCTTTTTATCTCACAGGTAAATTTATCAGACACCTTTATCCACCGCAATTTATAATCTACTATATATTAAAACGCCACTGTCTGTGTTTGTGTGTCTGGTCCCTCCTAGCAATCTGACTGGTCAGTTTGGCTTTGGTCTAATTTGTCAGTTTCACTTTGGTTGCTCAGTTAAACATGGTCAAGGGAGGATGCATCAGGCAAGACGGGTTGAGACACACAAGGATACCGAGAAAAGGTGTAGGAGGAAGGCTGAGAGTCACCTTCAGAGATAGGAAGAAATCACAAGAATACGAATGATGTTTCCACTTCAGGTAATGGGGACCCACCTACAATTGGTGGTAGTCAAAAAGCAGACAGGAGACAAGCAAGGTGCCTCGAAATGGCAGAGTTTGAGAAGCAGGCTTTACAGGCACATGGTCGAGAGAGGAAGCAGTGGGCAAGAGAAGGTGAGAAACATGAGGATACCAAAGAAAGGTGTAAGAGGGGCACTGAGGGCACATATAAAACAAGAGATATCAAATATTTTTAAATTTATTCTATTACCTATTTTCAACAGGTAACATAGCTAGTAAAACATAAATGCAATATGTTTAAGTGATTAGAAAGTATGCAAAGAACAAAAACAACAAGTTTAAAATGGAACAGAAAGATGACAGCACTACACTCAGTCCCTAGTCTTGATGAAAAATAATGCTCTAGAAAATTAAAGCAGTCTGATGGTTTTTGGGTCAATAGAGCTGTAAGAAAAAAGCAGTGGGAAAGAAAGTCAAAACGGATTGCATTCCAAATAGAAGTCTCTTTGTTGGGGGGCTTGAACATCTGTAGGCTGGGAATTAGCAACTGGTTAACAAAAACAAAAGCAAATAATTGGGTGAAACAGAGTTTAGAATATCATATTATGTGTGTGGAAAATGGATAGCAACACTTTTTGTCCTGACTGATGAAAGCATGGCAACACATTCTGTCCTGATTTCATGAGGATGTCATGGAAAAAAAAGTTATCAATTGATAATTGTCTGTTAAGAAATCTTAGGATGGAACTTAATGTGTTTGTGTCCTTTGATATGCCTATGTCACCTGAAGTCTTGAATAGTAAAGTGGTGTTAATAGCATCCACTTAAAGTTAAAAAAACTTTAGCAATGTGTTTTGAAGGAAAAATAACTTTTAAACTCTAGTTAAACAGTGAATGCAATGGTTTAGGGCTACAGGAACAAAAATGTTGCTTGAGCAATAATCGCTGCAACAGAAATAATTGAAAAATGAAGAAGTAAAAAAAAAAAAAATACTTGTACCCATTATAGCTCTTCAGGACCAAACCTTAGGACAACTGCTCTAAAACCTCACAACTGTCAAGAAAACTAAGAAAATGCATGAAAGAATATGCAGAAATAAAGCTGGTTCAAAAAAAGGAGAGGTGTCGGGTGGCATATAGGTTAGTGTTGTTGACTGTCAGCACTAGCCTCTTGGAGCATATCTCAGCCTAAATGTAATCTGCCTGACATTTTACGTTTTCCTCAATTCCACACTGACTTTCTTCCAGAGCTCCAGCTTCATCCCATATTTTGGATAAAGTTTTTATCGATTGGTGACTTTGAATTGAACTGGAGTAAGTGTTGGGGTGTGCAAGATTGTACCCTGATATACAATGTCACCCTGTCCATGGTTGGTCTCAGCCTTGCTCTTGATGCTTCCAGTACAACACTCTTTATATATATAAATGTGGTGGAAACTCACAAAAGGACAATCTGTAGGCATCACACAGTGGGATTAAGATATGGTTAGAAGAATTATCTGAGCATGTTAAGAACATGATCTCACACACCGGTTGATAAGACATGGACTATTCAGTACATAGAGGGGCATGTGTTGCAGTATACTTGTCAGGCTGCAATACAGACCTGCTGTTTGCCATGGAAACGACCATAGAGATAATAAATGTCCTCCTGTGGAATGTCAGTCCATGCCCTTTCAACTTGGAGGCACAATTAGTTGAGGTTTACTTTTGGTGACTGGGCAGAGGAGACTTGCCACCCAATCCATTCCCATAAATGCTCAATTGGAATTGCCAAGTGAGTGTGCTGACAAGAGGAGCTGATGAACATCCTCGAGGGCATTTTGAGTTGCATAGATAGAACATGGAGAGACAGAGTATTGCTGGAAGATATTTTTACATAGGAACAAATCATTATGAGCTATATGAAGTCTCTTACATAGGTAGCTCTGGTCAGTGTTCCCTCCACAAACACTAGACATGAAGAACACTGTAGCTGGTAGAACCCCGCTTTTATGATTATTTTGCATTATAAAGTTTTTCTCTCACATTTAAACTGAAATGAACTGCTAATATAGAAATTTTGTGGTAGTTTAAATCCAACTCAAGCATCTCAAAATTGTTCTAGTAATGTAAACAACTGTTTGAAAATTAAGTGGTAACCACAACAGATAGAAGCTGATGCAACACAACACATTTGCAATTGCTCATGGGTAGTGTGAACATGCACAGTGCAGCACCCTGTCATTAATCTAGTTGAAGCCAAGGTCAAATGAACATGAATGATCTACTACGGGATTACACTGTTGTTGAACAATGTGCTGTAGTGAGATTTGTTTAGGTTCAGGTAGTGAAACCTCCTGATATTCACCGAACGATGTTGGCTCAGTATGGAAGTGAAAACAGCACGACTCAACAAAAAAATTTCTGAATGAGTAGAAATTTTTAAAGTGGGAAGAATAAATGTAACTGATGAAGCTTGATCTGGTCGACCATCAAAATTGTGTACACAAGCCCATATCAACATGACGAATGCATTCATCAGAGAAATCTGAAGATTTATGTTGTCCACTGTTGCTGCACATTTGGATATCAACTATGGATCTGCACGTACCATAATGCATGAGGACTTGAGGTACTATAAAGTTTGCATAAGATGGGTACCCAAGCAGCTTACTGATTTGCACAAGCCAACGTGCTTCTGTGAATTTCAGCAGGATACATTCCCTTTCCTCAAAGAAATCTCACTATGGTGCATTGTTTAACAATGGTGCACGTCCATGTTCATCTGAGCTTGGCTTCAGCAAGCCTAATGGCAGAGTGCTGCACTATGTGTGTTCAAACTATCTATAAGCCATCATGAACATGATGTATTGCATCAGCCCTATTGGGTTCCTTGGGGGATGCCAGAGGGTGTAGCTGGGATTCATAGTCCCTACTTTCAGGCAGGAAGTCGGGAAGATCCCTTACCCGGACTAGAGGCCCCAAGTAAACAGACTGTCTCTAAGAGGTGTTTATTCCTCCGCAGGCACTAGATGATAGCAGCACGCCATACCAGCACCCATTCAAGAACCAGCAGGGAATGCCAGGAGTTGTAGTCTGGCAGCACAGACCTGCTGGTGTCTGTGGGTGCCACAAGAGAGCACTACAGGAAGATATAATCCTCACTATATTTGACTTCTGTATGACCCAGAAGTATTTTTGACGGGGAGCAGCCCTGGCACCGGAAGTACAAACAGGTCTTCAATAAAAGGGACCACACTACTACACTACTAGTTGGGGATGGGAGGAAAGAAGGCAACACTCGACTGGAGGAGGGCAGTGCGGTGGTGAGAGGTGAGAGAAATTGTAGAAGAGAGAGAACCTGTGCTTTGTGCTTATGTCAACTTTTGTAGGCATTGTGTTGAATAAACTTCCACTTATTTGAACCTGGGACTGCATTTGTGTGATCGTGTTGGGGTTTGGGGCTCACTGGTGCCCAGTTCTATCACACTCCATAAATTATTTTTAATGTTATGAAAGTGATGCCATTTTGAGAGTTTTTTCTTGCTTTGAGCACCACCATTTTGCAAGTAGGTTCCTTGACCACAGACATCATGTGTGTAGTTACAACACCTGTCGCCATGTCATGTGGGGGCTGCAAGTAACATCATGTGGATAAGACACACAGCACATGGTGCCCTAGCTTTGAGATTCCTTTACTAAAATTTTACATTTTTCAGTTGTTAGGAGTAGACAAAAAAGGTACTGAATGGATATGTTGCTTTGTTTCTTGACCTTGACTTATAAGTTTTAAAAACAAGATTTTGTCAATTATTTCACTGGCTCTTAACTGTGATCTCTGACCTCTTGCCAGTGTCTGGCCTTGTCTTAGCTTTGTCCTGCTTACTGATATTCTGACAAGCTTAGAGGAAGCTATAAGGCACTTCCAAAAAAACATCATTAGGACCCTCTGCTTGTTTCTTTAACTATACAGTATCATTGTTTTTGACTCTCTGGTTAACTCATTTCTCCTATTGTTCTGGAAAAGCAACCTTCTGGCTGTCCTTGACTTTGTTTAACTGGCCCCTATTAAGCCATTCATATCATGGTCTTAATATTTTTCCATCTCTGAAATCTGGCTTCTAGACAGACAGACAGACAGACAGACAGACAGACAGACAGACAGACAGACAGACAGACAGACAGACAGACAGACAGACAGACAGATAGATAGATAGATAGATAGATAGATAGATAGATAGATAGATAGATAGATAGATAGATAGATAGATAGATAGATAGATAGATGCCACAAGGGGAAATTAAAATTTATAAAGGCTCAAGAGAAGATATTAATATTATTACAATCAACAACATTCCAAACATATGCAAGAATGTGTCTTGGAAACTAAGAGAGCTTGTAGGTGACAGTAAGATGTGATCAGATCTGCCCAGTTATGCCACAGAGTTACATTTAAAAGCATTAATATATGGATAGAGTAGGTCCAGCTTGTTGTATCTACAAAATGTGTTGTCTCAAACTCCACAAAGAGCCATAGCAAGGTTTGGGGCAGCCACCCGTATATTTGGTTTCCTGGCTGCAAATTGACGATTATTGACAGCACTGCTGTGCACAAAACTGAGTCCAAAACAGAACTGAGGGAATAGGGAAAAGGTGGAGGCTTTTAAAGGGGAAGACAGGAAGTGAGATCAAAGGGGTCGGGCTCATGAGGGTCTTCAACCATAGGCTTGAGCCTGGACGTGACATCATGGGGCTGGAGCTGGTAAGGTCTTCTTCCATAGGCTCAGACCCGCAAGTGATGTCAAGAGGGCCAGGTGGAATCTCCCATGAATGGTCTGCAGGAAAGGGAGAAAAAGAGTCAGTGCACTCTGTCACATCCTGGTCTGATTCGGAATTGCCCTTACTAAAGCCCTTTAGCTGCCTCCCATGCGCACGTGTGTGACAGTGTATAAGGTTATGACATACTGTAGAAGAATAAATGCACAAAGTATGACAGTTTATTAGCCTAAGTATTAAATGCTACACAAAAGGAAGATATTACGTTAAAGTTTTCAAGCAAACTAAAGTTAAAATGAATACATGCCGGAATATGTGAAGGAACTGTGCTGGCAGAGCTAAGATGTAATATGAAGCAAAAAGAAGCACAAAAATGCAAAGTGAGATGAAGGAAAAATTACCAGAATTGAAACCAAAAGTTAAAAGGAAAAATGATTTGCCAAACCTCAGAACACCCATCAAAAGCATTCATACAAAAAGTCCTGAACACCAAAAACTTTTTTACGCTAGCTACCATGAAGAGTTTTTCAATTAACTTTTATCAATGAGCTTAGATGGTTCCTGAAGTGCATTGCACTCTTGTTGTCCTAACTTCTGGTGATTACAGGCTAAGAATGGGCTCTGCTGATGATAACAAAGAGATATAAAATGGCTCCAGCCCTGTTTGTAAATAATGCACTTAATGATAATGCGAAAAACAAAAAACATAACATAAAAAAGCAGGAAATTTTTGTAAAGCAGGATATGCAGAAAAAAGCATAGCAATAACCTCTTAACACTAACATTTTTAGAATTATTACAGCTGCCTGCTAAGTGACAGAGAGAGATTAAACAGGAAAGCATGAGAAATTTGTGGCCACGTTGACTGGTAAGCTTTTGAAACTGCTTGACCTGTGGAGTTCAAAATTTATTGTGATAAGGAAGCCATCGTGCAGCCCATGCCTTAGAACAATGTCTCTTGCTCCCCACAAATGATTATCAGGGACCCACTATGGCATTTTGCTGTTTTATGGGCCTCCTTAAGATTTGTATATTTGATAATGAAAGGTACCACTTAAATAACAAATTAAATGTATCCTTTTATTAATGTCATATTTTCTCATATGTGCACTGAGTAAAAGGACTTGATGGTTTTACTAGGGCTGCCTTTCCTAAAAAATATAAATCCCTGGCACTGTTGGCTCCAGTAAGCTTACATACATTATGTAAATGTTGTATGGTTATGTAATTTTCATTCTCTGTTATGTATTTATATATCTTTGAACACATTCATGCTCAGTGTATAGCATATAACACCGTATAAGAATAAAAAGAACTCAAGATGGGCTAAATAAACAAATTTAAAGTGGTAGCTATAGACAAGTGACCAGAGTTCTCGCAAAGGTTGTGAATTCCAGAATCCCAGCCATGTCTTTAAAGTGACCAAGTAAATGACATTTAGGGGAATAGTAATGGACCATTTCTTTTTCTGATTTATATCAATGCTATTGATTTTGAGAAGGCAGCAAAAACAATTCAAAAAGAACTGGACAGCCTTCAGAACTGGGCAAACACTTGAAAATGCAATTTAATGTGGAGAAGTGTAAACCGCTACACCTGGACAAAAGGAACATCAACTAAAAAAGCAAAATGGGGAAAACTGTCATACAGGAAGCAGCCTCTGAAAAGGATTTAGGAGTTTATGTTGAGAAGCAATTAAAAGGCAAATAAAATGTGAGGTTATATCATAAAACTGTTGAATTCAAGTCAAGGGACGTTATGCTCAAACTATATAATGCACTGGTAAGACCATATCAGGAGTATTGTGTGCAGTTTTGGACACCACAGTTTAAGAAAGACATAGCAGCACTTGAAGCCATGCAGAAGAGAGCAACCAGGTGCATCCCAGAACTTAAGGAAATGTCCTACTGTGACAGGCTCAGAGAATTAAATCTGTTTAGTCTCGAGCAGAGCAGACTGTGTGGACCTAATCCAGATATTTAAAATCATGAAAGGCACTGATAAAGTAGATCCAGCAACATTCTTTTGGCTTAATAGTGAATCACATACTTGATGACTTCAGTGGAAATTAAAGGGAAGTGTTTTTAAAACTGAAGCCAGGAAGCAATTCTTTGCAAGGAGTTGTGGGAGTCTGGAACAACCTTCTGAAACAAGTAGTTGAAGCGGAAATTTTGACACCCTTTAAGAAGAATCTGGATGAGATTTTGGGACAGCTTGATGGACTGAATGGTCTCCTCTCGTTTGTCAGATTTGTTAAGTTCTTATGTAAGGCAGAAGCATTCAAGGGCAATTCAGTTTCCCCTGTTTTCTGTTGACCATTTTCATACCTATCTTCTAAACCCACTTATTGAGAGCAGGGTCATGAGGGAGCTGGAACTTATCCCAGCAAGCATTGGGCACAAGGCAGGAATAATCCATGGATGGGGTGCTAGCCTATCACAGGATGAACACACACATAAACACACATATATGCCAGTGTAGCAACATCAATCCACTTAACCTGCATGTCTTTGGACTCTGAGAGGAAACCAGATCTCCCAGTGGAAACTCACATGAACACGGAGAAGAACATGCAAGCTTCAAAAAGACACAGTCTCTTTATATTAGTACCACTGCACTACCATACCCCCAATTCTCATATCCACCTTAATAAAAGGAAAGTGTCTGTGTGTCTGTCTGGTTACTATGTCTCTGTTTTCCAAAATGGCATCTTGCAAACATTAGCATTGCTTTTACAAATCCTATACCAAATGACACTACCAATCAATTGGACACACTGCACTGCAAATGTTAACACTAAATACATCCAACAGAGAGTAACTGCCCAGACAGACAAATCAGCTTATCAGCCTTAATAAAATTATAAGTGTCTGTGTGTCTGTCCAGTTGCTATGTATCTGTCATTCCAACAGATGGTGCATCACAAACAAAATGTATGCATTTGTCATTGTAACAGATGGCACTTCACAAATATTAACACTGCTTTTATGAATCCCATACCAAATGGCATATAGCAGAGACATATCATTTTTGCTTATTTTGGTTTTACTTTTTTCATTTTATTACTATAAATGTTTGTGATGTGCCATCTATTGAAATGACAAGTACAACACATTTTGTTACTACATGCATTACAAAATATATTCTATTAGGTAGTACACTGCAAACATTAACACTGAGGTCTACTTTGATTACTTGGGATTCAACCCATCTTAGAATATTTTTTTGTTTTTTTCTTTTTATTGTATTCCTGGGAAGTTATGTTTTTTTATTAATATGTTAATAATAATCTTAATCATGGATGTTGTAGTTTAAATTTTCCATCCTGCTTCCTTAAAGTGGAAGCCAAAGAGGCGGGACCACCTCATGACTCAGCTGGCAGGTGGCACCAGCGGCATAAAAGGTGAAATGTCAGTGTATACTGAAGCATCAGCATTGCAATTATGATCTGTATTCTTGTGGATTTCCTGCATTTTGACCCCAGCAAGTTTAAGATATTGCCCAAAAGGTAAAACTTACATTTTTGATCCTTCTCTTTGCCTTCTCATTTGTGCTGCTTGATTTTTGAATTCCTTAAAAATAATTCTTTAATTTATAAGGAAACTTTATTTTGTTATTTTGGGCCAAAGATTTGACAGTGATTCTTCTGTTTCTCTTAAAATTTTGTTAAAATTTTTAGACCTTAAAGATTGTGCAAGATTGTGCCCCATATTGGGCCTGTGAAGGCCTACCTGATGACTTTTGACTTGAGTTGTCTGTGGTGAGGCCTACCTGGGGTAATCAGACTCAGGAGAAGGGCTGGTGTTGATTTTGGGTTTTTTAAGGCCTGCACCCATTTTATCTTTGCTTTATTGTGGCAGGAAATCATACCAGTTTGTGATGCACCATCTGTTGGAATTAAAAAATCCAGTGCCTTTTATTACTACATGTATTACAAAATACATTCCAGTCAATGGCGCTCTGCAAATGTTATTGCTAAGGTCTGTGTTGATTACTTAGATTTCAACCCAAGTTAGACGGGTAGCACAGCTAGTACAAATTATAATTATATAGAGATGGTGATTGCTCTTATCCTGGAACCAAGTGGAGATTTAGTGTAGCTGAACATGTGTCTCTGTGAGAAAAGAGAAAATATAAGATCACAAAAGAAAACAGTGAGGCCATCATTGTGGCAATATCACACAAAAGAACTGTCATTTTGTCCTTCTCAAGGCTCATAAAGGCTGCAGTGTCTCCCTCAGAACATGCACACACATACTAAAACTAACACAATAAATAAAAGGCTGGTAAACTACTGCCAGGCACTATTTGTGTAGGTGGCAAAAAGGGCTTGTGTAGGTGAATGTTAATGAACATTTATTTGCAGGCCAGTTCAGGCTATACATCTGCCTTCTTTAGTGGTTAAATAGATAATCTTTTTTTATTATTTACCAGTTCAATAAGAGTGAAAGAACCTCTTGTTCAAATTAGACTGCATGAATGTCAATTGAGTCAGTGGTTAAGCTGGATTTGTCAGATCAGAAAGCAAAGCAGTGAGAACACCTTACATAACTGAGAGAGCACAGTAAGAGCACGACAAACTATATATCATTATGTAAGGAACCTGTTGATATTCTGCTGAAACCACTTGGGGTCACAGTAGATTACAAATATTCCTTTTCAGAAAAAGTCAGTGCTCAATCCATCTCTCTTCACCCATCCATTCATTTTGTAAACCTACCTAATTCAAGGTTGAGGGAACATTGACTGTATCCTATCCAATTATTTTATTATTTAATATTGTCATTCATTCAATCAGAGACTTCAGAAAGACAGTATTATAGTTGGGAGACTGCCGTTGCACTTTCAGATTTAAAAAAGTACATACTTGTGAGGCACGGTGGAGCAGTGGGTAGCACGCTTTACTACATGTCAGCTGTCACTAAGATGTGAAAGAAATGATTCAAACATTATTTCTGATACACAAACTGTTTGTTTTAACCTGCAGAGGAACAAACACATGAGGGACCCACCATGTGAACTGCAACATCACATACAACAATAAAGGAATTAAAACTCTAATCTCCTACCATCAAAAGTTCATTAATTATTCTAACAGGAACGGCTCTGCTGGTCTGCTGTTTATGTATCCCATGACTGGGCCTGGATTCAAACTCAGTCTCATAACCCCAAGTATTAAACCAAAGAGGATTATTCATAGTTACAGTAAATATCAAAAGGAAATAGTCAAATGGGAAATCAGGTAAATTATAATGGAGATCAGATGAGAAAAAATCTTAATACTGTACCTCAATGTGCCTTTCTAAAGCAGATATATTTCTCTGTCCTTAATTTTGATGGTGTAGCTTATCCACATGTGCATGTCCCCAGAACCATGTTTGAAACAATGAAAACCAGTGTGGAGGATGGC
The DNA here is from genome assembly GCF_900747795.2 of Erpetoichthys calabaricus. Lineage (NCBI taxonomy): Eukaryota > Metazoa > Chordata > Cladistia > Polypteriformes > Polypteridae > Erpetoichthys > Erpetoichthys calabaricus. The sequence continues at coordinate 87,994,043 of NC_041396.2, read as the reverse complement.
AGCCAGGACACCTTCACACTGGAAGGACCGGAGTAAAGAACGTTTACAGGGCATTATCTGCCCCGGAGCAATAGATGGCAGTTCCCCTGGGTTGTGGCAGCACCACAGTTTCCCACAGGGCTTCATGGGAATTGGAATTCAGAGACTCAGCCCTGTTGGGTGCCGTTGGTGCCGCCAGAGGGTACTATGGGTAAAGTAGGGCTCCAGCCTTACCCGGAAGTGCTCCTGGGTCAAGCCTTTGGAAGTACTTCCAGGAATCACATAAAAGGAGCTGCCTGCCAATATTCGGAGAGCCAGAGTCAGGAAGAAGAGGAAAAAGCTTGTGGGAGGAGTGGAGGAGGCTGTGACAGACAGAGGACAGGATTCTGTGTTACTACTGAGGACTGTGACTGTGCTTGGTGCTTCATTGTACTGTGCTTTGGTGGTCGGAACACTTGCTGGAAGCATTTCCCGCAAATAAAAGCTTTATTTGCACTATACTTGGGCCTAGCATCTCTCTGTGTCGGGTGGTGGGGAGCTGGAGCGCCCACTAATGGTCACACCAGACCCTTTAAACTTCCATTTCTCTCTCTCTCTGTCTCAGTTTTCTAAATCTTATCTTCCTCCCATCAGATGCGTGCTATCAACTCCACTCTCAGCTTCACATTCCTTGGACTAGTGGCCATGTGATGCAGTAGCTTTAAGCTTAATTTCTAGGTCATTCCTCTTGTCACTTTCAATGTCACAGACATCTCTGTATTTGTACCAGAGACACAGGTCTGGAACTCCACTTAATGGAAATGGATGCCCATACCCCCACCAGCCTTGATCTAGCCTGGAATTGCCTTATATCAAGACATTATTTGAGGGACAGCACATTACACCCACCCTGCTGAGAGCGAGTGGCCTGTAGTGGCCCAGAGATGTTGGCACCTATGACACTTGCTTTCTTCTATCTTAGTTACCCTAATTAAGTCAATTTCTGGCCCCCCAATCAAAAATATACTGCCTTCTGGAATGTTCTTCTTCCTTCTTAGCACTAAAACTGCATGTCTCTGTTCCAGTGCCTGTTTCCCTGTCAGGGCTGCACTGGACGCTGTCACTTTAAGCTGACTAATCCTGTTTCTGACCAAGCCACTCATTAAAGATCTTCAATATCTATATTGAAGCAGGTCATAATACCAAATGAATAGGTGCTGTCCTTGTATTAATACTGAATAATCTGATACACTAACTGAGGCATGTTTCTGCAATGTTAATTATTATTTATGTGTATTTCCAATGGTGATTGTGTTATATGATTTTTTGTTCTCAAGCGCTGAATGGGTGTGATCTAAAATATTTTCTGCAGTAGATACCACTCCATCTTGTTTCATAGATGTTTTTTAGTAAATTTGAAGTTAGTAATTTGCTATAATAAATTGTCTGGATCCACACATAGAACTTATATTTTTCAAAGACAAAAAATATTTAAATATTTTGAGAATATAGTTACTGCATGAAAAAGTTGTATTAGTTATTGGACATTACAGCCCTATAGTTTCATATTACCTATTGTCAAACAAATCACAAGCAAAAAATTCATGTGGAATGGTCCATACAGTACTCCCATATACATTTTACTTGATACCACAGGAGATCATACAAATAAATGTAGAGTAAAATGAACAGTAAATTGAATCAAGTGAACAACTTCAATAATTTGTAATTTGAAACTAAACACACTGGGTCAAATGACGTTAACAAGCTGCACAGATAGACAGATTTGGTACAGGAGTGGAGTAATGCCTCTGTGCACATTGATCTTTACAAAAATCTACAGGAGTGTGTGCACATGTTTATGTGTTTATGCGTGTTCATTTCTTTCTCTTCATCATCATCATACAGTTTGGAGATAAAGTCAGAGAGGTGAGATTGTGTTGGTTTGGACATGTGCAGAGGAGAGATGTTGGGGGGTAACAGAGCAAGATGCAGAGGACAGAAGAAGAAGATGATCCGCTGTGGCAACCCCTAACTGGAGCAGCCGAAAGAAGAAGATCCATCATATGCTCTGGTGGGGAAAACAAGCTGTTATCTTAAATTTCTTTGAGTTTTGAATTAAGTGAATATGCCTGGTTAATGACTAAATGTAGTAGACTGCTAAACTCCCAATTAAATTAAACAATTTCTAAGGCATTTATCAATGGACATACTGTAAGTCAAACAGTTTTTGAAGGATATTGAGATGCGTACTGAATCAAACTGGATCAAAAAAATACATATGGTGCCTGTAACAAGACAAACATGATGCAATTTCTTCAAAGAAAACAGGTAATTTTTTTCAGATGTTGTAGTACATAGGTTTCCACAGACGCACATACACAGATTTCATGCTAATTCAACTTTTCTCTACATTTGAATGTCATAGAATCAAAATTTGAACCCAACTCAATAGCAATTTTTGACCTTATCACCAAACTTCAATTTATCCATTGAATAAATAAATAAATAATAAATTTATCAATTTATTATTTAATGTGAATTTCCCCTTGGGATTAATAAAGTATCTATCTATCTATCTATCTATCCATTATCCAACCCACTATATCCTAATGACAGGGTCACGGGGGTCTGGTGGAGCCAATCCTAGCCAACACAGGGTGCAAGGCAGGAAACAAACCCCGGGCAGGGTGCCAGCCCACCACAGGGCGTGCACACACACACACACGCGCGCATCCACACACCAAGCACACACTAAGGACAATATAGAAACGCCAATCCACCTAACCTGCATGTCTTTGGACTGTGGGAGGAAACCGGAGTACCCAGAGGAAACCCATGCAGACATGGGGAGTACATGCAAACTCCACACAGGTAGGACCTGGGAAGCGAACCCAGGTCTCCTAACTGTGAGGCAGCAGTGCTACCCACTGCACCACCGTGCCGCCGAACTTCAATTTATATGGAGATAAAAACATAGTTAGTGAACTTGCTAAGTCTCTATTAACTTCCCCTACAGGTTAAGTTAAAGCATCAGTGATCTGTGAGAAAACACTTTGTGGATGCTTGTTCACGATTAATCTGTTTTTAATGATTTCTGTTTGCTCTTGCCCTCTTTCTCTGTAATTCAGGAAGTCTGTGTATCCCTTCTCCCAGGTTGTCAGACTGTTGAGGAATGGTTAAATCCACAATTTATTGATGGACCTTGTGAATGCAGACAGAGTTGGCTTACAAATCGACTTGTATGTTGTATGAACCTCCTCACAGGGGAGATAAAAATCAGGCACATTAGACCTCCAACTGGGAGCTCCACCATTCTCTGTGTTACTTAGAATGTGGTGTTCACATTTCTAACAACATGTACCTACATAATGTAGCTTGCTTTAATTACCTATGCTGATACCTCATTCTTTTTGGCATTATTAAGCTTTTCCATGACCTTAATCACTGTAATATTATACATAACCATAGTGATACACAAAAATATAGATTAATCTCTTTACATTACACGAGAAGGCCAAGCATGGGCAGGGAGTGTGACACAAGCCAGGTGAAGGTACCAGCAGAGTCAAAGGATAGCATGCATTGGCAGAAACAATGTATGTTATCTTATCAGTACCGAAAACTGGGTGCTATTAGACAGGCTATGCCCTTTAGGTGCAACTGGAAAGAAAAAGGAAAATGGCAAATGGCTCCCAAAGAACCCTAGGGGACAGGTGCTTCATTGCATCATTGGCTGCATTCTCGTACTGTTAAGTTAAATATAATTTGTTTGAGCTAACAAAAACAGAATGATTTCAAACTGATGTTTTTTATACTTTATGGTAAGTGTGTGGTAGCAGTTAAAGACTTGATTCAATTCCCATCGCTTGCTATCCAGTTTAATCCTAAACAAGTAACTTAACCAGCATGTGCTCCAAATGTTTAAGACTTCTATGAGGAATTAATAGTAATTGTTAATGGTTTCTGCAAAATGTTCAATAGCATTATATTGTTACTATAAATACAAATGTCTTCAGTGAAAAGCAAAGGTGTGCCTTGTTCTTTTAGTGAATTGGTTTCTTCTTTTATTTTTTATTTCTTTTTGCATTACAGTACTTGAAAGTCTGCTCTATCATAAAACTCCTTTATGTATTTTCTTCACCACTAGGAGGTGCTTGGACTTCAGGTTGAGCTCTCTATATTGCAGTTCCTCAACAGGGTTTAGTTTTTATGTGATGCAGGACTACTGCAGTCTCAACAAGGACTGTAGAATGAAATAAAAAATATTTTTCGTACAAAGATTGATTTATAAATAAGGAGGCAAATGCTTAGGACTGTAATAAGTGTGTCTTTATTTCTTGAACAATATGAAACAAACAGAAAAATAGAATAAGTCACCAAAGGCCTAAGGAAATTATCATAAATTAAAATGATATAATTCCACCTAATGAACTTCATAAAAAAGCTGTGATATAAGAGTTGTCTTCTGTATGAGGTCTTTAGATTCACCTGGTGGGGACTGAAGCTGGGAGCTGGGTGATAGAAGATCACCATTTAGTAGTTATAGCAGCTAAACACCATACTGCATTTTGAGTTCTTCTTTATGGTGTGGTTTTGTACAACAGTTTGACTAGCCGGTCCTTTCAATACTGTGCTTTTAGGGAGCATCCTACACTTAGTTTGCTGTATTTTGCTTGCACTGTTTTATTTTTGCTAATATTACTATAATAATTTCACTCTTAATAATTTTTATTATCCACTTCCTCATGTTTTGAATGGATTTATTTTAACAGACTGCTGGAAGCCTGCCTGTTTCTGTTTGTTGGGAAGGTGTTAATTAATTAATTGAATTAGCTTTTGTTTTAAGGTATTATTAATTTTTAATTCAATTTTTTTTTTTGTTTTTGCTGTATGATAGAGGTCCACGTATTTATTATTCCATTTAGGTTTTTTTATGCCCTAGGATCTATTTCTGCTATTATTTTGTTGTTTTTTTTGACATATTAATAATAAATAATAATAATTAATTACATATATTATAGTGCTTTTCTAACTACAAAGTGCTTTACATAGATAATGGGGAGTCTCTTTAACCACCCTCAATGTGCGGCAGCCACCTGGATGATGTAACGGTTGCCATTCTTGTGCCAGTATGCTCACTACACATTAGCTATTAGGTGGCAAAGGAGTGAGAGAGAGAGAGCCTATTAGAGATAGGGAGTGATAAGGGGGCTAGAATGGACGAGGCCATGATGGGCAATTTAGTCAGGACATCTGGGGATACCCTACTCTTTTCTGAAGATACTAAGGGTTCTATTATGATCACAGAGAGTCAGGACCTCGGTTTTACATCTCCTCCAAAGGACACCACCATTTTTACAGTACAATGTCCCTGTCACTGTACTGGGGCATTGGGATCCATCTTCAGACCACAAGATAAGTGCCCCCTGATGGCCCCACCATCTCCTCTTCTAGCAGCAAACTAAGCTTTCCTAGTTGGTCTCTCATGTAAACATTGGCCAGGCCCCAACATGCTTAGCTCCAGATGGACTTCTTGTTCTTAAGTTTAGGTGGTATGGTTGCTGACCTTGTTGAAAATGAATTTACGTGTTATCCCAGTGCCATTTTGTTTTCTTTGAAAGGCTCCACCATTTTGTGTTTATTTGTTTTTAGTGTTTATGGTGTTGCTAGGTAAGATAGTAGTGGGCAGCATGTCACAACCCTGGGTTGAAGGTATAGAGATCAGCATTGTGCAGTTCCTAGTTGTCATTATGACACGCAAGGTGTCGAGGACTATTGTGAGTGAGAATAGATCAGAAGATGATCAAAATGCAAAACATTGTAGTCAAAAGGCTAGCAAAGGTCAAAATACCACAAAGTCAAAACTGACCGAGTGAAAAGGATTAAAAAATGTCAAAATAATCTCAAAACAAAAATGTCAAAACCAGAATATCAAAATCTCTAACAAAAAACACTAGGTTATACTTTAAAAATAAAGCCAACTAGTACTAAGGAGTAGGAGTTTATTCACCACTGAATGATAACTTGAAAATGCAAACAATATCAAATTTAAAACATCACAAGCGCGATGGACCAGTCAGGTGATCACTACTTATATGCTCACCACAAATTAGCTATTAATAATGAAAAGCAAGCCAGTAAGAAAATATAACCTTTTACATTCAATTCAAAATTAGATTACATATGTAAAAAAAACAAAATAACACAAAAATACATGCATATAAGTATGTGTATATTATGTTTGTCCAAAACTGTGAATAATAACAAACTTCTTCCCTCACACTTTCTTTTCTTAATTTTTCCAACAACAATGTGATGCCCTGGGTACCTACAGCTTTAGCACCTCCTATCTTCCAGGACATTGATAGTTATAACTGAGGATGGACTAGAACAATGAGGATATAAACAATAAGTCATGGTGCAAAGAGTTCTCAGTGCACTTTATTCAAAACAAATAAAGCATCTGTTTTACAGTGAAAATTCATTTTCAATATAACCCATAATAATAAGTGCAAATGAAGATTTAAAGCAATAACTAAATAAGTGTAATAGGTCAGGTCAGGTCAAGTTGGGGAGCATGCACTGGTACAACCACACGATGAAACAGCTTGGGATCCTGGTTGGCAACCCCCCAGCCAGGCACATGGTCCAGTCCCACCCTTCAAAAATGACCCTCTATCTGCCAAAGCCAGGTGTTATGTGGGAGCCCCCATGGCCTGGTCCAGCCACTCGTGTCCTCAACAATGAGGATCCTGCAAGCTGGATCACCCTCTGGGAATCATGCCACATGGCCTGACACTCCCTCACAATACAGGTAATTTGCCTCATTCGGGACTCCATGAGCAACCGCTTATTCGACACAAGGTCAAACCAGCAATACCCTAGGATTCTCCAAAGAGACACAGTACCGAAGGAGTCCAGTCTTTGTCTTAGGTCACTGAATAGTGCCCATGCCTCACAACCAAATAGCAAGACAGGAAACACCAGGAGTCAAAAGACTTGGACCTTCATCCTTTTGCATAAATATTGGGAGCGCCACACACCCCTTTCCAACAACTTCATCACCCCCACCCCCATGATCTCCCAATCCATCTACTGACTTCATAGGAAGAGTCACCAGAGACATTAATGTCACTGTCAAGGTAAGTAAACCTAGTTGCCACAATCCAGGTGATCATCCTTCCTTTTCCAGATAAGGACAACAAGTCCTGTTTTCCAGGCAGTTGGGATGATGACAGTCTCCCAAATGGAAACAAATATTGCTTGCAATGCCAGGAGTACAGCCTTACCACCAACCCGGAGAAGTTCACCTTGGATACCACAGATCCCTGCAGCTTTCCCTACCTTCAGTTGGTTTACTACCTGTGCAATCTCAATGAGATTGGGTGGTTCCCAGCTAATTGGAGGATCACCCTCAAGAACTGTGGACCCAGAGATATCCAACATCCTAGCTGTAGGATTAGCTTTAAACAGCTGCTCATTGAGTGTGATAAATCGATTAAAATCCAAGATTAAATCACAGTCAGAATCGGCTTCTCTTTATCACTCTCTGAACCCAGTGCATCCTTCTTAAGTTAGTCTCCCCTGCTCACACCTTGGGTCTTCTCAGTAGGACTGAGATACCAACAAACAAAGTCCACCTTTAGTCACAATCGTACCCAGTCTCCTCAGTCAGTACCTACTGGAGTGATATAAGCACAACTCTATCATACCACCACCATCCACAGGCTTCCAGAGGATTATTCCTGGAAGTCTTGCCCACTCTTGCTTCTATACTGTAAGTGCTCAACAGTACCTCACCCTGGAGCACCATTCCTTTCACTCACCTCATGGACCTCCCGATTGCCTTACCTCCACTCCACCGCAACAGCTTGATCTCGTGTTTCTTTTTTTTCCCCTCTCCCTCTCACATTTCTCTTCTTCTCTACTCTTGATCTTTTTTGCTTCCAGTCTCTCCTACACATATCCTTTTTATACTTTGTGGATGTAGGTACTATCCTTAGTGACATGCAGTCTGTCAATTAGGAATGGCTAGGCTGATCGCACTTGCATTTGAACCAGCATAGCCACACTGCTTTCCACCAGCATGCCCTCATACTCAGAATTTTTTAGCCACACCACTTTTTTTTAAATCACGCACCTCCACGGGCTCCTGACACTCTGTACCACAAACAATTTGGGGTGTTGTTTTAGTTTTGATGTTGTGGTTACTATTTGACTTTCTGTTTACAAACATCTGTTTTCTTATGTTCTGGTCCTTGTTTCTAAAATGCTGCCAATTTCCACCTTCTGTCAGAACACTATGATGCTATGTGTTTGCTGGACACATGATGCATATTTCATGTGGCCAATAACATTACGGTGGTCAAGTGTGTGAACTTGGTAAAGAGAAGTTCTTGTAAAATACTGGCAATCAAGCAATTTTTTTAACTTTCCTCTACAATTTTAATTTCATCTTTAAAAGATTTTGATTGAATTAACAAATCTCTGTGTAATAACCTTAGTTTATAGCAATTCCACCCCACCCCCCACAGGTCGCAGTAGTGCCTTAGATTCCCATAGGGCTTCATGGGAGTTGGAGTTTGGCACAGTCCTGTTGGGTTTCATGGTGCCACTAAGGGGTGCCGTAGGGACTGCGAAACTCTATTTTGTCAAGCTTCCGCCTCACCAGGAAGTGGTTCTGGAGCACACTAATGAGCCACCGGAAGTACTCCTGGGTGCAGGATAAAATAAGCCACTGCCACTGCTTCAGAAGCAAGAGTCAGGAGTAAAAGGGACAAAGCCTGCTAGAGGGGGAGTGGAGGCAGAAGGACAGACAGAGACAGAAACAGACAGAAAAAGAGAAAGGCATTTCTGTGTGCTGTTTTTATTGTTATGCTTCACTGTGCTTGGCTATACTGTACTAAGCTGTGGGAAACGATTGGAAAGCATATCTCACTGAAATAAAGTCAGTGTGTGTTGCTAGACTTGTGCCTTACATCTGTATGTGTCAGGTTGGGGAGCTGGTTTGCCCCCTGTAGGCCACAGATGACTAGTGGACTAGGTTAAGAAACTAGCTTTCAGAAAGGTAAATACAAAGCATCTCCAAAGTTCCAGCAAAATGGAAGAGCTGACTTTGTGGGAACTGTGCCCTAGGCAAGCATCCTCGGATAGTATTACACAGTGAAAAAGAAGTCTAAGAGTAAGAAAATATGAAGAGAGGAATATTAGAAAATAAGATAGCAAGCAGACAGTTGAAAATTGTGAACCAGAAGGTAATTACTGACAGGCATTCCCACAACATGTGCAAAAATGTGCCTTCAGCATTTGCAGCGCAGAATTGGCAGTAAGGATATTTTCTCAAGCCCATGGATTGGCACTTGCAAGTAGTGATATACAGATGGTGTACAAATCCGAACTGGATGTTCTGATAATGGGAATATTTTGAGGAATATAGTAAGTAGTATTATTAAACATTGATTTCCAGGAAATGGGTAAAACAGAAGGGAGGATATTCTGCCAGAATGAGATCATTGGTAAAGGCTGGTAAGAAGCCCTACATAACACAGCTATATATTGAAAAAACTTTTTTGATTATTTCATTTATTATATGCATTTATATATTTTTATTTTCATTTATTATATACAGTTGAGGTGATTAGGACATCTGATTAGGATGCACCCTGGATGCCTCCCTGGGGGGATGTTCCGGGTATGCCCCACTAGGAGAAGGCCACGGGGCAGACCCAGGACACGTTGGAGGGATTATATCTCTTATATAGCTTCCCTGCTTAGGCTGCTGCCCCCACGACCCGACCTCGGATAAGCGGTGGATAATGGATGGATGGATGGATGGATGGATGGATGGATGGATGGATGGATGGATGGATATATACAGATGAGATGAGACTTCAGACATTATAAAGGTTTGGGTCAGCCACCCATATATTATATCCTGGCTGCAAGAGTTTGCAAAAGTTTGAACAGAGATGTTCACACGACGGAGTCCAAAATAGAACTGAATACTTGGAGGTAAGATGGCAGTTTTAAGGGTTGGGGAAGGAAATGATGTCATCTATGCCAGAAGTGACATCATCAGAGGTGCCAGAGCCGGAAGTGACGTCATCAGAGGTGCCGGGACCTGGTGAGATTTCCCAGGAATGGTCTGCAAGAAACTGAGAGAGACAGTCAGCACAATCTGCCACCCCCTGGTCTGGTGTAGTATTACATTTACTCAGGCCCTTTAGCTGTCTCCTACTCGAATGTGTGTGACAATATATATATATATATATAATATATATTTGGGTAATTCAAGAATGAAAACTATTTTTTCTCCATCATGCAACATTTTTTCACAAAATACCTTTTTGTGTGTCTTACTGGGTCAATATTCAGGATATATAAAATTCACATGTTTTCTCCATGAGTTAGAAAGCAGCACCAAGAATTGGCTATGGGTTCAGAAGGAATGGTCACCTAGAACAAAGCTAGAGCAAGGTGCCAAAAACCTCAGAGCTAACTTGGTGGATCCAGATAAATGCTTCATATTAGCTCGGTTGAATGAAAACATCAAAAGATGGAGCCTATTTCATGTTTTTATGTCAAAAATTCCACTTTGTCTGAGGCTAAATTGAAAGAGAGTATTTTTGCAAGACCTGATAATAGAAAACTGATTTCTGATGCAGAATTTGATGCTGTGATGAACAATCTGGAATGTGAGGCTTGGATATCATTCAAAAAAGTAATTTCTACATTTGTAGACAACAATAAAGATCCATATTATAAAAAAATGAAAAAATATTACGTTTAAGAAATTGTGTTGCAACATGGTTTTCAAAGTTCACTTTTTTGAGTCACATTTGTGATTGAAGAGCAGGGTGAAAGATTCCAACAAGATATTTAACGACATAGAGAGAAGGTTCCAGGCATATTGGGATGTCACTATAGTGGCAGACTATTACTGGATGATTCATAGGGATGCTCCGGACAAAGTGTACAAATGTTGGGCCACCAAATAATTTTTTGGATCAAAAAAAAATCTAGAAGTGATTAAAAACTAGAGATGTTATGTAAGTCAATAAATATGTATTGCTGTTTTCTTTACATATATGTTTAAAAATATTAGATTGACTTAATACTTTCATGTTAAATTAAGTTAAGAATAATATTGTATGGATGAATTTATTGTATAATTTGTTACCTTTTTATTATGTTTTGTAGTTAAATGTGACAGATGCCATCCATCCATCCATTTTCCAACCGCTGAATCCGAACACGGGGTCACGGGGGTCTGCTGGAGCCAATCCCTGCCAACACAGGGTGCAAGGCAGAAACCAATCCTGGGCAGGGCGCCAACCCACCGCAGTGTGACAGATGCAAATATTCTAATTACATTTTATTGTGTTCATGAATTTCAATAAAAATAACTTTTTATGAGTTTAATTTTTGCAGCACTGTGTAATAGTTCATGTACAGCTTTAAAGTACTGTAGTAGATACTGAGCAAGAGAAATGATAGATGGGATTAGAAGACAGAAGAACACCACATGCCTTGATAACAGATGTGAGCTAAAGGATAAAGAAAAAAGAGAAAGAGGGGGATATTATGATTGAACCTCACAAAATGAAATGTGTGAACCCTTTTATTATATGTCACCAAGAGTCCCAATATTTTGCAATCATGACCCTACTACCCTCTGTGAAGGGGTGTTCTAGACGGAGATGACCAGAGACAAGTGCACTGGCATGTGGCAAAGTGAATGGGAAAGTCCAGCTGAAGATCTTAAGCGAACAAAGAGATTGGGGCCCACACTAAAAGGGAAAGAGAAAACAGACATAGCAATTTGGAAAGTTGGGGTTTCTTGTAGGAGAGGTGCTCTGCAAAAGTCCTTGGTACCCAGGCAGGGCAATACAGATGGGTACCAGCGTGGAGGAGAGAGAAGGTTGCTATCTAGGGGAAACATGTAATGCTCACCAGGAGACTTGAGACTAACAGAGGAAGGAGGTGACAGACCCTCTATCAAAGCAGAGCATCAAGCCATAAGAGACTGAACACAACATCTCCTGACAAACAGCTGGAAGTATATGTTCAAAAGCTGTAAAAGCTAGGACCACAATGCCATTGAAAGCCAATGTCAGGGAGGACAGGTAACCATTATTATCCCACCTAACTGACAAAAGGCAACAATTGGTCACTGAATGCGAAAAGGTGCACTGAAAAGACAGACCACATTGCTTCTTTTATGGAACAGGAGGCAGGAAGACTACCTTTCGGCCCTTTAAAATCTGCTAAAGGCTCATGGGTTACATGAGCTCTATGAGTTGATAAAGGATGTTGTAGGTACATAAAACGTAGGTTTGCTCCTGACATCAGAGCTGATCCCAGGGCTTGGCTTCAGTGGGGGTTTAGAACATGAAACATAAGAAATCTGACAAATAGGAGAAGATCAGTCAGTCCATTGAGGTCATTTGTTGAGCTAATAGCTAAGCTGTCCCAATATGTCATCTAGATACTTCTTAAAGTTTGTCCAGGGTTCTGCTTCAACTACTGTCTCGATAGTCTGTTCCAGATTCCCACTTCTCAGAGCAAAGAAGTGTTTCCTGGCTTCAGTCCCAAATACACTTCTCCTTAATTTCCACTGGTTTCCTTGAGCAAAATGATTCACCATTAAGCTGAAAGAATTCTGGTGGATCTGCTTTATTCTTTAAGAATTTTAAAGCCTGGATTAGTTCCCATGCAGTTTCCCCTGCTCAGGACTAAACATGTTTAATTCTCTGAGTTTGTCACAGTTGGTATGCCCTTAAGTCCTGGGATGCACTTGGTTGCTATCTTCTGCACAGCTTTAAGTGTTGCTATGTCTTTCTTGTAGCAGGTTGACCAGAACTGCACACAATACTCCAGAGGTGGTCTCCCTGGGGGCGGCACGGTGGCGCAGTGGGTAGCGCTGCTGCCTCGCAGTTGGGAGATCTGGGGACCTGGGTTCGATTCCCGGGTCCTCCCTGCGTGGAGTTTGCATGTTCTCCCCGTGTCTGCGTGGGTTTCCTCCGGGCGCTCCGGTTTCCTCCCACAGTCCAAAGACATGCAGGTTAGGTGGATTGGCGATTCTAAATTGGCCCTAGTGTGTGCTTGGTGTGTGGGTGTGTTTGTGTGTGTCCTGCGGTGGGTTGGCACCCTGCCCAGGATTGGTTCCTGCCTTGTGCCCTGTGTTGGCTGGGATTGGCTCCAGCAGACCCCCGTGACCCTGTGTTCGGATTCAGCGGGTTGGAAAATGGATGGATGGATGGATGGTCTCACTGGTGTATTAAATAGCCTGAGAATCGCGTCCTTTGATTTATATTCTACAGTTTTCATGATATAACCTAACATTTTATTTGCCTTTTTAATTGCTTCCATGCACTGTTCAGATGATGAAAATGTTGTGTCAAAATAAACCTCTAAATCCTTTCTAGAGATTGCTTCATGTAGAACAGTGTCTGTCATCTTGTATTTATATTGTAAAGTGTCCTTGAGTGTATGAAAGGCGCTACATAAATAAAAGTTATTATTATTATTATTATTATTATAATAGACGTTCCTTTTGCCCATATGTTTGCACTTTTCTAAGTTAAACTGAATTTTCCAAGTGTTCGCCTAGTCCTGAAGCTTGTCCAAGTCATCTTGTTTTTTCTGTCTACTCAGTATCTGCCATCCCTCCAATTTTAGCATCATGTACAAATTTCACAAGTTACTAATTATACCGGAATCTATTTAATTAAGGTTAATCAGGGAAAGACCCCTGAGGAACTCCTCTGATGACTTCAGTCCACATGGAGTATTCTCCTCTTATCTGTACTCTTTGTCTCCTGCCAGTTAACCAGCTTCAGATCCAGCTTTGTAAGTTAGCTCTGATGCCTTCTAGTAGTTTAAAGCTGCACCATGCCAGAGGGTTCATTAAAGAGGGTGTTGGGTGGTGAATTGGGGAAAGAATCGGTGGGAAGTGGGTTTTGTGAGAGATAGGTGGTGAAAAGGGAGCGTTTGGTGGCCTTTTAAAGGTGAGTATATAGACATGAGCTCCACACTTGTGTAGGCAGACCTAGAGTAGAAGCAGGAACAGTGTTTATTTTGTGTCCCCTTCCTGTGCTTATCTTTCATTCATATGCTTTATGTTCATGAAACACTTTTTGAAAACTAATTTTAGCCTATTTACCATCATTCTGTGTCTGGAAAGACACCACAAAAGACTCAAGCCATAAAGTAAAGCTAATCCCTCATCACTGTTTTCTTTGATTCCTACAGTCAGTGCTCCCCTGTGATGCCATTTCTGTGTATTGATTGTTTCTGCTTTCTCTTTAAATGACAGACAAGATGAGCTATACATAAAAATTCTTTCTAGAAATGGTATTTCTCAAGTGATTTTCAGGGATAAAAATGATGGTTAGATTACATTTTGAAAATACATATATGTTATATTAGGAGACAGATTTCAATATTTTCTGAACCAAGACTGTAATTTCTTAATTGAGCACCCATTCTAACATTTCAGTTATTTAATTATTTTTTTTTTGCTTATGTATTGTGATTTTAGTTTCTTACTTAGGAGTCAGAAATACACATCTAGGAAGAATATGAATTTGTCCTATGTGTGTGAGTGTGACCTGTGACAGACCAATAAACCAATGTTCAGTTCAGTAGTATTGTCACATTTATGAGGAACAGTGAAATTTGTATTTGCACGTCTGACTAACATGCAACAAATTACCACACTCTGGATCCATGATATCAAAAATGCTTAATGCAGAATTTCATTATATATTATATCTTAAAAAACACAGATCATCTTACCTAATGGACGATGGTCTCCTGCCTTGTGTTCACTACAGTCATGAAAGGCTCCTGCTCGCATAACTGTAAAATTAAATTAAACGGACACAGAAATTGTTCATTAATACACTGGGGTATCTTTGTTCCTAGTACTTTTTTATCATTAAAAAAGTCTTTAATGAAAGAAAAACTCATGGAGACATTGAGAGAAGAAACAAATGCCTGGTATAAAATAATCAAAAATGAAAGTAGAATCAACTTTGTAGCAAATTATACCACTTTGCGCCCTGTGTTAGCTGGGATAGACTCCATCACCTCCACAAACCTGATTAGTACTAAGCAGGTTAAACAATAACTGCCTGATCTGATAATTCTGTTTTTCCAAGTTTCTCAGATTGGCATAGGCCTAATATGTCAGCCATAAGTAGATGGCAGTAAACCACTTGTCCATTAGGTGGCAGAATTATCCAATGAAAGAGAAACAGGGTGATTCCCTGGTATTGCAAAATTGCAGATGGCTCTGTAGTTCATCAAGGCATTTTCTGAAACCACTATTCAGTGTTACATGGGCTGGCTCGGTACTGATCACCTTTAAATTTATATGATACCCAGCTAACAGTGACCTCTACCAAATATATAAAATTTCATAAAAGCCTTCATGAGAGGACAAGTTTTTTTTGTTTAACTTTACATTCAGAAGAGGCTGTTCCTAAATTTGGTGTTCCCTAAATATTTTCAATATTATAGTAAGCTATTTCATACTGTACATACACTCACCATTCACTTTATTAGGTACACTTGTTCAACTGCTTCTTAATGCATATCTAATCAGCCAATCACATGGCAGCAGCTCAATGCATTTAGGCCTGTAGACACTGTGAAGATGACCTGCTGAAGTTCCATCTGAGCATCAGAATTGGGAAGAAAGGTGATTTAAGTGACTTTTAATGTGGTATGCTTGTTTGTGCCAGACAGGCTTGTATGAATATTTCAGAAACTGCTGATATACTGGGGTTTGTCCAAGTAGTACAAGCACAACCATCACTATGGTTTACAGAGAATGGTCTGAAAAAGGGAAAATATCAAGTGAGCAGCAGTTCTCTGGATGAAAATGCCTTCTTGATGCCAGAACTTAGAGAAGAATGGCCAGACTGGTTCAAGCTGATGAAAAGGCAACAGTAACTCAAAAAGCCACTTGTTACAATCAAGGTGTGCAGAATATCATCTCTGAATGCACAATACATCGAACCTTGAAGCAGATAGGCTATAGCAGCAGGAGACTACTTCAGATGCCACCCATGTCAGCTAAGAATAGGCAGCTAAGGCTACAATTTACACGGGCTCACCAAAATTGGACAACAGAAGATTGGAATAACATCGCCTGGTCTGATGAGTCTCGATTTCTGCTGCGACATTCGGATGGTAGCGACAGTATTTGGCATCAACAACATGAAAGCATGGATCCATCCTGCCTTGTATCAATGGTTCAGGCTGGTGGTAGTGGTGTATTGGTGAGGGGGATATTTTCTTGGCACACTTTGGGCCCCTTAGTACCAACTGAGCATTGTTTAAATACCACAGCCTACCTGTGTATTGTTACTGACCATGTCCATCCCTTTATAACTGCAGTGCACCCACCTTCTGATGGCTACTTCTAGCAGGATAATGCACCCTATCACAAAGCTTAAATCATCTCAAACTGGGTTTTTGAACATGACAATGAGTTCACTGTACTCAAATGGCCTCCACAGCCACCAGATCTCAATCCAAAAGAGCACCACTGGGATGTGGTGGAAAAGGACATTCGCAACATGGACGAGCAGCTGACAACTCTACAGCCACTGTGTGGTGCTATCATGTCAATATGGACTAAAAATCCTGAGGAATGCTTCCATCACCTTGTTAAATCTATGCCACAAAGAATTATGGCACTTCTGAAGGCAAAAGGGGGTCCAACCCAGTACTAGCAAGGTGTACCTAATACAGTAGCTAGTGAGTGTACATACATATGTATGAGAAGATGTGCTCTGTTTGGCATGAATTGTGAAACTATCATTATCATTCTGTGGTTTTTGAGCCCTCACTTTGAGCTCTGGTGGTGCTTAATGGTCACGATAAAAAAGGCAAACAAATAAAATTTGATAGATAGATAGATAGATAGATAGATAGATAGATAGATAGATAGATAGATTGATTGATTGATTGATTGATTGATTGATTGATTGATTGATAGATTGATTGATTGATTGATTGATTGATTGATTGATTGATTGATTGATTGATTGATTGATTGATTGATTTTAACAGGGTAGTTGAGATACCAAGGTGAGACTGCATAAGTCTTAATGTCTTAATGATCTAAAGATGTCCTGATGACCCAGTTTGTGTTTTAGTTTGCTTCCAGTTTCAACTCCCAGGTCCACCTAATCCATGAAACTTTCCAAGACTAACAGTCAGATGTAACATTCCCAACAGTAGACCAGTGAGTGTGTCTCAGATTGTTAACCTCAGGAGGGTCTATCTGGACTTAAAATTAATCGGCATACCTTCAAGAAAATGACAGACTGAAAGTAAAATAAAGTGATCAATTGACAAAGCTGGACAAAAAATGCATGTATTCCATACCAGGGAACTATATTAGTTCATATTTAAAATAATGAAATCTCCAGAAATTGTTGGACATTGACTAAATTTAAAATTAAAGGCACTTTTACACTTAAAAGTCTTCATGTGCCAGTCCCAGTACACACAGAGATTAGTAGAAGAGAAGGCCATGCGAGGACATATACAGAATATATTGTTATATAAAAAAAAACATAATTGGCACAATGAATTAATGGATTTAATGGATAATTTCATATTACTCAGAGTACTTTCACTTTTTAAATGCAATCAATTTTTTTCAACTTTTCCATCAGATTTTTTACATGACTCTACATGCTCCTTTATCCCAGAGCATGGGAGTAAATTAATGATTCATTTGAAGGTGACTGAGAGATATTTTTCTAATTTTTTCCACCCTCTAAGGTGATTTATGAACAAGCAAGTAAATTATTCACCTTAGAGCTGAATTGCATGAAACAAAAATAGAAGAAACTAACTAATGTGAGTGGTTAGATGTGCCAGTGCTGCTTTAAAATGCCTCCCATTTAGTTTTTCAAGAAAAGCTTATACTCTCTACATACCAACCAAAGTCGATCTAAGTTAACAAGCCTCAAACCTGACCCTAAATCAATTACTATTATTTTACTTCTATCTCAGCAGAAATAAAATAATCAATGTTATTTTTTTATATATATCCATCCATCTATTTTCTCACACACCAACCAAATGGCAGGTTGCAGAGGGCTACAGCCTGTTCTGGGGCAAGTCTGGAAACAGTCCTGGTTGGGCATCTGTCTGTAGTAGAACACAATCACTTATATGTGCCAGTTGAAACTACCATGTACAGTATGTCTTTGCGATATGGGAGAACAAATGGGGGCACTCAGAAAAAGGCCATGAAGACAGAAGGTGAATGCGCCCAGACAGTGACCAGTATGAGACTGAATCCCATTTCCTGGCTATGAGGCACTAACAATTGTGCCAAAAGCAGCCCTGACATATGAAGCATACATGTTTAAGATATATTTTTGTTGTAAGTACTGTAAAATGTTATTGACTAAACCATTTTCTGAACCTGCAAGTCATACACAAGCACAGGATTCTTACTAGGACTAGGTGTTAATATCCCTAATTATTCAGCACAACAGTTGAAAACAGAAGTCATCTTGAATGGAGTGGAATTTGCCACAGAATGAAATGCAACCTCTACCAGAAGAAACAATGGTGGGTATCAAATTGGCAAGGTAACAACACTTTCTATGATGCCACTACAGCCCAGCTCACTAAACAGTGAAAATCATTAAGGAGAAAAAGAACAAAAGGCTGCATTGAATATCAATAGAAATGTTCAAAATAATTGCAATACAGAAAACAAAATACAAGGCTGCTAATGGCCAGGATGGTTTAGTGATGAAAGAGAAGAAGTAGAATTACAAGTTTAAATAACTAAGAAATCTGTGTAGAGAAAAGCCAAGCAAAACTCTACATTCATAATGGCTAACACGGTACAACACCCTAGTACTAAGAAATCTGTGGTAATACAATTACTTGAACTGACCGTGTTAATGTGCATTCTCAATAAATAAAGTTGTTAAGGATAGTTCTTTATTTTATATGACACCATCCTTTAATAAAACCATTCCTAAGAACTAAATCTAAATATATACATGTATTAGGAATTAAACTGCAACTCATATTAAATGACTTCCTGTAGCTGATACAGTGTGGACAGCTGGGAGTTTGTTTTGGTATACTGCCTTTAAGATTCAAGATTCAATTCAAGACCAAATACTGCAAGTAATTATACAAGATAGGAGTTCAGAAAGATCAAATTTATCTTCTCCAAATAAAAAAAAACATTTTGCAACACAATTACTTCTGGGGGCGGCACGGTGGCGCAGTGGGTAGCGCTGCTGCCTTGCAGTTGGGAGATCTGGGGACCTGGGTTTGCTTCCCGGGTCCTCCCTGCGTGGAGTTTGCATGTTCTCCCCGTGTCTGAGTGGGTTTCCTCCGGGCGCTCCGGTTTCCTCCCACAGTCCAAAGACATGCAGGTTAGGTGGATTGGCGATTCTAAATTGGCCCTAGTGTGTGCTTGGTGTGTTTGTGTGTGTCCTGCGGTGGGTTGGCACCCTGCCCAGGATTGGTTCCTGCCTTGTGCCCTGTGTTGGCTGGGATTGGCTCCAGCAGACACCCGTGACCCTGTGTTCAGATTCAGTGGGTTGGAAAATGGATGGATGGATTACTTCTGGGGGGAAAACGTGTATGTATTGCCTTTCCAGAAGACTTATTTTACTGGAAATGAAATGAGGCTTAAAGCTTAACTACATTAGAGGTACTGCAAAAAATAATAACTAAAAGGTAGTCAGTCTAAAGGGCATGTGGGATATGGTATGTGGGATCAAACATTCATCCATCCATCCATCCATCCGTCCTCTTCCACTTATCCGAGATCGGGTCACGGGGGCAGCAGCTTGAGCAGAGATGCCAGAGACTTCCCTCTCCCTGGTCACTTCTACTAGCTCTTCCAGGGGAATCCCGAGGCGTTCCCAGGCCAGCTGAGAGACATAGTCCCTCCAGCATGTCCTGGGTCTTCCCCAGGGTCTCCTTTTCTTCCCCGACATGCCCGGAATACCTCACCAGGGAGGAAATGAAGAAAACATTCCTCCATGTTCGAACGCACTTAACTTACTGTAGGTCAAGATCACAGGAGCTGGACACAACTATAAACTAACCCAAAATGGGTAACCAGGCCAAAGCATGGCAGATTCAGAAATACACTCAAATGCATTACCTAGAGTCTGATCATGTTTTACTTTCTACAGTAAATTGTTGATGACATACTATAAAACAGGGGAGACTCCAATTACTTTGCATTAGACTTAGACTCACATACTGTAATACAATGGAACCTTGTGTGACATGGCTAAATGGTTCCAGAGGTCACAATGTTTATGCAAAACAGACTTACTGGAGTGTACTTGTGCCACCTCCACATACATCATAATAGATAGATAGATAGATAGATACTGCGGTGGGTTGGCACTCTGCCCAGGATTGTTTCCTGCCTTGTGCCCTGTGTTGGCTGGGATTGGCTCCAGCAGACCCCCGTGACCCTGTGTTCGGATTCAGCGGGTTGGAAAATGGATGGATGGATAGATAGATAGATAGATAGATAGATAGATAGATAGATAGATAGATAGATAGATAGATAGATAGATAGATAGATAGATAGATAGATAGATAGATAGATAGATAGATAGATAGATCCATTAGGCCAAAACAATTAAACAAAGTGCAAACTATTAAATAATTGTAAGATACAAAACAACAAGAGGCTGGAAGCCACTTGAAAATGAAATATATTTCAATATACCCAAAAATATGTGGACATATCTTTCAATATGGCGTAACATACATGTAGTTGAAAATATATATGTTTAAGATTATATCTGAAATAAGTATAAGGAAACATACACTTCCCTTAATACATCAGAATAAGCGTATTTCCAAATATATTGTGCTGAAGACATGCAATAAGCTGTGTATCCAGTGTCACTGAAGATCATTGATGTCTTACCTTTCTAGCTGGAAAAAGCTAACCACTATCTCCCAATGATTTCACTTTATTTTGACTGTCACGTAACTCATTAAATATAGTTCACGTCTGGAGCTCTGCCAGTACACATACGCATCAATTTACAACCTTATTACTAACTTGAACATGGTTAATGGTTTATAATTTATGCTATTCCACACTGTCATGTGAATGCATCTCAATATGAAAAACACCTCTAAGATATCTTTTGGATGACATCTATACATATTAATAAAAGGCAAAGCCCTCACTGACTCACTGACTGACTGACTGACTGACTGACTGACTGACTCACTCATCACTAATTCTCGAACTTCCCGTGTAGGTGGAAGGCTGAAATTTGGCAGGCTCATTCCTTACAGCTTACTTACAAAAGTTAGGCAGGTTTCATTTCGAAATTCTATGCATAATGGTCATAACTGGAACCTGTTTTTTGTACATATACTCTAATGGAGGAGGCGGAGTCACGTATCGTGTCATCACGCCTCCTACGTAATCACGTGAACTAAAAACAAGGAAGAGATTTACAGCACGAGTCAAACGCGGGAACGAAGGTAAATGACGTTAATTTTTGAGTGTCTTTTAATACTGTGTAAGCATACATATTAACACGTGCAATTAAACGTGTGCATTTACAGGGTGATTTCTCAGGCTTAAAAGCTTGCCTTTTATCAAACGCGGGAACAAAGGTAAATGACGTTGTTCACTGTCTTTTAATACTGTGTAAGCATACATATTAACACATGTGCAATTAAACGTGTGCATTTACGGGGTGATTTCTCAGGCTTAAAAGCTCGCCTTTTACTAAAAAGGTAAATGGAAACTGTTTTCATTCTGAAGGGCACAAACCACGTTAGATTTCAGACGTTAAACGCGCAAAAATGTCGGTACACCATATAAATAAGCGCAACATATTATCAGTTGTATTGTATGCTTACAATACATATAGAAATGTGTTAATCGTTAACTAATATTATGGGATGGTGTTTTTCGACTTGCGCCTTGATTTAAACGATTGCATTTCTTGGTGGGTTTGCGTAGCTTATTGTCAATATCTTTACACCTCTTTTTAAGACTTAATTTAAAAAGGTTTTCTTTTCTTCTTAATTAAAATTTAAAAGCAATACTTCACCGCTGCGAAGCCCCTCTAGCGCTGATGTCCGAGGTTCGATTACCGTAAGCGAGTGCAGTGAGTGTGTATGCCTGATGAGCCAAGAATAAGGGGGAAAGATGTGTCGCGTACTCTTTGCATTATTTGACAGTAAACTATTTTCAATCATTCTATGATCTGCTTCTCACAACTGAAGGCACCGTGGCTGATGTTACCTCACTTGCTGGCCAACCATAAGCGTTACCTGGTAGGTAACCAGCCACTCACTTCACTCCCTTACGGGAATCGAACCTCTGAGGTTTTCTTTTCTTCTTAATTAAAATTTAAAAGCAATGCTTCACCGCTACTAAGCCCCTCTAGCGCTGACGTCCGAGGTTCGATTACCGTAAGCAAGTGCAGTGATTGTGTACGCCTGATGAGCCAAGAATAAGGGGGAAAGACGTGTCGCGTACTCTTTGCATTATTTGACAGTAAACTATTTTCAGCCATTCTATGATCTGCTTCTCACAACTGAAGGCACCGTGGCTGATGTTACCTCACTTGCTGGCCAACCATAAGCGTTACCTGGTAGGTAACCAGCCACTCACTTCACTCCCTTACGGGAATCGAACCTCGGACGTCAGCGCTACAGGCAAAGCCCCAAAAATTGCGCCACGGCGTGTGGTTCGTTTATTTGACAACATGTAGATCGGGGTAATTACATTCCGCGCCACGGCGTGTGGTTCATTTATTTGACAACATGTAGATCGGGGTAATTACATTCACGGCATTCGTAGTCTGATTCACAATCTGATTGTATGGGTGGTTACCTACCAGGTAACGCTTATAGTTGGCCAGCAAGTCAGGTCGAAGTGATCACTCGAGTGAAGGCAGCTTCACAAAAAAACAGATCCTTAACAAACTGTTATTAGTATATTTTCCCTCAATTTAAAAAGGTTTTCTTTTCTTCTTAATAAAAATTTAAAAGCGGTACTTCGCCGGTGCAAAGCGTGTGGATTTGACCGACTGACACATACAGACATATTCATGAGTGCAGGTACTTCAGAAAGAAAGCACCATGTAAACCTAAAGTTTAAATTAAGTTCATACACCTACAAAAGGTTGCCATTCATTTGAGGCAAGATTGCTTTTCTTCTGTACAACTATACGTTGCATTCTCAACAGTGTGCTTGCACAGCTTCGGATATAGATATATATATATATATATATATATATATATATATATATATATATATATATATATATATATATGTATGTATGTCTATATATAAATATGTAAGCTTATAAGTACTGCCTTACTTCTCTTTAAGAAAGGAAGATGTAATGATACTTGATTTAAACGATTCCATGTCTTCCTGGGTTTGCTTAGCTTATTGTCAATATTTTTACACCTTTTTTTAAGACTTATTGACTGAAACGGGCTTTCACAAAAAAGTTAGGGCTTTGCTACAGGATACACCCTCCACAAGTTAAGCAAGTAAAAATAAAATATATATTTCTGTTTTATTTAAACCTTTTAAGTTCGTATGCATAGCCCCATTTGGCTGTTTTATTTTTTTTTTCTTTCTTCAGTAATATTTAATCTCCTTAAAGAAAAAGAACATATCCATTTTACTTTTTTTGTATCTCTTTAGTAATATTTTAGTGTAAAAGGATAACCAGTATTTAAACCTTTTATGTTACTTTATAAATTTATTTTACACAATGTTGAAAAATTAATAAGAAGCTACATATTTTGGCAGCTGCTGCTTTAATTTTCAATGAAATGAAAAAACCTCTCCAAGAGAAAACGTCAATGAAGAAGAAACAGTTTGCACTATCTAAAAATGAGAAACCCTCATTTATAAAAGTTTGCTGCAGATGACTTAACTGAAAATAAATGAATAGTTCCTATGTGTATAATACATATTTATCTATTCTACTTATGCCTTTATTCCAGCAACTTGCAACATCTGAGGTACAATTTGTTACATTACTTTTGTTTTTTGCAGCACAGGCAGGTGAAGTGACTTTCTCAGGGTCACACAGTGGTGTCAGTACCAGGATTTGAAATGACAGGCTCCGGGTTTACTGAAATATTACTAAAGAAAGAAAAAAAACGACAACAGGCAAATAGGGCTATGCATACAGATGTCCATCCATCCATTATCCAACCCGCTATATCCTAAATACAGGAGCCAATAAGTAGATATGTATATATACAGTATATATATATATATATATATATATATATATATATATGTGAATGTATGTATGTATATATGTATGTCTATATTTATATCTATATATATGTAGATATGTAAATTTGTATATGTATATATATATGTATATGTGGATGTGTATATGTATATATATGTATATGTAGATATGTGTATATGTAGATATGTATATATATGTATATATGTTTATGTATATATATGGTTACATAACCTCTTTAACACACTACTTCTCCGCTGCGAAGCGCGGGTATTTTGCTATATGTAGATATCTGTATATGTAGATATGTATATATATGTATATATGTATATGTATATATATATGTTTACATAACCTCTTTAACACACTACTTCTCCGCTGCGAAGCGCGGGTATTTTGCTAGTTTTTCAATATTAGGTTAATATATTTTTAACATATCCTGCAACACACAAAACAACCAGATACTTTGAGTCATATACTCTAAAATAAACAGTATATTATAACTAAATACTACACTTAAAAGTACCTGTATAGTTAAAATATATACTGTACTGTATACTGTAAATGTTTTCTAAAATATATCTTACAGTATAGTGTATTTCTTGAGTATTTTAATGTATATTACTCAACATATTTTTATATTTTGCAAAATATATTGTAATATGCAAAAATGGCAATAATTTACATATTTTACAATACATGTGAGTATTGCATATTCCATAATACGTTTATCGTTAAAGTATTTTAACATACTTTAAAATGTATTTACAGTATATTGGCAGTAATATATTCTTTAAAAATATATTTTACTTGCATTAGTTTTTTATAAAAGACATGGAAAGGAATATTTCAGGAAAGCTGATCTTTATTATCTCTTAAAAAAAAATATTATTTTAAGACATTCTTATTTATCATGGCACCAGAAAATGGTGAGGAGTTAAATGTTGATTAGACATGAAAATAAATTTAACTGTACTCTTTACACAGTATTTTGCTACTAATACTACTACTCACTCATATTTTTAGAGTTTTAGAGTTTTTGTGATGTTGAAGGAAAATCTGAGTAGTCAGAAAAAATAATTAATGCGCAGACTCCAATAGACAGTGACCGGGTCAGGATTCAAAGCCAGTCTTCTGGAGCTGAAAGGCAGAGCCGCTAACCACTACTCCACCCTATAGGAAACATAATATCCATAAACTATTTAAGGACTAAATGTTAATAAAAACATGAATAAGAATGTGAGCCTTGTAAAAGACCAAAGATTCACAACATCCAGTAGAGTGTGTTAAAGGAGGCTGCAGTTTATAAAGTGCTAACAGAAAAGTCTCTGTTCCTATAGATTTTCCACCTAGATCATGGGATTGCAAACATTCCAGAGATGAAAGAACACGGGTTATTTGCCAGAGTGAACAGTGCAAGAAGTTTAGTTATGTAAACTGAAGAAACACCATTAAAAATAATAATAAACCACTTGTACTGTGCATCCTGCTTAGTGAGTCTGCTGCCTTTTGCCAACAGTGTGGATAAAGACTGTGTCTGTAAAAGCACAAGTTTCAAGTCAACTCAATGCAGTTTTTTTACAGCAGCACTTCTCTTGGTAGGCTCATTGCAATGTACACATATATAAAAATAATCAAATTAAAACATTACACATTTTTACATAGTCATGTCAATGCATTCTCATGTCTTGTAGGGTCTAACAGTTTTTTACGTTCTTAGGTTCTGAATATTTGTCTCTCTCTATCTCTGAATGACCCTAAGCCACTGACTCACTTAGACCATCTGTGCCCCACTTAAAAAAATAATTTTATCCAAGAAAGTAAGATTACAGTTTCTTTCCAATGCAGATAACAAAACTTAAAAACAAAACTTAAAATATTACATAACATTTTCAAACATTTCCAAGACTATCTATCCAGTACAAAACAGGGACTCTGGATGGGGTGATAGCCAATTGGAAGGATTATACTCACATGGCCAGTTCAGAGCTGCCAATGAAAATAAAGTGCAAATCTATTACTGTGTGAGATAAATCAATCAGTGCACTGTGTTACTGCACACATCAGGCACAGACAATACAGTAAATAAGAAGAAGGCCAGTATATCAAAAAGGCAAGGGTAAAAGGTCTCTACTTAAATGCAGGAATATCCACAATAAGATACAATAGAGGCAATGGGATAGGGAGAAGGCCATCATGGCAAGATATCCAACTTCTCATAAGTTTGTATATATTTTTGACTGTGGAAAGCAGTCCATTAAGAGAACATCATTATAAAATGTAGGAATTATATAATATGTCTTAAGTGAAATGAGAGCTTCTGAGAATTCCTTAGGAGGATCTGGATTGTTCTTAGAGAAAGGAAAATATACTCACCCTGCTCTGCCATTTGTTATCATGACACATACCAGGGCAAAATGAAACAAAAATAGTATAGAACATATTATGTATTATACTATATGTGCATAATAAATAAGTAATATACTGTACATACGTGTATAATCTTGACTGTAATCAACAAGAAACTCTTAAATGGACTAAATTTAAGGACTATCTCAATCAAGATTCTCATGCTCCCTGTGAATGTGTTCTGCTAGAATTTTAGTAATACTGGAACCAATATATCCCTCCACAGTGCCCAGCTTTATTAACTTGCTTTCAAATGTTACATTTACTGGTACTCCTTATATATAAACAACATAAGAAGATTATAGGACCAGAGGCGTAGCTAGGGTTTAGCGCCTGGGGACAACTGAAGATTTCGCACCCCCTCCTGTTTGCCAAAATGCAATGGGGAAGGGAAAGAAAATTTTTAAAAATGTATTTAAAATAATAGTATTTTAAGAAAAAAATTTCATATTTTTTATTTTAAATAGTTTTACATTTTTAAATATTTTAATTTTTTAAAGCACTTTTATGCATACATTTTCAAGGTTTCACTAAATTTATAAAGATAGAACGAAGTAAAATAATTAAGACAACAATGGTAGTTCAAAAATATAATTATTCTAAAATATTATTCAAATATAACATTGCAAAAAAAAAGATCCTGATTATTTTATTGTAATTAAAAAGTCAAATGTTTGTACGTGTTTGTATTATTTAATAAATAAAAAGTCTCCGAAAATAATAACGCTGCCTCGTGTTCTTTAAAATCTAAATCCGTCATTAGTTTTTGTAAGAAAAAATTCGTTTTCCACATTTAAAAATGATTTTAAAGAGAGTATATAGCAAATTATAAAGCAAAATAATTATATATTTATAAAAACTGCATTACTTACAATTTATTCGTACGAAAATATGATGGGGAAACGTCTAGACTTTTGCAGCCATCTACTAGAATACTTCACCACAGCCCAATCAATTTCTCTTTCAAACATATAAACACAAATCACTTGGCACACAGAAATGGCGTTTGCAACACTAATGATACACTAATGCCTCGTGTCAGTCGCGCGACCTGTTTAATAACGTCAAAAATGTTTCTGGGTGGGAATCAAGCATGTTAGAGTAGTGGAGGGAATAAATGATTGTCTGTTGGGTATGTTTTTATTTACTTTTTAGTGCATTTAAGAATGGAAAACATTTCATTGTAAAATTTCATAACATCAATTTGGCACCCCCTGGATGCTGTGCCCGGGGACAGATGTCCCCCCTTGCCCCCCCCCCCCAGCTATGCCACTGTATAGGACAGTAGAATTAACTTAATGTTTCAGTGAGATCTTCATCACATGCCTGTCTTCAGAGGAGTCAGCCTGGTTTGCAGACTTAAATAAAATGTTTGTTTTTTAATGTTGTTTGTGCCTTTCATCTTGTTAGTTCATCCTTTTCTTCACTCCCACTGTGGCATGCATAGCCTGGCATGCTCAACAGGCCTCCATCTTGTTCACCATCCTTTGTAAGGAGCAGTCAGGTGGTGCACATCTAACAAAGAGAAGAAAGCAGTCTATTGCAAGGTATATTCTGTCACATTATTGTTTAATGTTAATGCTTATTTTTAATATTACATTTAAAATAGATCCTCAGGGAGAAGGACCTCCTGATGTTGCAGTTCAGGCACCACTCTCTAGCCTGAGACAATAGCTTATATTACTTTTCATCAGTTCTCCTTGTTAGATTACACATTTTGAATTTTGATTTTTGTAATATATCCCTGGAAGTTCTCCTTTTTCTCTTCTTGATATGCAGAACTAGTGCAGTGCTTTTGGAAATCGAGTTATGGATTATGGACTGGTTTTGTTTGCCCTGAGGTGTTCTTTTTGGCAATACCTCTTTGCATCATATTAATTTTTGTCTGAAGCTATTTTGCAGATATACATATAAATATAAAATGCCAAGGGTTGTCCATCTGTCAAACAAAAACTTTCAAACACCTGGGTCTTGAGCCTTGACCTTGGTCTCAATTAAAAGTGCATTCCATAACATAAGTAACTTGACACTTGAATTGGACATGTAGGCTACAATGGCCACAAAATTCTTCTTCGGGTCCTTCTCATAGCATACGGTGACATGACTGAACATCTCAAAGTAAGCAGCGATACTGGCGTGCACCAAGACTGACAGGAAAAGCACAGCAGAGGCTGACTGGTCATACACTCCAAGCATGACAGAAATCCATACACAATCGAAGAATTGGAGGTGCGGGATTCCTCTGCCATTATTCAGCTTTGGGTCCATTGAGCACCATATCTGTAAGGAAAGGAGCTACAGCGACATCAGCAGTTAAAGACATTGCAGCAACCTCTGCGGAGTGACCTGGATTTCTGTATTCCATCAGAGGTGCATATACCACCTTTCTTTCATTACCAAAGGCCCAATTATTACTAGTTACAGATTTTAAGAAACATTTTTTTGTTATAGTTGGCCTGATGCTTTTAGTCTCCCACTTCCTTTCTAAAGTTTTTGAATATTAAAGCCTTTACTCCTGTGTGTTAGGTCTGTGCAGGCCTAAAAACAGTTTTTAGGGTTTAGAATAAGGCTTACACTGTAGCAAGGCCTCACTGGGGTTTAGTGGGCCAATTTCTGAAGGCAAAACCTAAGTTTTGAGTCTAGGGCACCAGGCTAATCATAACAGCTATTGATTAATGTATGCTGACCATTGCTTTCATTTTTTATCCTTGTTAAATCGGTAAATAACTTTTCCTTTCATAACAGCTCCCACCTAGGCCCCCACTCACTTTTTACCATGCTGGTGCCCATGCTCATTGTGTTTCTGCAGCACCATGACTGATGCAGTTTACTTCCCCCTAGCAATCCCAGTCTTCACACACCTTACACTCTATCTGCTTTTTTTCTCTCTCTCTCTCTCCTCCTGTCTAGCATCCACCTGGATGATGCAATGGCAGCCAGTTTTGCACTAGTACATGCACCACATATAAACTATTAGGTGGTGAAGGGGTGAGAGAGATAGCCAAAAAGGGACAGGAGATGATTAGAGGATGAGAATGATCATCTGGGAAGTGGGAAGTTTAGCCAGAACATTGGGAAACACCTTATTCTTTTTGAAAGATGCCCAGGGATCTTTATATGACCCCAGAAAGTCAGGACTTTGGTTTACCATTTCATCTGAATCACACTGCCAGTCTCTACAGCAAAGAGTTCTAGTCACTGCACTGGGATCAACAGACACACCACAAGGTAAGCACCCCCTGCTGGCCTAAACAACACCTCTTCCAGTAGCAACCCAAGCTTTCCCTAGATGGTCTCCTATCCAACTACTGGCCAGGGCCAAACATGCTTAGCTTCAGTTGGATTACATACTTACATTACATTACATACTTTGCTCCAGCAACTTAACATTATACATCTTTTTTCATATAGTGTTTGTGTAGTAAGGTATGAAACAAAAAACTGCCTTTGCAGTGGATCAGCGTAGCGGGTACACAGAGGAAGGAGTTAAGAGGTGCAGGACAGTCCAACAGTTCTCTGCTTCCACCTCCAGCCAGGAAGATGTCAACCAGCCAGATGAGCTGTGATGTGCTTGCCTCTCCTGGTCCTTCCAGCATATAAATGATGCTCCAATCAATAGATGTTGTCAGATTTGGATTATCCCAAGGACAAATACACATCTGTCATAACATTCTGTGAGAAAACCAATTTCTGTGCATTAAATTGCAAAGCCCATGGCACTCCAACCCTTACTGATATCTATACATACACACACATTTATATATGTATGTGCATGTGTGCAAGTGTTTGAGTGGGTGTATAAAAAAACAAAGAGAGAACAAAAGTTGAATGTTATATAAATGGAATATATAGAACAAACAAGGGAACTGCTTTACGTTGTTGCTTTTAGAACTTCAGCAGATTGGCAAATGTAAATGCAACATTGAAAGGGTCACCACATGAGCAGTTAAGCAATACTTTTTTTAATCTGATGTTCATGTTTTTACTTCTCCACTGTATTCTATCACCCATCCATTACTGTTTTGTCTGGGAACATGCACAACCCCTCTCCAAATGAGCTGTTTTGAGAAGCCAGACATGAGCTGATAGGTTTTTTTTTTACCAAGCAGCTGTAAAAGCAGTCCTCCCATATTGGTAAACTTGCCTCTGCTTCTCTTCCATAGTTAGGAGTCATGTTTTTGCACCTGTCAATTCAGCTGACAATCCTGACTTGTGGTTCAGCAGTGAACTGCACATTAGTACAGAGCAGGCGAGTGTCACAGAAACTAGGCCTGCTGTGAGAGAACTCCCTGAGGCACACTTCCTGCTCTGCTTCTCGGTTTATTTTCCTTACCAAAGCTGAAAGAAACACTGCTGAGCTCGATCAGGCATCCAATATTTTAAAGAGAGAAAGAAAATCTAGTGCTGTCTAGCAAAATAGAAAACACAACCAACAACTAACAAGCATGAAGGACATTTGATGAAAAAAAAATTCTTTGGAGAAAAAATGACATGCATGGGCACATGTAGGATAGGTTTAAATATCAGCACAGAAATGTTAGATTAGATTACATAAAATCTTATTAATCCTATGAGGAAATCAAAATGCTTACAGCAGCAGAAACATAAAAAAATAACAAGACAGACTGACAGGACAGATAATACAGTCAATCAATCTACAAATAATTAAATAAATGAATAAAAATACACTAAACAAATACATTGGGTGGAAGCATTGAATTGCCTGATAGCAGTGGGCAAAAAAGACTGTAATGTCAAATCATTAAACATTTTTCACTTGTAAATGCAGTGGCACGATGGCACAGTAGCTAGTTCTACAGCCTCACACCTACAGAGTGTTGGGTTTAGGACAGGACTGGCTCACTACCTGTGTGGAGTTCATATGGTCTCCTTATATCCTGCATGGGTTTTTGTCAATGTACTTTGTTTTTTTCCCCAAAATATGTTATTTTGGTTAAGTGGCAGCTCAAAACTGACCTTATAAAATTAGGTATGTGCATTAGTGTTCCTCACGATATATTGATTTCTGTCTTATACCCAGTGCTACTAGGATTCCCTCACCTCCTCCATGACCATGAGCTGGCTTCAACAGCTTTGATAATGGATAGATGAATCTTGTAAATAAAAAGACAACAGATCCTTCTATTTATCCATTTTTCTTAACCATTTAATTCATTTTCATTTTTCTTTGGAATGTGAGAGGCATATGCGAAAAAAACATTATGGATATGTAGAGAATGTGCATGCTCTATACAAGCAGAGACTAAGCAATTATTTGAACATAGTCTACTGAATTGAAATGGTGACTGTGTCACCCTGCCATCCACAATAGTACATTTATAGAATGATTTAAATAAAAAGTGGGTCCAAAACTGGAACTAACATAATAATAATTCTTTGAATTTATATAGCGCTTTTCTCACTACTCAAAGCTCTCAGCAATTGCAGGTTACGGGCCTTGCTCAAGGGCCCAACAGAGCAGAGTCCCTATTGGCATTTACGGGATTCAAACCGGCAACCTTTCGATTGCCAGTGCAGCTCCCTAGCCTCAGAGCCACCACTCCGCCAACGTAAATGCCATATTGTGACAATCAGTAGTAATTCTCAGACTTCTAGTACTTTAATGTAATTATATGTTTATAAGGTCAGTGCTGTCACATAATTACGTGTGTTTATGGCACTATCCAGGTTCTTTTTATCTATCTTGTTCTTGTCTTGCTGAATGAGTAAGACTGGCATCCAGACTAACAGGGATCTTTCCATGTTTTAACATCTCCTGTGTTTCAATTGACTGACAGCAGACTAAGCCAAGGCAATTTGAGATAATAAGAGGCTTGGGCTGCCCAACCTAAGTCCATCCACTTTACCGGCATATCACAAACAAGCCCACACCTGGCAGCCATTCTTTAATCTGGACTCCAGTCAGCTTAGAGGGTTAAAGCCTTCTCTGTCTCCAGCTCTTTTTCAGCCAGTAAACTGCTGTAATTTAACACAGACACTCACCTTGACCAGCTGGTTGAGTTTGTTTAGTGGGTGCTGGTCCCCCCTTATCAACTATAACTGTCAAAAGGTGACACATGAGGATAAACCAACAAGCATGCAGCCAATAATTCAGTATTGCACAGTATTATTAGCACACTTTTTGTATTTCAGCATTTATCTTCAAAGAAACTTTATTATCTCTTAGGGCGGGGTGGTGGCTCTGAGGCTAAGGAGCTGTGCTGGTATTCCAAAGGTTGCTGGTTCGAATCCCCGTCACTGCCAAAAAAGGCCACTGCTCTGCTGGGCCCTTGAGCAAGGCCCTTAACCTGTAATTGCTCCAGGGGCACTGTACAATGGCTGACCCTGCGCTCTGACCCCAAGGGGTATGTGAAAACTACCAAATTCCTAATACAAGAAATTGTATAAGGTGAAAAAAAAAAAAAAAAAAACTTTACCTTAAAGCATGCTTTACCCAAAATGGTGTCATAGGAGTCTAGAGCATATTGCAACAGCATCAAGTGCAAGGCAGGGGCCAGCTGTAAATATAGTCAGTTCATTGCAAGGTTCCATTTAGTAATAACCTAATTCAAAGCTCATTTTGCTTTTATAAACAAGTATGTAGCTGCAGCTCCTATTCATTCACATGGGGTGTCTTAAATACTGCCATACTCCATCATTTCCATTTTCCTAGATTTTTATTTCCTTCATTTTATTTCCAACTCTCATTTAATATTACAGATTGCACTATTGGCAACCGGTGTCATAAATATTCAAATCCAGCCAGAAACTTCACTTTTTATTCTTACATTTTATATTTGCCTTTGCTTCAGTTAATCATTTTTAAAACAGACTGCTGACCTCACTGTGCTACCTATCATCACTTACTGTCATTAGACTCCAATGTGCACTTGGGACATTGTTTATTATTCTGATTTGGTGCCAATACATTAGTAGTTTCTAAGCAGTGACTTGGCTGTTCGTTGTGATTTCTCCTTTATTTGAAATATCCTATAATTTAGATTATCTGAGTATTTTATGCTGTTTTTCCTCCAGGTATTACAGAAGTTATTACTGTTGTCTCATAACTCCAGAGTCCAGGGTATGAATTCCACTCTTGGCACTATCTTTGGGGAGTTTGCATATAAATTCATATGCCTGCCTGTGTTTTCCCCAAGTACATGTGACAAAGCCTTCCAAATTAATTTGTAAATCCTTCAGTACACCACATAAACATACTACTACATAAGAAAAACCTAACACATAAAATACTTACAAAATGTATAATGTAACATTTATATTACCTTTGTCAATGAGTTGATGCTTGAGGGCACTGTTGCCCCATGAAACCCAACAGACAGATGCCAACACAGGGTTAAAAGCACCAAGAAGTAATTTAATTTTCTTCTCTAAAGTGCCCCAAAGCACCTCCACCACCATAAACAATAAATCAATAATCACAAGTACAATAATATTCCTCCTCTCCTCCCAGCAGCTCTGTCACACTCCCTCCCGACTCCGGCTCAGCTTGTTGGGTCTCTCATAGTCCTTTATATAGTCCTCGAGCCGGAAGTGCTCCTGTCCTTCTATCCATGTGATTCATTAGCACTTCCGGGTCAGATGGAGTCTTGTATTTTTCTTCAGCCCGGAAGTACTTCTGTTCCTCTGTCCCCGTGACTTGGGAGTACTTCCGGGCTATACGGGAAACAAAAATCCCCTCGTCTCCCTGCAGCGTCACATGGTGGTCCCCAGGGTACCCAGCAGGGCTGTGAAGCCAAACCCCATCTTCCATGATTCCCAGCGAGAATTCGGGGCACCTCTAGGCTGCAAGGAAGAGGCCATCTAGCGTCCTGGATGTATTGGCCGGGATGAGCTGCCGGCCGTCCATCACACCTTCTACAAAATATATTCTAAAATTGTCCTTTTTTGAAATCATCCTAGGATTGGGTGGCCCCAGTTTTACCCTTGCAGCTCTTGGTTCAAATTCCGTGTGAAATATGCATGTCCTTCTCTTTTTACATGGCTATTCTCCAAGCACTACACTTTTCTCTGGTTTCCAAGGGAGATGAGTATTAGTTAAATTTCTGACTCTTGTGTAGATGTGTGAATGAGAGTGAACTAGGATTGATTGGTACCCACTCCAAAGGAGGTTCCTGCCTTGTTTAAATACAAGAAGGAATTTACATGTTCAATGCTATTCTATCTATCTATCTATCTATCTATCTATCTATCTATCTATCTATCTATCTATCTATCTATCTATCTATCTATCTATCTATCTATCTATCTATCTATCTATCTATCTATCTATCTATCTATCTATCTATCTATCTATCTATCTATCTATCTATCTATCTATCTAAATAGTTTCTGTTAAAAGCCAAATTCCCCCTATGGACAAATAAAGTTGATGTGATGTGTTGTGAGCTGAATAGGCTTCAGTTCTTCACAAGCTTGTATAGCATTAAGTGTATTGGGAAAATTAGTGAAGAGATGGATGTATTCCCATAGTGGACTATAAAGATAGATTTCTGTGAATTTGTTTTGTTCACTTTTAATGGATTATAGTCTTTCACTACTAGGCTCACTACAAACAATATCATAAAAAGAACTGTCACCAGTCCTCAGTCAGCTCCTGCCTTGCACTTAGTCCATCTGGTATTGGCTCAAGGCCCCCATGAATTACAATTAATATCAACTTTCATTTTCAACTTACTCTTATTAAGCACACTTCCAAATATGAGGCCAATGTGTTTTACAATACTTACAAATATAACATGAAATATGAAATGCCAAATAAACACAGCACTGCTTGTCTCTTCTGAAAACGTTTCTAACTTAAACCTTAAATTTACATTTTAGCCAAAAGACATGTTTAGTTTTTTAGAAAATTGTTGCTTAAGGTCCCCCACCCAGCCAATTATAATCATTTTGCATGCAACATTGCACAGATTGTTTTTTGAAATCTTCTCTACTCCTGCAAAAAGTAAGGCACAATAAGAGGCACTGGGATGAAACGCGAGTAAGATGAGAACTGAAAAACAGATTTGTGTCACCATTGACATGGTTCAGTTTCTATTAACAAATAAGCACCTGGTGTGTTGTAAATCACTTAGCATTTCTACCTTAGGCCCTAAAAATTCTATCTTCCTACTGAATTTTAACATAACTCTCAGGAGGCCGTTTTAGCACCCCCCTCAGCAATGTACAAAACACATTGCTTCTGTGATGTAATACAGTTGTGTGTTTTGTATACCTTCTATACCAGTTACACCACCCACCCTGACTTTAAATAATTTTTCTCAAGTGATGACAAAGCATCACTAAAAACTACACAAAAGTTAGGTAACGGCTTTAAGAAACTTGCTGGAGAGGACATTCTTCTTTCTTCAAAAGAGTATGAGAAAAGCTGGAGACAAGCATTTCATTCTCAAATAAAGTAAACCACTGAATTAGAAGCATTTGGTATGGAAGCTTATTCCTGCCACTAAAAAAAATATTATTTGCTATAGACCTCAAAAAAAAACTTTTCCCAAACTATGTAAATAATATAGAACATTCCTCTTTCATAGCAGGCACAAGATTTATGCAAAATACTGTATCCTGAGATGGCACAGGTGGTGGTACTGCTGCCTTGCAAAATGGAGAACAGGGTTCATGTCCCAGGCGCTCCCTGTGCAGAGTTTGCATGTTCTTCTCATGTCTCCTTCTGAGTTTACTTTGGGTGCTCGCATTTCCTCCCATAGTCTAAAGACATGCAGGTTAGAAGAACAGACATTGTTAAACTGGCACTAGTGTGTGTTTCTGTGTAGGAGTGCATTCACTCTGTAATGAACCTGTCCAAAGATTATTCCTGCCTTGTGCCCTATGCTTGCTGGCAGTGGCTCCAGCTGCCTCATGAGCATGCCCAGGATTAGATGGTTTGGAAAATGGATGCTAATGCATACGTGTCAAAAATTCAGAAGAAAAATACAAAAAAATTATTGCCGTTTTAAAAAACATAAAGATGGTGCACAACAGTCTTCTCCAGGCCCAAGTAACTACCAGAGAGAGAGAGAGACAAAGGAGGTTGGAAGCATGCACTGATACACCAGGTAATAGAAAAATTACAAGAGGATAGCCAACTGCCAAAAGAAGAGGAAAAAGAGACACGGTGACAACATTTAGTGAACTTAAAGCCCATGATTGTGAAATTTGTGGTAAAGTACACCACATGTTGCTTGAAATTATACCCATTCAATCAAAGATTAATCTAAATGAGGCACCATTCTGTAGTTAGTGAGTTTTACTATTACCTTACCTCTCCAAAATTTAGGATTCAGTTTCTGGCAATGTTTCCATCCAAGTGGTGTTTTTGCATTCTACCTACATCCACATGTATTTCTTCTTCCTTCCTAACAGAATGAACATCAGGCCACATGTCATACCACCTGAACTTCAGAGTAGGTAATCCACCTGAAGCTAAGCATGTTTGACTCAGTTGGATGGGAGACCATGTAGGAAAAGCTTGGGTTGTGGCTGGAAGAGATGCTGGTGAGGCTATCAGGGTGCACTTACTCTGTAGCCTACGTGTCAATCCCAGTGAAGTGAAGGGGACGCTGTGCTGTAAAAAGTGGTACCATCCATTGGATGAGATATATAAGTGAGTTCCTGACTCTCCAAGGTCATAAAAGCTCCCTGGGCATCTGGGCAAGTGTAGGGAATTTCAGATATCCTGGCTAAATTGCCCACCAATATTGCTCTTAATCAGCCTCCTTCCTGTATTGGCTAACTACCCCTCACCACCTAATAGCTAATGTGTAGTGAGCATACTGGCGCAAGAATGGCTGCAGTCACATTATCTAGGTGAATACTACTGTCTATGAAGTACTTTTAGTAGACTACAAAAACATTTTATAAATGTGATTATTTTATTATTGTTATTATCATTACTCAGACTTTTTCAGGGGCAATTGAACCTATTGTGTGACAGACTAGCATCCTATTCAAAGACTGACTCTTGCATTACTTCTGACACTATCCATTGCCCTCCTGTAATGAATAAAGACGGCTGACTAATGGATGGATTTCAACACTGCTGCAAAGATTACCTTTGCGTTCTCCAATCTCCTGGATTCAAACCCAGGGTTAGTCAATGGCTGCTTTGTCACTGTGGTAAAAAGTTTATTACATTAATGTGTGACTCAAAATTAGTGCACATAACTGTGTCCCTAGTGACGAACCAGTCCACAGTTGGTTCCTGCCTTGCACTTGGATCATCTGGTGATGGCTCCAGGTCCCCGTGACCCTGGATTATATTAAGCACATTTGATAATATATAGGAGGCTAGGCTTTTTCTTCGCGTGGGCAAAAAACAGCAAGCGAATATTTATTGGACATTACCGAAAAATAAAAAATATGAAGCACCTGGGATTACTTACGCAAAAAGCGACACTATTCAGACGTTATGAGGGTAGGGAATGCGAAATGTCGGCGACAATTACATTTTAGATTTCATTTGCCCATAAGCAAAGCAAAATGATGATGTACAATATGCAAAGCATAGTAATGTGGCGCCTACACTTTTAATAAACATCTTTAGACACCAGTTTCTTAAAGTACTAACCATCCAGATGTTTTCAACTTAGTGCTAACGCCAAAGTCGTGCAACAAGCAGTTAATAATACACCCGTATCGCGTAAATCCCTCCCCTTCAGTTCTTTCAGCCAACCGTGTTTTGCCTACGTCGCGCCATCCGATAACGCTTTTGCGCACGGTCTGCCCCAGCAACAGAGCTCTGATTGGTTGGCCAATGACAAGCGTGCGGGGCAGATCGATCTGGACGAGTAAAAGGAAAAGAAAGGAAATGCGCATACGAGCAGATGTAAACAGATTTGCAGATAAAGATCGTAGCTCGTAGTGTGGGCGCGGTAACAGTGTGTTTCTTTCTTTTTTTTTTTTTACAACGACCGAGCTTTGGTTCTTCATATCGCCATGCCATTTCCCTTTCATTGCACAACCCCCAGTCTGTTACTATGTGGAAAGCTGAAGTCAGACATAATACCGAAAATGTTTAATATTTTTAATAACTTAATTAATTTGAGTGGCCACTTATTGGTAACGAACATACCTTCTCCTTGTCTCTTAGTATGACACAAGTCGTGTGGATGAAGAGCTGAACACAAGGCCACAGTTTCAAGTGTGATTCCGAACAAGTTACTAACACTGCTTTTCAGTTTTATCTGTACGGACTGTTTTGTTCTGCTACTTAGTTTTTCACAGTGGAGATGGCAACATGCCAGGGAAAGTGAGTTAGACTTATAACACTGAATGGAAATGCAAACAAAAAAAAAAGTTGATCATATAAACAACTCATTTACCTGTTAAACTACAAGTAAATTATCCACAGGCATATTTTTTTTAATAGGTGTACAGAAAAATTAAATGTTGAACTACTTTAAATGTCAGCACAATAAATAGGCTATTCATGAACAGTATTCTGAATCCTAAGGATTTTTTCAAGGTAATAATAATGCATTTTATTTATGCAGCACCTTTCTAATGCTCGTAGCACTTCACTGTAACTCAAAGAACAATATGGCATATACAACATTGGATATAAATAATATCTGCATTAAACACTAAATAATGATTAATCTAGGAAATACAAAGCACTGAAATTGAATAAGAGACGAGCTGGTACTCCAGTTGTAATCCCATTCCCGTAGACATGCCAGTTAACTTATCTGGAGATTTTAAGTTAGTTCAATATGCATGTGTATCTGTGTGTGTGTGGACCTTGCATTATACGTGCCAGTCCATAACTGGTTCCTGGATTGAACTGGTTTCAGAATGTTATGTTACTCTGTGTGTGTTGCACTTTACAGCAGATAGCCTTAGCCATATACCTTTTTCTGACTTGTTTATCCAGCTCCTAACCTTCACACCACTGGGAGGAGCCCAAGAACGTTATCAATAGGAACTAGTCAAGCAAACCACAACCTGAACGTT
Source organism: Erpetoichthys calabaricus (assembly GCF_900747795.2). NCBI lineage: Eukaryota > Metazoa > Chordata > Cladistia > Polypteriformes > Polypteridae > Erpetoichthys > Erpetoichthys calabaricus. The sequence continues at coordinate 87,954,420 of NC_041396.2, read as the reverse complement.
GTTTGCGTAATCTCAAGTTACACACAAACTAATGATGTGTATGGCAATGTCAAATCCAAACAATCTTGATGACTTCCAAATGCACCAAATTGTTTTCTAACAAATTATAAGTTTCTGTGCAGCCTTTAATTATCTATACAGGATCACCAAAAATTTTTTGTTTCCGCTGGGGTAAGCTGTACCATACTCTAGTTCACAACAGGGCCATCTTACCAGCGTTCTGATAGCAAAACAGAAAATATACATAGGCATTAGAAGCATTGTGGGCCCCTATGCTCCTGGGGCCCCCGGCCAGTGCCCATTGTGCACATACATTAAGACTGCAACTACAGTAGAGAGTCATAACCTTTTTTACTGTGGTTGCAACCAGGTTGACCTGAAGACATTAAACCTTTCTCTTTTAAATTGCTCAAAAATACTAAGACACTGTTAATCACAAGAAAATTGAGTTTTACTTTTTTACATGTGTTTTCAAAATTGATGTGTGTATGCTTAGTTATCCCACAATATAATTCAATCTTAAACCTCTGCTTTTTCATAACATTTATAAACCTGGATCAGTATTTGTTTAGGCAGTACAGTTTACAAAGATTAGTTATCTCCATGTAGACTCCAACAAGCATGGTTAATGACATACTTTATGAATAAAGAACATCATATCTTAAAATGAACACGCACTGATAATTGGCAATGAATGTTTCAAGACTGTGCTGCAAGTAGTACTTTTAATTGAGTGGGAGTAAAGTCAAGTAAGTGACTGTTTGCAAGACTTAAACGTTCATGTCTGATGGCATTGTGCTTTACTGCTTTTTCCATTCATACTGTTTTCATCTACACTGCATATCATAAAATTAGTTGATTCTGTCCCAGGAAAACACCCTTCCGACTTAGGTATGAATTGTTCCACTTGTGATTGTTGTGTGAGAGGGACTAAATACATTCTGAAACCCACTTAAACAAATTCAGGTTGCGAGGGGCCCAAGCCTGAAGTGGCAGTACTTAGACCAAGGCAGGAAACAGCCCAGCAGCAGATGTCAGTCCATTACAGGGCTCACTCACACTGCTAAATTGGAATGACTGATTAACCTAACCTACATATGTTTCGAGATAGATAGATAGATAGATAGATAGATAGATAGATAGATAGATAGATAGATAGATAGATAGATAGATAGATAGATAGATAGATAGATAGATAGAAATTAAGTAAGAATCTTGTCCAAAGGGGAAACTCCAAAAATATATAAATGTTATAACAACAACAGCAACCCCAATTAAACACAAAAATTATTGGCTAATAAGAACAGAAAAGTCACAGTGAGGCATTATAAAGCTGTGTTGCCATTGGTATAAAGGAGCCCTGGTGGTGTTCATTGACACACTTAAACAGAGAACAATTTGTTGACTGCAAGTACCCAATGATAGTGTGTCATATAGAGAATGTGTGGCATTGTCCATAATGGCACTCAGTTTTGTTTTCATTCTTTCCTCCACTACTATCTTCAGGAGGTTGAGAGTATGTCTGTAACTGAGCCGGCCTTCTTAATTAGCTTGTTGATTAAGTGGGTTTCTGTTCAAGTGATGTTACCTACATGGAAAAAAAACATGCAGCCATAAGGAGAACATTCAGACTCTACACAGAATGTATGCAGCCTTCAAACCCAAGATTTCTTATATAAAGTTATGTTAGTGGTAGTATGTGTTTCACTTAGAGATTTTTTTTCTTAAAAACAAATTTTTACAGCATCTCATATACTTCCCATAAGCAAAGAACGTTTGTATTGAGGAAGTAAGATGAACTTTCTGAATGTGAACTGAATGAATATGTCTCTCTAGAAGTGTTATTTTACAGTACTGTTAGATTAACCCACTTCAGGACTGTGTTAAAAGCAGTATATATTCTAAATATGTATTGTAAATATTGATTCTTTTCCAGGGGTTTTTCATAAAGTAGGGGGAAATTTGGCAACTTGTCTGGCAATGCAAAGTAAGTCGATGGTGATATCCTGATATCCTACTACAATTCATGGATTGAGGTCACAGCTAGAGTGAGAAAAAAGTGCATAAAGCTTTTTGTGTAAAATTTTGTAATATTTTAAAAAATCAGTGATTATCAATGTTGCCTTACAGTTCATGAAGACTGATTTCAAATCCTGACCAATGTTTATGCATATGTGAGGTTTTCTCAGAGTACTCAGGTTTTTCTCCCACGTTTTCAAAAACGTGTGCTAGTTTAATTAACAATGCTAAACTGGTATGTTATAAGTGAGCACAGGTGTGTGAGTGAGTGCGGCCTTTACTGGAATGGCACCATGTCTACTCCAGCTCATGTGACCCTGAACTGGATTAAGCAGGTCTGATAATGGACAAATCATCTGTGGATACCTCTTTCCTCTTATCCTAGTATCGCAATTGATTGTTAAACCATCCGTCTATGCGTTATTAAAACTGCTTAATGTGGTTCAGGGTTATAAGGGGCCAACATCAATAGTGGCAGCACCAGGTGTAAGGGAAACCCAGCCTTGGACTGAGCACCTGTCTATTGCAGAGCACAAATTCACATTCATGTTCTCCAGTTTGTCTTTTCTTATATTTATTATTATATGAAACTTATTAGGGTTTTCATTGTATCTTGGGTAACACTGTATGAAAGTATAATTTTAATATCTCAATTATTTAATTTATTAAGAGTTTCTTCATCTGTTTTCATTTTCTTATCTTTCTTGATAAAGAGCAGAAGTACAAGTGCAAAAAGTACATACATATTCCTTCCTTCAAACTGAAAAGCTGAGAGGATCTCTATTCTCGTTCTTTAGCCTTTCCAAAGCTATTGAGCCTATTTGCATGTTGAAATGTAAGTTTCTTTGTCATTAAAATTCTGTTGTGTGTCAAATCAAACCTCACCCTTCATTTAGTTCTTTCTGTTTAAAAAGAAGATCATCAGAGATCAAACCCTCTTGACAGGCCCAGGCTTGCTGCTGAGCCTCATTTTGTGTTCTTAGATGTGGTACGGCAAATTTGCAGCATAATCTTTAACTCAGTAGATATTTCTACCCCTTCAGATTAGCCCGTGGCCATGAAAAGTCATAAATTAAACCAAAAACCTAAGATGTGCAATCTCATGTGACAGGGTCAGACTCAGAAAATTGTATGCATATGCGAGAAGGCATATATTGTGACTTATATAATGGGAAATAAATGCATGACTAAAGAAATGTTTTGATTGCAGGCCTGGAAGGTAACAAACTTATCAACCCTGTTGTCCTACTTCCTTCATCAGCAGTCTTTAAGCATAAAGAATCTGCTTGCTTAGAAGACATTAACTTGGATGTTCTTGCTGCTTTTATCTTCTCAAATGCAGCTGGCTTTAAAAAAGGTCAGTAAATTTAGGTCTAATGCATTCAGTTCAGATTTCAATTAATAATATTATTTAGGTGTTTATAAAAAGTGTGTGTCCAAGATGGGCCTCCTGCTTGCCTGGTGGCATTTTTCACATTTTACAGACATGTCTGTTCTGGAGCTGTTTCATGCCACAGGGAAAAGAAGAGTTCCCCACTGATTTGAATGCTTCCTATCCTTTATGTTCAGGAATAAAAATTAAATGCATTTTTCTGTGTTGTACACATTGGGTATTTATATGTGTTTATATGGTATAATATGTACCTAGGATACACACTGGCCCCTGTAACCCTGAGATGGATAAGAGGTTTAGACAACATACCGAAAAATAAATAGTTGTAGACTTATACTTGTATAATGGAAATATCCACCAGAAATCCATAGGTTGTCTACATAAAAAAGTAAACTGCATTTAGGGGTTAACGGTACAGAGACTGCATAGTTCACTGTGGACTCGTAAACAAAAAAAAAAAAAACTTTGAAAATAAGATAAAGAAATCCCTAAATATTTGCCCGCCAGCTTAGAGTTTATCTTTTCCATTGTTGAAGACTGAACTAGCCTGTCTTCTAATCTCTCACATAATCTGTCTCTCATTGGGTGTGCTGGATCAGCGTTCTTTGCAAGGCTGCCAGCTAGGGAGGGGCAAAAGGCAGGGGGACAGCTGCTTTTTGTTCTGGTTACCAGGCAGCACCTGTATGCAAGTTAGCCGAGCTCAAGTAGAGCCTTGTGTGACGGCCATTCTGTGCTGTAGCAGTAATCTGCACTGCTTCCTTTGCCATGTAACCATTTGTGCCCCTATTTCAATTGAACACTTTTTCTAAATAAACGTAAGGCGCATTTTGCCTTCAGTACAGTTTGTTATTCAGTATTTCTTCAGATGCTTTGTATTGTTGAGTTGTGGTTAGTGTGGCTGCTTCATGAATTAAGAGTTAAAGCAGTTTTCATATTCTCCCTGTTTCTGTGGGGGTTTATTTCTGGATACTCTGGCCTTATTTTTGCAACCTGAAAAGGTTTTGAGTATATTAGGTTAATTTGCAATTTTAAACTGTCTCAATTTGATTGAGTGTTGGTGTATCTTTTGGGCTTGCACCCCACCCCACCCAGGGTTGTTCTTCATATATACTTAATGTGTTTGGATAGATTCTGGGCTAAAAGAGCTAGACAGTTTGAAGTTGGATGGATAGATGGACTTTGGGTTATCCCTTGTTTTTTCACTTTATGCTGGTCATTGCTAGATATGCCTTTCCTTGTACTGTTGGTGTTACCACCTCATTCTGGTCTATATAACTGATATTTAATGCTACAGAATTCTCTGTTCTCATTTAGTATCACTGGGAGGCTATAGTTGTACTATTTAGTAACTTGCAAATGGCAGCAACTGGACCTGGATTGGGCAGTCAAACAACCTCATAACACACATACACAAACACACACCAACATACATACTTTCACATTAACACAGGAAAAGTTAAGTCTCTGGACTGTGGGAAGAAGGATACCCGTGTGGACAGGAAAAGATACTTACAGAGCATCCCATTATAGAAATTCACCCTGGTTAAATGATAGCCCTCACCCTGCCACAAGTTAGTTTTTAACTAACTTCTGATCCATCCATCCATTATCCAACCCACTGAACCCAAGCACAGGGTCACGGGGGTCTGCTGGAGCCAATCCCAGCCAACACAGGGCACAAGGCAGGAACCAATCCTGGGCAGGGTGCCAACCCACCGCAGGACACACACAAACACACCCACACACCAAGCACACACTAGGGCCAATTTAGAATCGTCAATCCACCTAACCTGCATATCTTTGGACTGTGGGAGGAAACTGGAGCGCCTGGAGGAAATCCACCCAGACACGGGGAGAACATGCAAACTCCACGCAGGGAGGACCCGGGAAGCGAACCCAGGTCCCAAGGTCTCCCAACTGCGAGGCAGCAGTGCTACCCACTGCGCCACCGTGCCGCCCCTAACTTCTGATGTTTTCTTTAATTTCATTCTTCCAGTTGTAATTATGTGTTGCACAGTGGTTAGTTTTTGTTCCTCACAGATCTAGAGTCGTAAGTTTGAATCCTGGCCCATTCGGCCTTTCTGCAGCATTTGCATGATCTCCCTGTGTGTGTGTGCGTGCACGCGCGTGTGTGTGTGTGTGCTAATTCTTTCCAGGTACTGTGGTTTTCCACCCACCTCTGGGTGGCTCTAAATTAGATTCATATGGATCAGTGTAGCACACATAATGGCTCTTGCACCAAATGCTGCCAGAAAATGCTCAAGGTCATATGTCCCCAAACTGCAAGATGGATGGACAATGTTAACTGCAAAAGGTTTATATCTCCATAGCTATTTAAACCATATATTTTCTGTTATTTAACTTCTTGGTTAACATGCTGCTTTTCATCTTTTCTAATAATAATGTCTGCAGAGAACATCTTCTTTATGTCAGTATGGCTGGTTTCATCAACTAAAGCTTGATATTAGTAATGTTTACTGAAGTGGGATTGCCAGTGCCCACCACTGCCCGTGTAGTAGAGTTAGCAGCTCAACCATGTTTTAGACTTGGTCATGCAATAATGGAGAAGACATTTAAAAAGTCATATGAATCAGTTGTGTTACCTATGTTTATAAATAAGATATTGCTTTCTTTTTTGTGAACATGAAAACTTCTTTTATCAGCCAATATAACAGCTGTATCCTTTGCCCTCAGAATAGTGAGCAACAGTGGAAACAGCCATTTGCAACCTTCAAAAGGAAAAAACAATGGTGTGAAATCCACAAGTGCTAGATGAGAGTGTTGTTTGAACCTGTCTGCCTAGCAAATGGGCTGCCTGAAGTCCTAGAACTGGTAACAATAACTAATTGCTGCCAACTTCTAAGTATTGTATCATAGTTTATTTACAGCCTTTAATACATTTATGTGTCATTACCACACCATCACCTGATGCAGGGTCTGCAAAAGGACAAAAAAGGATAAGCATGGATTTGGGTTTGCCTAGATAGTCATGAAACGAGGGGAATGGTTGTAAGGATATGTTGGGTACATCAGGTGGCAAGCAAGCATTGTGTATTCTAACATATTTAATTTCTGTTCTTTTACCTTCTTTTGGTGCTGTTTTGATTTAAATTAATATTAACTTAATATAATCTGGATAGTGTTACTGATAGCATTGTTACCTCATAGTGCTTACAGCTCAGTCCAATGTCTGGGTGTGGTGCCTTTATGTTGAGTCTACATGTTCTCCTTATGTTTGTATGGATTTCTTTGAAACTTGTGCATACTGCCACATTTTGGCAGGTAGTCTATTCTGATTGGTCTCTCTGGGTTGGCCAGCCTGAGCATGAGTGTGTTAGCCTTGTGACAGAGTGGCCTACAGCCGGTGCCCACATTGTGTTCCACGTTACCAGAATTGCATCCAGAGAATATGTGCAGGGATAATAGCACATAGGGCAAGCAAGTTGGCAAAGCGTACAACTTTGCAACCTCACTACTCTTGTGACACAAATTAGTTCCTGTTGAGGTGTCTTCTATATGCAGATTGTTGTTGTTGCTGCCTACTTGTTGCATCCATCAACAGTCCAAATATATTCTATACAACTGACAGATGGCTGTAAAATTGGTTCAGCTCACTTTTAAGTTAACTGGCATTCCACACTTCTGTTCAGATATTATATTGAAAGAAATGAAAACAAGAATTCATTTTAAGGCACTTGATTTAATTCATTCATTCATTTATATTGAAGGCCACGAGTCAATTCTGAGAGAAGTCAAATTAATATGTTCCACAAAAGGAAGTAATAAATTGTGTGAGACAGGAGCCTACTCTAGCAGTATTGATAATGAGGCAGGAAACAGCCCTGGACAGGATGTCACACTCTATATTTATACTGGAACCAATTTTTTGCCTGTTAACTGAACACATATATTTGTGGAAATGTGGAAAGGAAACACATGCAGAAAAAAGATAAAACAAATCAAATTCCCTTTGTTTCCATGTGTTGCTGATAAAATTAATTTAGGACTTTATTCCATTTTCTTTAGTTGTCAGTTGTTTATACTGTTTTTTTTTTCATTTTGTTTGAGAATAAATTAAATGTTTGGAAATTTTTGTTGCTCAGGTATTGCATTGAAACAAAAGGAGAAATTTGTGTAGGTGTTCCCTTAAAAGAAGGAAAAGTCTCTTCTTGCTATCTGATTGCGTCACTTGTACTGTATATTAAAAAGAGCCCATCACCCACGGAGATAAGAGTGCAGCGGCTGATTGTGGAGGAGGGGATGGTTTGCGGGGAGGATGTTTTCACTCACAGTCAAAACACTATGGCTTCACCCTTCCCCCTCCTTTATTTGGGTCCCCTTCCTGTCTCTTTTTAGAAGAGACACAACTACAGAATCCTGGAGGTCATTAGCATTTCTGCCATCACAAATCAGTTAGTTTGAATCCTAGATCAATAAAGCTATACGTACTTGTGTAAGGCTTTAACTGGTTATGGTAGTAATCATTTGATCCCTTTCCCCTTTTAATTTATATATTTCTTAGATGGTCAGTAGAGAGTAGATCTTACAGTTAAGACACAAATATCTGTACAAATACTGTGAGCTGCAGAGCACAATTTAGGAGTAAGCAAACAAAATCAAAATGTTCTATAGCAATCTACTATTCATAGGATTGCGCAAAACATTCTTTCAAGGTTGCAGAAGCCTATCCCAGAGATGCCAACCCTTGTTGGGGAGAAGTACAGCTTACTCAAATGCCACACTCAATTGTAGAAAGCCATTTTAGAGGTACCCATCAACATAACCTGCATGTCATTTAAATTTGTTAGTGGACAACCCGTGCATACACTGGGAGAACATGCAGAGTCAACATAGACAACAATTTTAGTTCAAAGTTTTATTGTCATTTGCACAGTAAGGAAAAACGTTTCCCAGTGCAATGAAATTTTTTCTTTGCTGTCCACACCAATTGCCAATAGTTAACAAATAAACGTATAAAGATAAACATAAATAATAAGTAACAAAGGCAGCATAAAGTATTAAAAACAGAATAGAAGTATAAAGTGTAATGTGCAGGTAGGTGTGTGATGGACAAGTCAAATACAGTTGTGTGAGGTAGATGAAATGAAGTGGACCATGGTTATAAACTCCAGTCAGTTATTTAGGAGTCTAATGGCCTTGGAGAAGAAAGAGTTCTTTAGCCAGGATGTTGGATCTCTGAGTTAGCAGTTCCAACTGTCGTTCCACTTTCAGAGATAACAGATGTTTTATATTATGTATTCCAGAAGCCCTATAGTCAGTTCTCTCCATCGATTATGGCTAGGTAGAGAGGTATGGTATATCATTGGTATGTTCACACTTCAGTGGCCCCTTGGCCTATATGTCCAGGCTACACTGGGGAAGTTAATCTCACCCTGAGGCAGCTGCTTCTGTTTTGATTCTAGTCAGCAGGGCAGGAATCAAAGGGGAACAATGAGTGCTTTGTGTAGAGACCCATAAGGAGAGAGAGAGAGTGTGAGTGCAGCAAAGAATGAGGTGCAGAATGTTTAGTTAACATCATATAACGTCTTGAGACCAATTCCCCTGTTCTTTCCACCCCCACACATTGGAACATATAAACACACACAAAACACACCCCTTCACTGGCAATTAGATCCTTGTAAGGGAAAAGTAGGCTCAGAGTACCTCCTCTGTCCTAACTTTATGATTTTTCAACGTGCAAGCAGTAATAGCCCCACAAGTTGGTGTGAGAAACCTGAGCTACACATTCTACATTTGCTCACCTTTCTAATCCACCCCCGATTTCTCTGCTTCCTAATTTCAAAGCACCAAAAGGTTTACAGCTGACCTGCTTTGATTTATTTCTCTAAATTCAAAGGTTTGATTACACACACTCTCCAAAACTAGTTGGGAATCAGGGAATACCATGAGGAACAACGGACGTGGCAACTATTTTGGGAGAGATGGGAACAGCAAAGTGGTGTTCTTGTTGCTGCTTTAAGAAGTGACTTATAGCCACCCATGATTGTGTCACTTTGTGCTTGGTTTCTTTTGAATACTTTATAAGAATTACAATTGGAATGAAGAAAGAGCAGGTAAACAAAATAAATGTGTACTGTATATGTGTGGTATGGTGGCACAGTGGTGAAGTTTGTTTTCTCACAGCTCGAAAGTACTGATGTTTCAAATCCAAGTACAGCATGACTTGTGATTGCACATTATTATTGTGTAAGTTGTTTTTTTTTATCCCCAAAGATGTCCAGATTAGGTTACAGTGCCCTCCATAATGTTTGGGACAAAGACACAGCTTTCCTTGATTTCTCCCTCTTCCCCACAGTTTAAAATTACAAATCAAACAATTCAGACATGATTAAAGTGCACATTGCAGACTTTTAATTTATGGATATTTGCATACATTTTGGTCACATCATGTAGAAATGACAACTCTTGTTCTACATGGTCCCCATTCCCCGAAACCCCCCCCCCCCCCCCCCCCCCCCCCCCCATTTCACGACACCGTAATGTTAGGGACATAGCACTGGCAGATATATTAAAGCAGCCATATTTAGTACTTTGTTGCATATTCCTTGTTTGCAATGACTGCTTGAAGTCTGTGATTCATAGACATCACCAGTTTTTGCTTTGAAGAAGTCCTGTGTTGCCTTAGTAGTAAGTTCAGGATCATTATCTTGGTGTAGGATTAAGCACTGTCCAATGAGTTTGGAGGCATTTAATGGAACTTGAGCAGACAGATGTTTCTGTACACCTCAGAATTCATTGTGCAAGTGTCATTGGCAGTTACATCATAAATGAAGATAAATGTGCCAGTACCTGTGGCAGTCATTCATGCCTAAGCCATAATACTCCCACCACCATGTTTAATAGATGATGTGGTAAGCTTTAGATCTATGGGAGTTCTTTTTTTATCTCCAAACTTTGGTCTTGTCATCATTTTGATGAAGGTTCATCTTTGTCTTGTCTGTCCACAAGACCTTTTTCCAGAATTCTGCAGGCTCTTTTAAGTACTTTTTCACAAACTATAATCTTGTCAACCTGTTTTTGTGGGTAACTAGTGCTTTGCATCTTGCATTGTGGTCTCCGTATTTCTGTTCATATAGTCTTCTGCATATAGTAGTCTGTGACACATTCACATCTACTCTAAAGGGTAGAAGCAAGCCTAGGTATCTTAGGAAGCAATTAAACACACCAGAGAATCATAATCACTAGTCATCCCAAACATTATAGTGGCCTGAAATGGGTGCACCATGTGTAAAAAGTATTGTAAAAAAAGTATAGTACAAGATGTGACTGAAATATATACAAATACCTTTAAATTAAAGTCTGCAAGGTGTGCTTCAATCACATCTGAATTGTTTGATTTGTAATTTTAAACTATGGAGTAGAGGGGTACATCAAGGAAAAATGTCTTTGCCCCAAACATTATGGAGGGTACTGCAATTGCCAACTCTAAATTGACAGGTGAATGTAAATCTGGATATGTCACTGAGTACACACTGCCCATCCAGCACTGTGACATTGTCTTCGTTGCAGGTTGTAAAATGGGTGTTTAGTTTTCTGGAGATTTTTTCATTGTGTGTGAACAATTGCTATATGTAAAAATATAATTTTAATGCATTAGTTATATTCATGCAATTAATTTTTATATATTACATTTAAATTTTTTATAAACTCACCTTATCTGGTCACAGAGGAGTCGAGGCCTATGCCATCAACACTTACCACATGGTAACGTCTTTCTTAATCAGATATTGCTTGTAGGCAACATTTCCATGACATGTATTTTCTGGTTCTGTATTATTCAGAACTCCTAAATTATATAGTGCACAGGTATTTTCATTCAGATATTAGAACACAAAGCTACTCATAATGTATCATGAAGACTTTTACAAGTATAAATGTGTTACTGCTAAATTATACAACATAACAAATCATTAGGGAGAAATTTTCCACCAAATCGTTAATCCGCCCTACCACTAAAGACAGGAGTGACATCTGAGAGTGAAACAAAATGGCTCCTCCTTATCAAAAAGCGTAGTCTTACCCCTGGTTGATAATACAAAATCTGTTGTACAAAAATATGGAACATTTTGGAATTGGAATAACTTAAGAAACACTACTGAAAGCTTTTTTCAATAAGTGCAATAAAGTGTTTTGGCCTAGATAGAAGTTAGAATGCAAAACAGAAATCTACCTATATACTGGGGGTATACGTAAATGTAAATGTATATGTAACTTGCAGCTTATTAGCAAAACATCTGAAATGTGCCCCTGTTAGTAATTGGTTTATATTATATTTTTATGTAAAAGCTTTTGTAGTTTTATGCAAAAGCATTTGTAATTAGTCTACATTTTGCAAAACATATTAAAACTGTATTATGAACAAAATTACAAATTTGGTCACCCATTGTACATTTCTAAAGGGAATAAGTGGAGAGTTGGGCTCTGGAATGAGACAGAGTGTTATGTTCAAGACCAAGGTTTTATTTCATAATTGTTATTAATTGTTCGTTCAACAAGGGTAACATAATGAGACAATGCTTAGTACTGCTGCCTCACATATTGAGCATCCCAGTGTTTGAATTTAGCATCTGGTGGCTGTATATGGACTTTGCACGTTCTCTCCATATCTGGGTAAGTACTCCAGTTTTCCTCCCTTATGCCAAAGATGTGTGATAGGATGACTGATTATTTTAAATTAGGCCCAAATATTTGTGAGTGGCACTTGGATTGGCACTCTGTCTAGAGTTGGTTTCTGCTCATCGCCCCTTGGCTATGCTCCTTTCCTCCATGACTCTAAATTGGGTAATGTTGTTTAAGATTATTATGCTATAATTTAAACCAGTTACCTCTTTTCCAAAAATGGGGGTATTTTACTTGCTTTTTTAGCTAATAAGGTAGACCCAGAAGACTGGATGAATAGAAGGTGTTTTCCAGATAGATAGCATGATGGTTTTAGGACTCTGACCCTCCATTGAGCACACTGTATTCCTTATTTCTGCCTTAGAAGTTGCTCTGTGATAAGTGTCTGCAAGCTGAGGAGGGTCCACCCTTTAAAGATTATGTATCTGAGCTCTGTTAGAGAACAGCTGTGTCAGCATGTATCTGCAAAACAAAAAGCAATAAATGAATGTTACTGTCCCATTAAAAACTAAGAAGAAGAAACATAGAGTTACTGCTTATAGTTTCAGTCACTTATTTTTATATAGCACTTTCCACTGAGTGCAGGCACAGAGCACTGTGAACAATGCTCCATTAAAATATAAGTTACAGTTGTTAAGCCTTAAGCATGTGTTTGTTGAATCTGGGGAAGTCTTACCAGCCTAAGCATTGCGTTTCTAACCTTTTTATTATATTTTTCATATCCAAACCATTGACATTTCTTTCCATATTCTATACTATCCTCAGACACCTTTAACTTGAATTCTCAGATTAGGGAAACTCTCGACTCTTAGGGTCTTAGGATCCTGGGAAGGATTTGCCAAATGTCATCCAAGATGTTGGCTTCCAGTGACAACTGTTATCTGTCTAAGCAAATGTAATGTCTAATCAGGCCCCGTAAAAGGACTAAATGGTCATGGCAGGCCTGGCAGCTGCTGTAATACTGTATATTAACATGAACAATTTCTCCATTCATCCATTTTCCAACTCTTTATCTAGTTATGTCTCTTATAGTTATGAAAAAACATGACACACCTTAAGGAGATGTTGAAAGGAATGCTGAAACAATAACAAAATCATAGTCAACAAAAGCAAAAAAAAAAACTTGTAGAAAGGAATACATGTAAAAACTGATAAACAAATTATTTAAGAATATGACAAAACATTATCACACTGGACAGCTGCAACTGTTTAAACAAGCCATATGTATCCTTGAAGTCTGTCTTATAGCTCTAATGTCCCCTTTCTCTCAGGAGAGTCAGAACTCAGTCCTAAGTACAAATTGAAGAGGCAGCACAAATGTAAACCTGTTTTTAATTTGCCCTTACATAAAAGTAATAATGGCAGCTTTCATACTTCATTTTGATTAGTAATAAAAAAAAATGTTTAGCACATGACAGCCCCTTCACAACTTTTAACAGTTTATCATTTAATAATGCCCTTACTGGTTCTTTCCTGATAAGTAAAAGGAATATAAAGAATAGGTGCATGAACTTTGAACGGTTATATGACCAACATTTACAAGTGTTTTTGTTAACGTGTTTCAGGAGCTAAGGCAGCCCCGTTTCTCTGTTTGTCCATGCTATAGTTTTATGTGTTTAAAGACACTCCTGTGAACTTGGGCTTCTGATGACAGTTTGTTCCTCCCTTCCCGGTACATATACGTATTCTGTTTAGTTTTTGTAAATGTTATTAAGCTCCACCTCTGCCTTATTTTGGAATTTTAAAATATGTTATTGGGTGGAGTGGTGGCTCTGAGACTAGGGATCTGCGTCGGTAGTCGGAAGGTTGGTGATTCGAATCCCGTCAATGCCTCTACTCCTTGGGGTCCTTGATCAAGGCTCTTAACCTGCAATTGCTTCATCCTGGGTATGACGTTAATCTGCATCCAGCCCTGCAAGTAGGTTCTCCAATTTACAGGGAAAACTTGGGGGTTGGTGGCAGGATGGGCACTCCAGCCACTGTAAAAAACCTCACAATGTTCCAGTGTGGTGCTGAGGTGTCAACCGCTGCACTCAGGTCCCAATCTAGGATGTTCGGCATGTAGTGTGTGCAGCAACACACTATCAGCGCATGCTCCCAACCTCTCTTTCTCTTTCTAATGTATGTTCAAGGACCTTCTGTCCTATACAGTATCAACTACACCACCAGCACCACTGCCATTTGCTTCTTGAAGATGGACCACTTTCAAATTTCAGGAAAGATTTTTTTCTTAGAGGGGGAAGAAGCAAGCTCATTAACTCCATTGCATGCTCGTGTTGAAGATGGTGTTTAATGAGGTAGATTTATGTTGGTCATTTCTCATGTGCATCCAACTTTTTAACTATGTAGTGTGACTACAACAAAGTTGTTTGACTCTAAAGTGTAAGATTCAGTCCATACTACTGATTAACTTAACTTGCTACTGATTCCATCCATCTGTCCATCCATTTTCTAACTCACATATCCAGTACAGAATCATGGGGATCTGGTGCCTGTCTTGGGAACTGGGAGCCAACCGTACAGTAGATAGGGTGCCAGTCTATCACAGGCCATTCTCACATATGTACCCACCCACACTCATTCACACTCACAAATCTGGCGTTTCTATTTAGTCTATCATTATTGGATTGAAGTAAATAATAATAACTTTAATATTGTATTTGCAGGTGGCACTGTGGCAAAGTGGTTAATGCTGCTGTCTCATAAAACCACTGTGCTGTATTTGAATCTTATACCCGGTCATCGTATGAGTGGAGTTGGTTCATTCTCCCTTGGTCTCCAATGTCTTTCCTCTGAGTACTTCTGTTTTCCACCCACATCCCCATTGATATGCAGGTTAGGTCAATTGGTCATGCTTAGCTGGGCCTGGTGTGTGTTCCTGTGTGTGCCCTGTGATATCCTGGCATTGTGTGCAGGATTAGGGCAGATTTAGGGCGGAGTGGTGGCTCTGAGGCTAAGGATCTGTGCTGGTATCCAGAAGGTTGCCGGTTCAAATCCCCGTCACTGCCAAAAAGAGATCCTACTCTGCTGGGCCCTTGAGCAAGACCCTTAACCTGTAATTGCTCCAGGGGCGCTGTACAATGGCTGACCCTGCGTATGTGAAAACTAACAAATTCCTAATACAAGAAATTGTATAAGGCGAAATAAAGAACAAAAAAAAAAACAAAAGGATTGTTTCCCGTCCTTGTGCCCAGTGGTAGAGGCACTGGCCCCCACAACTCTGAATTGGATTAAGCAGGTGTGTGTGTAATATACTTGTTAACAGAATTGGAGTATTGCTCACTGTAGAAACATGCTACAAAAAATAGAATTTGCTTCTTGTTGTTGTTGTAGGGAAATCCATAAATTGAAGATTTACCTCAGAAGATTCTGGAATGGTCCACTTTTATGCTATATCAGGAAGATCAGATTCATCCTTGCCCTAAACACCTTTTTATAGTGTTTGCCAGGAGAGATTCTGCATTGCTGAAGTTCCTTTTACTCATTTGAAAATATGTGAAAGAAGCATTTCTGTACGACTAATGACTGTTTTTCTTTTTCTTTTTTTTTTAAATGAGTTTCAGATGTCCTGGGGCTTTAACAGGCATTGCTGTCTGATTTTTTTTCCTTATATTTTTGTGCAGAGGCTCAGTCATCAAAAGGAAGCTGCTCTGCCTGGATACAGCAGGCAGCCAATCAGCTGCAAGTCTGGACTCAAACAGACTTTGCACATTGACCCCCAATAGGGAGACAAAGGTCAGCCTTTCTGAAACTTTGTTTCTATAAGCTCCTGTTTGAGCTGGATCCGGACAACAGAGGCGGGAATTCATTGCAGGGTGGCAGCAATTTTATGTCAAGTCTGGGAAAAATTGAATCAAGGTTGGTGTGGGGGAGGGTTGTTGTAAGACTGAAAAACTTTAGGGAATAAAGAGAATGACATGGCCGTGGAAATTGTTGGCCCTCATTAAATATCAGAGATCAGATGTCTTTTGTGGGTCATCCAATGCTCCTTGCTTGGTAGAAATGTTTGTCTGTTTTTGTTTTTTTTTATAGAGTCTGTAGTTTAAAATGTGAGTGCAAATACACTTTAAAGGTGAGAAGTCAGAGAAACACAAAGATGATAAATTCAACCCCAACAGAGTCTAATTCAATAACCATTCATTAAATAAAACCAAAAGTGAGGCCATTTTTTGAACTGTTTGACTGTATAGCAGTAAAATTTGACCCTTATGTGAAGTTTTAGCAACCTTTCTTACCAATCAGGATTCCATAGTCCAAAGATGCACTGATAGGTTGTTTAAGAGCTCTAAATTGGTGTCCCTTCATTGTGTGGGTGTCCCATAATGGACTTTCTCCCATTATAGAACATTATCCTGTCCTTTCAATTTGTTGTTGCCAGGGTAGTCTCCCCACAATCTTTTAGATTGCACAACTGGATTATAGGTATCTTAAATATAATTCCTGATTTCTCAAATGTCATTGTAACTAGTCATGATAATATTAGTCAAAGTTACCAGTATCTGTAACTTCAGAAGTCAAAATTTAATTACGGTTATCTCTACATTGAATTTCAATTTGTTAAGCTAAAATTACATAAAGTACCTTGAACTAAAAGTTGCATTGAAGTTTAAGAATAAGCCCTTCAGGTGCATACAGTATGTCATGATATGTTTTTCTAAAAGTGCCATTCTGAAATACAGCTTTAACTAATCAAAAAATATTTGACCAAATCTGAAATTAGAAGTCAAAATTACAGATAACTTCTATTTGAATTTTACCAGTGAAAGTGTAATTACAGATTTGTACTACTAATTGTCAGGATATAATTGAATATCACAAACTGAAACTTCATAGAAGTCAAAGGGAAAATTGTTCAGTTGGACATAAATACAAAGTCCATTCTAGATGCTACTAATTCATTTTCTTATCAGTTAATGTGCATTGTAGATACCTGTAATTCTCATTTTGACTAGTTAAACATGCACTGTAGATGTCTTAAACTTGAAATATAACTAATCAAAACTATATTTTTGGAATGTATTAAATGTTCAGTCTTAAACAGTTAAAAAGAATCACAGCAACAAATATTAATTCATGTAATTAACAACCCAGGAAAAAATGTGAATCACAGTGACAGATTTTAACATTGTTCAGCTCCTTGTTGCTTAAATACTTGTAACTTTCCTAGGCTTGCCACAGCTTGAACATTAAAAATCTACCAACCAGAAATTCTCAAAACTTCACTTATAGTGTTGCTGTAACATCACAAGATTCCTTAAAGACAAGGCTGTGTGATTGCAACTAGTTATAAGGGAAGCATCCACAGAAGAGGAATAGTTAAAAGCTTACTACAGTATATAATAAAACCTGTAGGTACACAGCAAAAAGAGGAAATGGCTGTCTGCAATAGCTAAGATGTTGAAAGCAGCTCCAATGGAACACTATTCAGGGCCATGTTGTCAGATTAAAACTAAGACAGCTGCACCTCACAAGCAATACATTTCCATGACCAAACCATAATTCTCGTCCTCTCTTCCTCTGCACTTCTGTCTCTATGAGACTTTTACCATGTCTTCTATCCAGTTGAGTTGCCTCTTTAAGGGGAACTTCAGAAGTTGCCAATGCTAATAATAAAGTGAGCATATTTGCTGAACGTTTAGTGAAATGTTTTAGCAGCCCATCAGACTATTAATGCTGTTAAAATTACTAGTCTGGCAGGATGTCTTGCTGCCTTGTAGTAGTGGATTTCTGCCACTTTTGTGCCCTTATGTATTTTAACCAGTGGTGCTGCTGTTTTTTCCCTCAAGTAGATTTTTGAATAGGGAGACTATTACAAATGAATATTGGATCTTCCTAGCCTTGTGACATGGAAAAAGCTCTTCCAGACATTGGTTCTCTACTGCCATGAAAGAATGCATATGATCATCAAAAATGTTAAGATATTCTTTGACTTTGTAACATTACTCTCCAATTTGTACCATGAAGACATGATATCTACATGGCACCACGAGATTTTTCACAACATCATTCTCCTCTCAACTTCCCACTTAAAACCTGGATTTCTCAGAAGATGTTTTTTCCAACTCACTGAGACCTTTTTTTGTGTTTCTTAGCCCACTGTTTTATTGTTTTTCATCATTCCTGAAGTAATGAGTTGTGTGTTCTATACACCACTTTCAGCAATATTGTTGTACTTGGTTGTTACTCTGCAAAATTTCTGTTAACGTCCTCCATGCTCTTTCAACAACAGTCTATTTACATAACAGAACAGCTGGTGGCTGAACCTTTTTTGTACATCTGTAACAATAATGGTATTGCTGTTCCTTATGAACTCATGCCTGGGTATCATTTTTAGCACTTTCAAACTTGCTTAGCTATACCCATTTTATTTCCTGAAATGTGCACACTTAAACTGTCTTTTTTGTACCAGCTTCCTTGCTAGACAAATTCTGCTGTTGCCACTGACTGAATGTATGGAAAGGCCAGATGTGCCTAAATAGTGTAAACTGAGAATAAGCGGTCATTGATCATCGTATTGCAGAGTTTTGAGATAGACAGTAGGGTGTCATTAGTAAGTCTTACAGTACATTTCTTACATTTTTAAATAAGGAGAGCAATGGCAACAGATATTCTGGAGGCCTGGAGTTTATAGCTTTAGTAGCAGAATTTTCAAGATGATTCTGTATTGAACAGAACGATAGAGTAATGGAGCAAGCATAGATTAATGATAGAAGATGAAATGCAGCAAAAAAAATTTATTACATTATATAGATAAAATGTTAACATTGTTTAAATAATCTATATTGTTAATAATTAAACATGTGAGGACACGGTGTCACAGCGCTAGCTAGTTCAGGTATTGTTCCTGTCTTGCGCTGTATTCTTGCTGGGGCTGGCGCGACACTGGAAGGATAGATGGATAGAATAATTAAACATGTACTACAAAGATATTTCAATGTTCCTTAAAGGTTTTGAAGAATCGGTGTTCTGAGCTTACATATGGCTTAACATCTATTACAGAGCTGATTGTGTGGTGATTGGTTACTTGGAGAAAGAAAAGGAAGAACAGGAATTGGAGTTAGTATGTTTGAAAGAGACAGTACTGCTGCAATAAATTATTTCATCGAAGGTCGCCCTCGGCACAGCAAGCATCTTGAGTGAGGCAGGAACAATCTCTGGACAGGGAACCAGCTCGTCACTCACTGCGCCACCGTGTTCCCATGTTTAATAAATGCTTTAACTCCTATCATAATGAAAATGATATCAAGTATACATCTCAGTATTTTAATTATTCAGAGAACTGTAATATCACAAATGTAATGGATTTTGTGTCCTGAGCACATAGAAGAACACATACAAAACAAAGCATTTAACGTGCTAAAGTAGTTACGATGGTATTTGAGAAACTATTCAATTAAACGTTTTAAAGATGAAGTTTATGATGTTCTACTTTAATGAAAAAATAAACTATGTGATTAAAGTGGAAATTTTGAGATTAAAGTTGACATTTCAAGCTTTTTTCTCACTGTGTCCCTATTTTTTTTTTCTTTTCTCTGTACCCTAATAAGCTTTCATATGACACTCAGACGGTGGGCTATGACTCTCCTTTTCACAGTGACTTTGATATCTGACTACTTTTTTATTTCGGGCACTGTGCCACTTTGTGAACTTGAGCTTTCGAGTTTCTCTGACACTCTGTGTCACTCGATCAACTTCCTTTTGTTGTGTATACCACTGTTTAAACCAACAAATAGTACATTTTTCCTTGCCTCCACTTGGCATTCACTGCAATTCTTTTATTTTCCCCCGTGCTTTTGCCATTGCCTTTTCAAAGAACGCTGATCTTAAGGGCTATTTATATTGATTTGCATATTCAAAGAGGCGTAATTCTGGGAGGAGTTGGGGTGGGGCAGCAGGCGCGTGCATGTGCATTACTTTTCACGCTGACCGGGAGCAGAAGAACGTGGTAGTTGGCTTTCGCACAGATTTATGCGTCTGGATTTTTTTGTGCGCACGCACATTTCCACTTTTGTCCTTACGCCATGTTTTAGTGTGAATTCTACACATGACATTATGCATGATCCCCCAGGTGTTTCTGCTATCTCATGGATAGGTTTGTTTTGTTTTCTCAGCCTAATGATGGCCTGTCTTTACCTGCATGGACAGCTCTTTGGACCTCATGCTGAGACTTAACAGCAACAGCTTCCAAATGTAAATTCCACACTTGGAATCAACTCCAGACCTTCTACTTGCTTAATAGTTAATGAAATATAAATAAATGTTGCTGTTATTGTTGTTGAAATAACGAGGGATCTGCTTACACCTAGCTAGGGAACAGCTTGTCAGTCAATTGTTCAAATAGTTTTGAGGCCCTGAAAATGGGGAAACCATGTATAAAAATGTCTGTCATTCCTAAATGTCTCCTACAATATTTCTGTTAAACCCTTTGAATTAATGCTGAAAGCCCACACTTCAATCATATAACTATTCTTCATTTCTAATCCACTGTGGTGGCATATAGAGCCAAAATTGTGAAAATTGTGTCATTATCCAAATACCTATGGACCTAACTGTTAAGGCTGTATTTTATTTGGAGGGTCAAGCAGGCTAAAATAAAAGGAATGCTTTGAACAATGATGTTCATCTGAATGTATATATTTCTTGCAAAGCAGTAATGGGCAATGTGTGATTTATAACACCATAACAAGTTTTTAAAATGTATTTTCAAGTATCCAAACAATTTTGATTTTTAGTCATTTAGGGGCTTCAAAGTATTAGTTACTGTATCTTTAGTATTTCACACCTTATTTCAAATCAGCATTACCTCTCTTTCATATGAAACAAACAAGTACAGACTAATAACAAGCAGATGTACAAATGGATTCTGTACCTCTCTTTCTTTTGACCTAATTTAATTGGCAGCTCTCTTTTTCATCTTCCATGTTTTCTGCCTTTTTATTTTATCCTTGTCCTTTATTGTTCCCCCTTCCTTTTTTGCTGGCCCAATGTGTTCACCATGGCTCTCAATGTCCCAGTTAAATTTTGAAAATCAGTCTAATGGCAGCCAACTGCCTAAATTCCAAATATGTTGCGATACAATCTAAATAAAACTTTCTGCCTGCCTGAGGTGGTGCAAGTCACTGAAACTTCATTCCGTCTAAAGAGTAAATGACTAATTAGGCTGGCTGGCAGAAAAATCTCAATATGCATGGGAATAAATCCTTGACTAACCAGTATTTTGTGCTAAGTCTTCCTGGACTGCACATTTAGGTAACAGCTGTTTCTGCTGGGTGCTTGAGCATAATTGCAACTTTGAGGTTAACTTTTGGAAAACAATTCAGTTTGTTAACAATTACTGTACTGGCTGACTTGCAGATGAAAATGCCAGACCTATTAGCTTGCTTAGCACTAAGTCTAAATGGCACCACAGGACACTTCTGCTTCCCTAGGACCCTGATACCTGTAAAAATAGTCTGTTACATTGGTATTTTTACTTTGTGTTTCAGCAACTTAGGGCCTTCTGAAAAGAATACAAGTACCACTGCAGGGCTGTCTTGGGTGTGTACTTTAAAGGTGAATTTTGTAATTAACAGACTGACAAAATTATTGTGAATAGACTTAAATTAAAAAAGAAAAGAGTTTTTGTTTTTATTTTAAAGGAAGAAAGCTGTCTCAAAGTCACAAAACAGGTAATTCATTAATTGAAAGAAGATTTTAGACAAACGTCAAGAGGAGAAAATAAGTTGAAAACCAAAAACAGCAGGAATCTAAAACAAAATCAAACATGAGTACATACCAAAAAATCAAAAACTCATATACTTTGTATACTGTGCTGACATATTAACTAAAAGATGCTCAAAGAAGTCAAGTATTATATCACAAATAGTCACATTAGTAGTATCCACCTTTGCAACCAGTAAAAAACATGGCTGGGGTTGCAAAAACATATGTGAACTGAGGTATCTCATGATGAAATTGGTACCCAAAATGGTGATGCAATTATGTAATTGTCGTAACAATAAACATAAATATTCTAAATATAAATTATACAACATAATAAGGACAATATACAGATAAAGTGTTGGGGTACCAGCCTAGTCACCCCATATTATTGAAGGTTTGTACACAAACAAAGCACACAATAAGTTGTGGAAAAGTCTTTTCAGACTCAAGTTCAAAACAGAAATAACAAAGATGGTGGAGCTTCCAGTTTTGAGTCATTCTGACAGGAAAAGGAGGGTCCAGGAGGACAGACACCAGAAGTGACATCAGATGTGTTATAGCCGTCAATCATCCAGACTGCAGAACGAGGAAGAGAAGAGAAGGTAGAATCACTACAACCCATCAACTGCCCCCTATTTGCGCACACATGGCAGATGCAAAACCAAAACCAAAAAAAAAAGATTCATGGTACATATCGTATCAATGCATCCCAGGTGCAGCTAATTATTCCCCACAACTATACTTTATTTATACAGGTAGTTTGCAGGCATTTGAGGAACTGGCTTGCTCATTTGGAATATGAACATGAATATATCTTTAGAGACTAATGTCAAATTTTTAGTCAGTATTCTATTTTGCCTGCCAGCCATGCAAACACCTGAGTTGAAAAGTCCGATGTGGAACTTTGAGTATGGAAGCTTTCATTAAGTAAGAAGCAGATCAATTGTCTCTTAAAACAATATAAGGGATATATATATATATATATATATTGTCACACACATGTGCTTGGGAGACAGTTTACAGGCTCAAATAGATGCAGTTACCCACCGAACCAGGGACTGGCGCTGCCCTCTATCTCTCCTTTCCTCTCTCCCGGCAGAACAACTTAAGAAACCACCCAATAACATCACTTCCGGTTCCGAACCCCAAGATCACGCCTCTTCATAACATCACTTCCTGCAGATCCACATATACGTATATACTACCCTCATTTTCTTTTGTACCAGTTCCATTTTGAACTCAGTCTGTAAAGACATCACTTCCTTTTTTCAGTGTGACAGTATATGGGGGAACCCCCCAAATCTTTGATGGTGTTCTTGTGCTTATTTTACAATATATATATTATATAATGCTGCTCACTTTGTGGGTGGGGGTGGGGCTGAACGCACGCTAAGGAGATGCCGTCAGATCAGCTGCTGTCTTTCTGCTCCTGCTGCTGGCGAGCTGCATGCTCTGTTTGTAGCGCAGCTCGTCGATCATTTCAAAGCCTGTACAGAAGCTGTCCTTTTGCCACTTCGTGTCTCTGCTGCTCGCGTTGTGAGGGGGGGGGCTTAACGCATGCTAAGGAGAAGCGGTCGGTTCATCCGCTGGCTTGCTGCTGCTGAGCTGCATGTTCTGCTTGTCGCTTGTTATTATTTTAAGAGCTGGGAGCACATGAAGTGTGTCTGCCAAAAGCTTTCCAACAACTGCTAGGTCAGATGTCCATGAACTTCTTTTAAATGTTGTCTCACTGCCTTGTCTCACATGATGTTATAGTGTCTCTCGTGGGACGTCAAATTGTCTTCTGAGAAGATCATGTCTCATCTCCCTAGTCTCCCTCCCAAGATTTTTTTTATAATATATATATATATATATATATATATATATATATATATATATATATATATATATATATATATATATATATATATATATATATATATATATATATATATATATATATATATATATATATATATATATATATATATATATATATATATATATATATATATATATATATATATATATATATATATATATATATATATATATATATATATATATATATATATATATATATATATATATATATAGGGCGGCACGGTGGCGCAGTGGGTAGCGCTGCTGCCTCGCAGTTGGGAGACCTGCGGACCCGGGTTCGCTTCCCGGGTCCTCCCTGCGTGGAGTTTGCATGTTCTCCCCGTGTCTGCGTGGGTTTCCTCCGGGCGCTCCGGTTTCCTCCCACAATCCAAAGACATGCAGGCTAGGTGGATTGGCGATTCTAAATTGGCCCTAGTGTGTGCTTGGTGTGTGGGTGTGTTTGTGTGTGTCCTGCGGTGGGTTGGCACCCTGCCCAGGATTGGTTCCCTGCCTTGTGCCCTGTGTTGGCTGGGATGGGCTCCAGCAGACCCCCGTGACCCTGTGTTCGGATTCAGCGGGTTGGAAAATGGATGGATGGATATATATATATATATATATATATACACACACATATATATATATATAATTTTATTTCAATAAAATAACATTCCATAAGATCAAGATTAACTTATACAACAAAGAAAATAACAACATATACAATCAAGATGAGCTTAATAAAGCAGAAATCAGTCCCCGCGAGAAAGAGAACACAGCCAACAGCAAGGCCAAAACTTTAAAATCAACAAAGAAGGTACAATTTTCTTTTCGCCGATATAAATGCTTACTCTAAAAGTTTATTAATTAGATATTGCCATATTTTTTTAAAATTTCGAACAGATCCTCTAAGTGAGAATTTGATTTTTTTCTTTCAACAGGTGGGCTGGGATTCTTCCAGTTGAGCAAGATAAGTCTACATGCTAGTAGTGTGGTATAGGCAATTACAATCAATTTGTCCTTCTTCACAATATATGGCATATAGAATTTACAAATTCTTCTGTAGCTACCAATGTGTGATGCACCTAATGAATTTAATTTCCTACAATGTGAGTTTTAGGCAGCACATTTCTTAACATTGTACTTATTAATTAACTTTAATTTCCAAAAAACTGTGTTTACCTCACTTGTACAAATTGCTCACCTGATGGACAGCTGACTTCTTCTGTTTCATGAAATAACAGTTTGTTTTTTCAGAAAAGTGGAAGTACTTATACAGGTTACCCTAATCTTCAATGAAGAGTGCCGAAGTCAAAAATATAAAAACTTTTTTTATTAATATCCAAAATATACACGAGGAGGGTCACACAAATGAAAACAACATAAATAGCAATGATAGAAAAAACTTCCCCATGAGTCTGGCTATTACAAATTCTGTGTCTCTGTCTATCTACTGTAGATGGAGTGGTTTATCTACTTATTTTTCTCAAATGCATAGCACAAAATGCCAAAACACTAAAGTATCTTTCCCATTTCCTTAAAATTGTGTCCACAGTATCCCCCATCAGTTGAGCTATTGCTCTAATTTGTCTGTCTCCACTGACACTGAGCACCAATGTGTTACTTGTGGTGCAAACCCCAGTTATCATTTAGTATCAGGAACATTAAGAACATCATGGAATTATCTCAATAGAGTTGTTTATGTCACCCTCAGGGTTTCCTGCATCTGTGCACCTCTATTTATAAAGAAAGTGTCAGGAACCTGTTATAAAGTACATTCAGCAGGGTGATCTAAGTGAACTTTAGGAATTTTATGATCAGTAAATATAAACCTTTCCAGGGATGAACCAAAATATAGTCATAGAAGCACATTTATCAGAATGCCAAACAAACTGAACAAAGATGCTAAACAAACTCAAAACCAAATACAGTCAATTTTCATTATCCAGAGGGGGTTATATAATCCTAAAAATCCAGTGGAATTAATCCTTGAGGAAAAATGGGGTTAGCTTCTGGTGAACTCTGTTCACTATAAGCTTTTGCTATCTGTTATCATAAACACATAATTTAACGTACTGTTGCACTATAGAACACTTCTCCGAATTCTCTGTATTGCTACTTTCCACTCCTTTGCTGATATATTGATTAAGAGATCTTTTTCCCATTGTCCTCTTGGATCTTTGAAAGGGAGGGACTGTAAAATAATTTTATATGTTGCAGAGATGGTGTTTAAGTTCTCGAAATTGAGCAATATTGTTTCCGGCATGGAGGAGGATGCAAGATGAGGAAAATCGGGCAGGTTCTGTTTAACAAAGTTCCTAATTTGAAGATAGTGAAAAAAATGTGTAGCTGGAAAGTTAAATTTGGAATGTAATTGTTCATAGGATGCAAAGATGTTGTCTATATAAAGATCTCTAAGCAATTTAATCCCAAATCTTTTCCAGATATTAAAAACTGCATATGTTTGCGAGGGTTGAAAGAGGTGGTTCTCTTGCAGGGGTGCCACAGATAAAAGATTCTCCATCTTAAAATGCTTTCTACATTGGTCCCATGTCCTGAGTGAGTGAAGCACAATTGGGTTATTAGTATATCGGCGATAACTTGCATTTGTTGGGGAACAAAGCAGGGCATATACTGTAAAGAAGTACTGCAGGATTTTACTTCTATTGCGGACCAAGCCTGTGTATGTTCATCTGTTTGTGTCCAGGTTTTTTATAGCTTGTATGTTTGCTGCCCAGTAATAAAACTGAAAGTTAGGTAGAGCCATGCCACCTTCTGCCTTAGGTCTTTGTAGGGTCGTTCTTTGGATACGTGGATGTTTTGAGTTACAAATAAATGAGGTTATTGTTGAATCTAATTTCTTAAAAAATTATTTATTGATGTGTATTGGAATGTTTTGAAATAAAAAAGAATCTTAGGAAGAACATTCATCTTAACAACGTTAATTCCTCCAGCTAGGGTGAGATGAAGGGTTGACCATCTATGCAATTCTTGCTTAATTTTTTCCATACAGACGGCGAAATTTTGTTGATAAAGAGCTTTGTGTTTACTTGTGATATTTACCCTTAGGTATTTAAACTGATCTGCAATGATAAAAGGTAGGGTGTCCAATCAAATATTATATGCTTGAGAATTCACTGGAAAGATTACACTTTTATTCAGATTAATTCTGAGACCAGAGATCTTTTGAAATTCTGTAAGTGCTGTTAAGACTGCAGGCACAGAATTTTGTGGCTTTGATATATACAGTACCATATCATCTGCATATAGAGAAATTTTCTGTTCCAGTCCTTCTCTGATAATCCCCTTTATCCGATAAGCATTTTGACAGTGAACCGCCAGTGGTTCAATGGCGATTGCAAATAACAGTGGTGACAAGGGGCATCCTTGTCTGGTACCACGTTCTAGTTTAAAGTAGTCTGAACAAATGTTGTTAATACAAACTGAAGCTTCTGGATTGGTGTACAGTAGTTTGATCCATGCACAAATGTTCGGGCCAAACCCAAATTTCTCTAATGTAGTGAAAAGGTATTTCCATTTAATCATGTCAAATGTTTTTTTTCTGCATCCAATGATAATAATATTTCTGGGGTGTTTGACTTTGCTGGTGAGTGTATTACATTAAACAGGCGTTGAAGATTGGAAAATAAGTGTCAACCCTTGATAAATCCAGTTTGATCTTGTGATATTACCGAAGGTAGCACTTTCTCCATCCTTCTAGCTATGATTTTTGAGAGTATCTTAACATCATTATGTAGAAGTGAAACTGGTCTGTATGATGCACATTGTAATAAGTCCTTATTTTGTTTAGGAAAGATGGTGATTAATGTTTGGCAAAATGTTTGAGGTAGAATTTGATTGTCTTTCGCTTCTGTGAATGTTGCTAATAGGAGGGGAGCTAGCCGAGTGGAGAATTTCTTATAAAATTCTGCAGGGTATCCATCAGGGCCTGCTGCTTTCCTGCTTTGAAGTGACTTTATAGCATCTAGTAATTCTGATAGCGCCAGAGGTTTATCCAGTTCCTCCGCACTAAAAGTATCTATTTGTGGTATCTGTAATGTATCCAGAAATGCATTAGATTGTGTGTTGTCTTCTTTAAACTCAGTAGAAAATAAGGATTTATAGTAGTCTCTACATGTGTGCATTATATTTTTATGGTCAATGATTTCATCTCAGTTTGTTTTGGTGATTACTGGGATTGTATTGCGATCTTCTTGCTTGTGGATTTGTTGAGCTAAAAGCTTATTAGCTTTCTCTCCATGTTCATAGTAATGCTGTCTTGATTTATAAATTAGTTTATAAATAAGTGCCTTGAGCATGGGAAAGGCGCTATATAAATAAAAATGTATTATTATTATTATTATTATTATTATTATTATTATTACTAGTTGTTCAGTTTCTTTAGCTGTCAAGAGGTTGAGTTCTGAATGCAGAGCCGGCCTTTTCCTATGCAGAGCCTCGCTTGGACGCCTGGCATGTTCTTCATCTATTCTAGTAATTTCGCTTCTTAACTCTAATACTTTCTTGGTTTCTAATTTATTCCTGTGGGAAAGATATGAAATAATCTGTCCTCTTAAGAAGGCCTTTAGAGTTTCCCAGAGTATTCCTGCAGAAACCTCTGAGGATGTATTTGTCTCTAGGAAGAAACTGATTTGTTTGGATATAAATTCTGTACAGTTCTCATCTGCTAATAGGAGCGGGTTAAGACGCCATCTGCGAGGTGAGTGTGTGGGGCATAATGACTTTAGCTCCAAGATCAGAGGTGCATGGTCGGAAATAACAATAGCGCCGTACTTGCAAGATTTAATCGTAGGCAAGAAATTATTATCTATAAAGAAATAGTCAATTCTTGAGTAGCAATGATCTACTGGTGAGTAGAACGAATATGTTCTTGAGTTTGGGTTTAGAAACCTCCAGGGGTCTGATAAGTTGTGGTCAGTTACAAACTGTGTAATTGTCTTTGCAGTGTTAGATGTCATCCCCCCTGTGGCAGGAGTCCTATCTAAGAGTGGATTTAAAACACAATTAAAGTCCCCAGCCATTATAATTTTATGAGTATTCACATTGGGAATGGATGCAAACACATTTTGCATGAATTCCTTATCATCGACATTAGGTGCATAAACATTTATCAAAATCATCTTACAGTTAAATGAGTTGCCCATGACAATCACATATCTCCCTTCAGGATCAGATACTACATCTGATGCTACAAATGAGACTGTTCTATGTATGAGAATTCCCACACCTCTAGTTTTCTTTGTAAAGCTAGAATGGAACATTTGGCCAGTCCAGTCTTTTTGCAGCCGGAACTGATCCTAGCTTAGTAAGTGGGTCTCCTGTAAAAATACTATTTTAGCGTTTAAACCTGTTAGGTGAGAGAATACTTTCTTTCTCTTTAATTCGTGATTCAGGCCTTTAACATTCCAGTTCACAAAATTAACTGTCCCATCATGGAGACATTGATTCTGAATTTTTGATGCCATTTTATAGTCTTAACTGGAAGTGAGACAGCTTTAACATTAATTTCCAATCTCCCCACTAGTTATTACCATGCAGCCTATTGTTACATTGGTAGTTATAATTATAAGAATTAAAAGTATAGATTAGATATAGCCTGCTCTCTTTTTCTACCCCCCCCCCTTATCCCCCCACCTTCTGCCTCCCCACGTGAGGCTGAACCCCACTTCACAAAGTCCCGGTCCTCTGACATACCTAGAGACAGAGCACGTCCAAAACAAAACAAGCCCTCATGTAGAGACGTTTGAGGATTAAAAAGTAGAGATATCTATTACCAATAAAGTCTAAATACTATATGCCTAAAATATAATCATTAACAAACTATAAGCATAAAGTATAATCTTCAGCAATCTTAATGCATTAAGATAATAAACCTAGGGAATGGTGTTAAAAAGTGGTCTTGGATAAGCATGGGTTGGCGCCCTGCCCGGGATTGGTTCCCTGCCTCGCACCCTGTGTTGGCTGGGATTGGCTCCAGCAGACCCCCGTGACCCTGTGTTTGGATTTAGCGGGTTGGAAAATGGATAGATGGATGGATAAGCATAGTAAATCCTAATGCAATACTAACAATAACAATAAACCAAGGGTATGATGTTAAACAGTCTCCTTTAGGGTAGTTAAAAAAAAAAAGAAAGAAATTAATTTCTTCCACACACACGTCTATAACTGTAATTAAAACATAAACAGAAAGCGTCCGAGTAATGAAAAGGATGTATAATTATGGTACCCGTATCATTACAAGTGGATCAGACAGCAGGTGATATCTCCTTGCCATGCCATGACAGGATGCGACTCACTATTGTGTTTCAGAATAGTGTCAAGTTCAGCTTTCTAAATTACTTTTCTGCTTCCTCCTTGCTGGAGAAGACGTAGTATTGGCCTTGCACATCCACTTTCAGTTTGGCAGGATACAAGAGGCTGTATTTGATATCGGCTTGTCGTTAACCGCTGTTCAATGTTGTAGAAGGCTGCACGTTTAGCAGCTGTTGCAGGAGAGAAAGCAGGGAAAACACGAATGTGGTTATTTTCAAATATAATCTCTTGCTTGTGTCTGAGGAGTGCCATCACATCTAGCTTACATAGTAACCTCTTGAAGCGGACAATTAAAGACCTAGGTTTAAAGGTATTTGATCCACGTATGCGGTAAGCTGCTGCTGTATCGTATATCTGATTTAAAGTCCTCTCCAATTATTTTAGAGAATAGTTCAACTGCGAACTTCACTGGGTTTGGACTTTCACAATTCTCAGGTAGACCTTCGATTCTAATATTATTCCTTCTGCATCCATCTTCCGGAGCCGCAAGTCTGTCTCTGAGTTTTTTGCATTCGGAATTTGCAGCTGTAGCTTTTCCATCGGCGTTAGATGCCAATTGTTCCGCTGTTTCAATTCCAGCCGTGAAAGTCTGCTTAACGTCATCCAGCTGATCAGCAAGTTTTCTCAGTTTAGACATATTTTCTTGAATATGTTCCTCAATTTTCCCCAGCATACCTTTAATAAACGATTATATAAACGCATTTCCAAGTCTTTATTATCCTGCTGCAAGTCACTTATTTCTTTCTTCATATTTTTCTGGATGTCTTTCTTAAGCACACTTATGGTTGTGACTGTGGCCGTGGCCAATGTTGTGATCATTTCCTTCAGTTCGGACAAATCGCTTCAGATTTCGTGCTCTGCGGGTGAAGTAGCAACCCCGGTTATAGCCGATGCTTCGGGCTCACGAGGAGTAGATGAAAGCAAGGACTGCAAGGCCGTTTTAGTCTCAAGTGATCTTCTGGAATCGGCGAGCTATCATGACCTGCATCACTTGCACCTTTGTTCCCATTTTCGCTCTCGGCTGGAGATGATGCAATGGAGCAGGGTCCAGGGAAGTCTGTGCATTCGCCTGCCTGTTCCAGGTCAGTCTCTGAAAGGCCGTACCTCACACTAGGGCTTGATGTCTGTCTAGACTTGGATGTAGCTTTAAGTTTCCTTTCCGGTTCTTTCTGACCCCCTTTCTTGTTACTCATGTTTATATACTGTAGTGGAAACTCCCTGGATCGGGTAAATACAGGATACTTGAAAATAATAAGAAATATGTGAAAAAATAAAGCCGCTGCTAAAGGAGCTCCGCTTCAGACGTTCATCTCCCGTAACGGGCGAGACCAAATCCTGAAAGCATTTTAAGCACGTTTAACAAAAACTTGTGCATAAAAGAAGTCTAATTTTAAACATGTCAATACACACTTTAATATCTCTAGAGTGGAAATTTACATTTACAAGTTTGGGGAGACACCCAAACCCCATATTTTAAAAATCAACAATAATAAAGAGCTTTTCAGCAGAAAAAGACGTGTCTGTAGACACAAGTCTGAAAATAGATTAACCAACTTGGCGACACTTTCGATTAAATACAGGCCAGGCAGGGAGAGGCAATTCCAGAAGGATGGATACAGGAAGTGACATCAAAGTTGGTAACGGTATCAATCATCTGGTCTGAAAAGGGAGGATAGGAAAAGGCTTTAGTATGCTGTGCCACCCTATGGATCGGTGAGGAATCCTCAATGCACTTGTGTGTGACACACCAAAATGTAATCAAAAAAATTGTATAAACCTAAATCTTACCTTGAAATGTGAGCAACACTGCTGGGAGGGGGTGTTGTAACACTGTGAATCTCTCAATTGTGGCTGCCCCCAAAATAACCAAGGTGAAAGGTTCTTTTCACTCTATGGGGTGGTTGTTGAAGGTAGAAAGGACAGCTTGTCATCGCCATCATTGGCTGCTTTATCCACGCTGGCTTGCCCTTGACTCAATGAAGGTTGTAGTGATTGCAATCTCTTTCTTTTAACTGGGTCAAAGAACAGCATCTGTGTTGTTTGACATGATTTGCATACTGCACTATTGCCATAATTGTGTGCGTGTAGACCGTGTGTGTCACAAAATGGGTTTCACTTTTATAGATGCGGGTAAGCAAATCTATGGAAATTAAATCAGCAGATAGTGAGGATTTATTGCAGTTCTTTTCCTAATAACATTACCCTAAGTAATTCTTTAAAGTAGTTTCAGATTTGTAATACTGCTTTTTATTGTTGTCAGTCCAAAGACTGGACAAACTACTATGTGTGCGACCATCTTTTTGTAATAACATCACAGGTCACAAACCACTTGACTAATAATATGGGTTGACTGCTACTTAAAATATGGCAATGTACATAGAAAAGTAGCAAGCAAAATGGCAGCACAATAATATTAAGAAATACCAAAAATAAATAATAAATAAATTGAAAATACTAACACATCCAAAAATTACACAAAGCTAATCTATTCCCCCAAATAAACAGCTGTTTCCAGCTGTCACATTCAGGAATCCTTTACTTCCACATACAGTATCAGTCTAGAAAGCTCTCTTGGATTTCTTCAGTCTTCAAGGTTTTTTCTCTCTCTCTCTCTGTCTCGTTTAAACCAGTAGGATAGATTATCCCCTAACAATTCCATTTTATCCACTGCAGCATTTAGAGTGGTTCTCCATTCACCAGTATTGATTCCACTTTTCAGCTATGGGCCCTGTCTTGTGCCATATTGCTGCTCCTTCTGGTAATGGCTTCCTTTTACCAGGTAAGCAGAATTTTGAACCTATTGCTAAATCTGTAACTAAAGTACACTGCTTAAATGTTCTGCTGTTTTTTTTTTTCCCATTCATCCTTCCAGTCAAGTTCTGGGTCAAGAGGGGCCTAGAGACTGTCCTAGCCAAGTGTGTTATTTGCTTTCTATTTTTCTATGTTTACATAGACTACAGTTATTAATTGTTCTGTAATGTTATTTCTGACAATCTTCACTTTTAAGTCAGTACATAAGTGATGACTAATCAACTAATTTGTTTACTCAAGTCGTAAATGTCTCTATTGTACCAATGTATGCTCTCATTACATTATTGCAAGGATAGCTCCCTGCAACCCTTTACTGAGCAAAACATGTTCATTTGTACAGTATGTACATATATAACATACATGGATGGAAATGTATTATTTTTCTGCCTCACCCTCCCCTTAAAGGTCAACAGATGACCTCAGATATTTGTCTTTGAGATTTAGGAGGAAAACTTGCACAGACACTATGTTCAAACTCCACATAGACAGTGACTTTGTTGAGATTTAAGCCCAGTCTCTTGCTATACTAGTTATACTGAAGTCTATGGTACCATGATAGTCTATATTTGTTTCTGTTTTTATTATTTCTATATCTGGAACACTGGCAGGTTGAGCAGTTTGTTTTCACAGGGTCACAAAATGACAGGAAATAAAGCTGCAACTTTGCGGCTTCACTGCAGAGACCATAGTTAGTAGACTACACTGAGTCCCCACTATAAAGAATATAGGCTGAATATTTGGTCAGTGTTGTAACTTCATTGCTTGTTTATTTTTCATATGTTTACTGGAACACTACACAGATGTATTACCCTAAAGCTAACAGCGGTGGATGTCTGTTCAGAGCGTGGAGGACACCCTTGGGTAACTCTCTTATTCCAAGCTGGATAAAGTGGGTCTGGAAAATAACAGTTTTAACTTCCGTTTCTCCGTGTTCCATTCAATTCAGTTATTTCCTAGAGCATTTAAATTTTAAAAAGCTTTTCTTACAAATCAATGGAAAAAATGTGTACAGTTTTCACTTAATGTTTGACTTAGAACAACATTGTAGAGCGATGGATAGTGTTTAGATCCTCGGTCAGGAAATTGTTTGTGTGGGAATTGCATGTTCTCCCAGTACATGTATAAGTTCTCCAGCTTCCTCCCATATCTCAATACAGTGCAGGTTGACTGGTGATTCTAAATTGGCCCAACATATCTATATGTAAAAGTGCCTTGACATAAACTAGTGACTAGTTTGGAACTATTTTATCGTCCCTGACGCTTCTGGGATAGTTGCACTCTGCCCCTGTTCTACAATACGCACATTTGAACAATTAAGGAATGAGTGATTCCTGGTTGAATTAGTTCATAAAGGAGATCACCTCTGTAAGTATACCAGAGGTAGCTGAGATTTCTTCACACTGCCCATTTTTCTTAAAGAGGACTAAATCGTAAGTCAAAGTGTGCTTTCTGAATGGGCCTAGGTTGTTCTTGGTGGCAGGCAAGAATTGATGAATGAGAGTAAAAGAGAGGGACATTTGTTTCCAATAACTGTGGGCAGAGCAGGAGACGCGTTGGCCCATCTGCACTGAAGTGATCTAAACTCATAACCGCACCGAGGAAGTCCCACTCTAAACAAAGGCAGCCTGTTGCTCGCCTTGCTAAATGAGGCTCTCGTGAGCTTCAGCCGCTGCACAGATGGCCTTCGGGGTGGGGGGAGTGCGGTGGCGAGGGTGACTCTTTATTATGCCCTGTCTCAAAAACACCAGATGCTCCAGGCTGAAAAGAAACAAAACAAAAACCTGTGGAGCGGCTCTAAATGCTTTTGGTGAGGTTAGGCAGCATTGTAGGCCTGCTGGCCTGTCTACATGGGGATTGTGGTGGACGCGCGGGGGTTTGCAATGCTACTTGTGTGGTGTAAATCTATTTTTAAAACGACTGAAGCTTGTGCATGGTGGGGAGTGATGGGATAGAGCCGTTCATCCAGTAAAACACTCCCTGGGCTGCCTGAAGGATTAACGGTATGCTATGGAATCTGCCGAACACCAGGCTAGTTCCCTCAGAGAATAGGTCTTTTATAACTGCATCTAAAGGAGCCCTATGGCCTACTCCCTGCTTGGCATATCCAGCTGCTGCCCTCTGACAGATATATAGATTGCCTGCTTCAAAACATAGCATTTAACCTCCACTTGGTGTGACATGGGCGATTGGCAGTAAGACTACGATTTTGGCAGGATTGTACTGTAAACTTAAAGAATGTGTGAGATCAAATCCCACTCCTTACTTTCTATAACACACTGAGCAAACCACTTACCCTTTCCACTCTCCAACTGGGGATATTATGCTATAGCTGTGTGGTCAGCACTGTGAAGAGAGCATT
This sequence comes from Erpetoichthys calabaricus, assembly GCF_900747795.2. Lineage (NCBI taxonomy): Eukaryota > Metazoa > Chordata > Cladistia > Polypteriformes > Polypteridae > Erpetoichthys > Erpetoichthys calabaricus. The sequence goes on along the minus strand of NC_041396.2, from coordinate 87,919,327 downwards.
TCAGTAATCAAGTAAACTTGCCACGCCACCTAAATAAACAAGTAGTAAAAATTTGTTGTGATCATCTGGTAACTAATACTTATTTTTTAAGAGCTAAGTCACCTAGAGACTATAAAGTATTTAAGAAAGACAAAGAGGATACCTTTTAGAAAGTCATATTTATGAAGGAAATTAGCCATTGCACTGCACACTATGTGTTGAGGCACAGCTTCCTAGGTAGGAGGTATAAGGCAGACAGAGCTCACTTAGTCTATGTCCATGGCAAGTGACTATGGCAGTAAGGAAGGGCATCTGTTTAGAAAGCTACTGCTAAAACAAACTACAGCACGCAACAGACTATATCAGTGGCAGTCCAGGATAAAACAACCACCTTTCCTGTCATCCAGCAGTTTCCTTCTGTTGTAAGAACTATGAAAAACGATAAACAGAGTGGAGGAGGAAGGGATATAAAAAAGAAAAATGGGAGGAGAAGCATGAGAGTGTGATGAATTTGTTTTTTGACCTGTTAAGATTCTGTCTGTTTCATTTTTGAAATTACTGTATTCTTTTGTATTTTTTGGGCTGCTTATTTGAGCAAGGCCCTTAACCTGCAATTTCTCTGTCCTGGGTATGACATTAATCTGCATCCAGCCCTGCAAGCAGGTCCTCCGACTTGCAGTGATTGGCACACCAGCCACTGTAAAAAACTTAACACTATTCAGTGTGGTGCTGAGGTGTCGCCTGTTACACAGCTGCACTTGGATCCCAGTCCGGGTGGTTCATCGTGTAGTGGGTGCGGCAACGCGCTGTAATCAGTACATGCTCCCAAACTCTTGCTCTCTCTTTCATTTTGTTGTTTTGTTAATGCTGTAGCCTGATGTGTTTGTTGGATGGTCGACACCATTTTATGACTCTCTCCGCATGGCTTCAAATTATAACTCCCATTGCGAGTAGCATATTGTGTTATCAGGGTCTCTCCATTGAAAATGGTGGCATGATGTAACTGTCATCTAGGCATTCGAGTTTACTTAAAAAGAAAAATATTACACAATTTTATGTAGTTATGGGCCTATAAAACAAATTAGCATTAGGACCCTTTTGCTACATTTCTTTTGTAACTGAGTTTAATTTTGCAATTTGACTTTAGCAGTCACTTCTGGCAATTGTTCTTGGTTTTCTGACTCCTTCTTGTGTTTTGACTAAGCTTCTCCCTGCCCCTGACACCTGTCATTTTTTTGTCATCTCTGTTATTGGACGTTTTTGTTCTCCTGCTAAGTGTCTATAAAAGAGGGAGATGGAAATTAAACTGGACCTGTTAAATGAGGGAAGAATGACTGGAAGGGGATGAGAGGTGGCTGACCTAATGAAGTGAACATCTTGTGTGTCCAAAAATGAAATGGAATGGGGAGTAGGGAAACAAACTGGCAGAGATTACAAGCTGTACTGCTGCAGAGTGGATGAGTGTGGGAATTACCCTGCTGAAAGATCTAACATAGGGGCGAGAGTGGAACTAAATTGACTAAATACTGTATATAAACTATAACAATTCTTACTTTTTATATCCTACTAGCTGTGTAAGCCGTCCTAGAAACTATTGAAATCGTCAGAAAAAAAATTGAAATGTAGAGATGTCAGGTCATTGAAAGGAACTACTCTGGGGGTCTCTCTCCTTGGTTTCGTTGTCCTGACGTGCTCGCCTCACTTGTGTATTAGCGGTAGGAGGAAAAGTAAAAGGGATACTGTTTTGACGATGTGCTTGTCTCGCTTGTGTAACAGTTTCTCTCTTTTCTCGGCGGTTTTACTTTGGCAACAGAGTCGCTTTCTTCTTCCGACTAGTTAACTTGGGGCAGCCTTGCCGGTTCTCAGCTTCTGGGCCGGACAAACAGACATACACACGTTCACACGTAGACGTTTAGTTTTCTGTTTCCTCAGAGGTGGAGCACTTTCCCCGACTGCACCTCTCACTTACGAGCCGGACAGACACACACATTTCCATGCAAATATGTTTTTATAAGATACATTTTCTTAAATATCATGAATCTGGGTTGTGGTGAAGAGGAAAAATAAACTTTTCGGTGAGAGCTGAATGCATTTCTGAATAGGAAAATTATGCAGTGGGTCAAATTTAAATGACCATAAAGAAGAGAAAAAAAATGTATGAATTATGGAAACATGGAGTCTGGGGGAAGAAATATGTTGGACCTAGTGGAGAATTTTGTAACAGAGACTGATATAACTATTGTAAATGCATCCTTCAAGAAGAATATAGAATGAAGGTGTCATGTGATGGATTGCAAGCAATTAATGATAATAATAATTATTATTTTTATTATTTACATTTATGTAGGTCATTACACTGAGAAAATGCTGCAAACCAACTTAAACTAGTGCTATACAGAATGAAACTGGGTGCTGTGCATAGAAGGAGTCAGAAACAACATATAAAGATGGAGAAAACTGAAAGAAGAGTTAATAAACTAATGGCTGGAAAATAATTACATGGTAGAATAAGAATAGCATTTGGTGACAGTTCTAGGACATTTACTGGGTAGAAGCCGATGAGAGAAAGACACTCGGTGGTGGAATGAGGGAGTGCACTAATAAAGGAAGGCAAAAAATGTGAAGCACTAGTAAAACTGCATTGTTATAAGTGGTCAGGGGTGTTGGGCAACTTTTAAGTAAATAATCAAGCCTGAGATTATGCAGGATCGGAATTGGGTTCAGGTGTGCATGGATGGTTAAGGTTCCTGGCTGGTTGTGCATTCATGTGCAAATATTTATTTTTTGGGTCATTTTTAACTTCCACCGGTTATTGGATTATTTATTTAATGACTGGATACACTGCACTGTTGGAACAATATTTGGTTTTGGATTGACTTTTAATAAAAGTACAGTGGAACCTCGGGTCACGACCGTAATTCGTTCCAAAACTCTGGTTGTAACCCGATTTGGTCATGACCTGAAGTAATTTCCCCCATAGGATTGTATGTAAATACAATTAATCCATTCCAGACCGTACAAACTGTATGTAAATATATTTTTTTTAAAGATTTTTAAGCACAAATATAGTTAATTACACCATAGAATGCACAGCGTAATAGTAAACTAAATGTAAAAACATTGAATAACACTGAGAAAACCTTGAACAACAGAGAAAACTAACATTGCAAGAGTTCGCGCTATAGCGCTATGAACCGCTCGCTAAAAACACTTTTTTTAATGAGTTTTAAGCACAGGGAAAAAAATGAACATTTGAAAAATCCGTAATTTAATAAACAACCAAGAAAAGTAACTTTGCAACAATGCACGCTACGTACCGATCGCTGTAAACAGAAGTGAAGTGGAGGTTAAAATCCAATAGAAAAAAGTCTTCATTAAATACGAGGTTAAAACAATGCTTGAATCAGTCTCTTTAAAAACAAGCCCGGTGCATTCTTTAACTGCCTGCTCAACCTTATGTGGCCAGCCCTCTCTCTCTCGCTCGCTCTCTCTCTCGTGTGTGTGTGTGTCTCTCTCGCACACGCGTATGTGTGTGAGTGTGTGTCTCTCTCGCTCTCTCTCTCGTGTGCGTGTGTGTCTCTCTCTCTTGCGCTTGTGTGTCTGTCTCGTGCGTGTGTCTCTCTTGCGTATGTGTCTCTCATGCGTGTGTGTCTGTGTCTGTCTCTCTCTCTCTCACTCGCTCGCTCACTCGCTCTCTCTTGCTGCACAGGGAATGCACAGGGAGAGACTGAACACGTGCGGAAATCATCGGCGTGCACAAACCGAAAGGGAAACTGGCTTGTTCGTATACTGAGTGTGTGGTTGTGAACAGATGCAAAAGTTTGTCGAACTTTTTGGTCGTAACCCGATTTGTACGTGTTCAGAGTCGTTCGTGAACCGAGGTTCCACTGTACTTACTTGCTGCATGTGTATCATTTGCCCGGCTCATCTCTGTACATGACTATTGACGGTGCCGGGTTGGAAAGATTCCCAAAAGCAACTAGGGAGGATGGAGATGACCCGTATGGTCACAGGCATTTAAAAATCAAATGAGAAAACAAAAATTGTTGTAGTAGTAGTGGTGGTAGCATAGTAGTAGTACCAGTTGTAGTAGTGGAAATATATTGTCTCGTGTACAAATCTGTACTTGCATATTTAAGCAACATCCACTCTTCTGTGCCATAATATAGTATTTTAATATTTTAATGTCAGTAGATAGAAGAAATGCTTAGTTAACAAAAAAAGCTGCACTGCTCAGGATGTTGCACATAACGGAGGTATCAAGAGTGGTTATAAAAGTGAGGGATCAGGCATACCAGGAGCCTTATAGCAACACAGAGACTGAGGAGGAAAAGAAGTTAATATATAAACTTGCGAGCAAATGGACAAGATGTCCATTACATGTAAGCAATAAAATACTCAGAGGGCAGAATTATAAGAAAGATTCTGACATGCTGGTGAGATAGAAAATTAATGAACTAGTAAAATAGGCTTGAGCAAAGACAAGATACAGGGATAATAAATATAAGGAAAGTGAATAAAACAGAGATGGAAGAAATAAACAATGTACTAAAGAAAATAATAAATGGAAAAGCAGGTGGATAATATACAAGTGTAAATGTGTGGGTGATGCAGAATTCGATTATTTCGTTAAGCTGCTAAATCTAATATTGGAAAGGCAGTGAATCTCAAACAAATGCAACAGCTAAAGAGTAATAAAGCTGACATGTCACACCAGGAAATGTAAGGAAGAGTGTGTGAGTTTTGGTTTATGCCAAAAAGAATCAAAATAAATGCCAAGTAGCAAAATATTCTTAAGAAGGGGAAAAAAGGTTGAATTGTATCATTATATGATTTAAGAAGTTGTATAATAGAGTACCACAAAAAGAATTGTAATGTTGTTTGTGTAAGGACGAAGTGTTTGAAAAATATGCCAGAGTAATTCAAGACCTGAACAGAAAAGCAGAATTTTGTTCAGTGTGCAGTAGGTATGAGAGAACTCTTTGCAGTGGAGGTTGCACTCCATCAGGTTTTTGCTTTGCGTTTTATCCTGTTCACAATAATGATGAATCAGATCATAAAAGAGATAAAAATAAACTGTCTATGGAGTATAGTTTTTGCTGATACTGGTGTAGAGACAGAAAAGAGGTTTAAGATGAATTGGAAAGGTAAACTTCTGCCTTGGAAAGCAGAGTCATGAAAACCAATAAAGCAAAGATGGTGTAGATGGAATAAATAATCAGAAAGGAGAAAATTCTATAAACCGGCCGGATCAAGTAGAGCATTCCTGTGGTCTGTGATTCATAGCAACGAAGGCTGTGGAAGTGAAAGCAAAAAAAATTGTGCTACCTGGGTAGACAAACTGGAAAATGATGATAGAATTCACCTGTGGTAAAAGCATCCCTGTGAAGCTGAAAGAAAAAATATCATACTGTCATGAGACCAGCAATGATGTATAAGATTAAAACAGTGGCCATGACTGAAAATCTTCAATAAAGACTGGACATAGACAAGATGAGAATAATATGGTAATTAACATTGTTCACAAGAAGCGATTAGATGAAAATTGATTTTCTCGGGAGAAGCATAAAAACCCTCAAGACAGGTTTGGGCATGGGACAAAAGAGAAGAGTAATATGTTTAAAGAATGTGTTACCTGAACATACTTTAGAAAATGGAGAAACAGAAGAAAAAATAGAAGGTGCAATGATGCAACTAAGAAAGATTTAGAGGGTTGTGTGTTGAAGAAATGGATTCAATGGACAGGATTAAATGGAGTATGACAATTCACAGTAGCAACCCTTGGGTTTATGGAAAGGCACTCAAAAAAGAATAAAATGAAGGGAATTAGTAAAGCTTATCCCTGGCGTAACTTTAAAATGAGATGTTCAGCAAGGGAGCTGGTGAATAACTGGAAGCTGATTAAGAGTGAATATCAAACAAATCTGAGAAAACTCTTTTCTTTCCACTAAAAAAATGTAAATTAAGGAAACCAATTAACTAGCTGTTTGTCTGAAACAAGCACTAAGTGAATAGGAATTGATAGAAAAACTGGCCTGATCTTGTCAGTTTTCTTCATGGTTCTTATGCTAAAATCAAAAGGTCGTAACTTTCAGAACCCCTACTGGGATACTGTGGCCCTGATTAAGTTACTATTCACATGGGATTTCTATCACAGAAGGACATCTGGTAATGTAATTTTTACTGGACAACACTGGTAATCCTAGTGCTGCGTGAATCTGCCATACTGGTAACTTTTAAAATAATAATAATAATAATGATACATTTTATTTATACAAGGCACCTTTCTGAGAACTCAAGGACACCGAACAAACAATAAATAAATAAAAGAAACATTATAAACAACTTAAAACATCAGAAAATATAAAAAATAAAACCAAACAAAGCCACTGTAATCATAAAGAAAAAGCCATTTTCAACAGATGCGTTTTAAGTTTACATTTGAAGGATGAAAATGATTTGGTATTTCTAAGCTCGGTAGGTAATGAATTCCAGAGCTTGGGAGCAGAACGGCTGAATGCTCTGCTCCCCATGGTGGTTAGACGGGTGAGAGGGACGGTCAGAATGATGGAGGAAGAAGATCTAAGGTTACGGATGGGAATGGCAACATGGAGAAGGTTGGACAGATATGGAGGGGAAGGTTATGAATAGCCTTAAATGTTAATAGCAAAATTTTAAAATCAATTCGAGACTTAATCGGGAGCCGACGAAGCTGCTGCAAGATTGGAGTAATATTAGCCTTCATTGATAATGTTTCAAGAGTTTTGGTAAACTTTGGTTTTCTTTTGGACATGTATAAATTAAATATCAGAGGTTGATCTGAAGATCAATTAATCAATTTTTTGTACTAAATAAAATGCATATGGAAAGTCTGCAAAACCTTATTGAAATTCTAGGTCTGGCAATGTAAAAATGAAAATCAGGAAATAATCTTAGATGTTTTTTCATCTTGGCAAGATCTTGTAACCAACAATATTAAAGTGAAAAACAAATCATTTTTCAGAAAAATAATTCAAAATGTTAAACTGTCATTGTTGGGGAAAAAGTGATAGCAGCATTACATACCCTGTTAGTCATGGTATGCAATACTCCAAGAGTGCTGATTTTTTAATGAGTTCAATCCAGTTCTTACACAGAAAGCCAGAAGCTGTCCTGGCAGGAATTTGGTGCATTGCAACACTGAAAATTGTGGCCAGTTGATTACAAAACACACTCACTGATTGTGGGCCAATTTCAGCCACCAAGTAACCTATTAAATACACACACATAAAAAAAATGTAAGCAAAAAAAAAAAAAAAGGCGGGAGGGATGGGGGTGGCAGAGTGGTGGCTCTGAGGCTAAGGACCTGCACTGGTATCTGGAAGGTTTACGGTTTGAATCCTCATTACTGCCAAAAGGGATCCTACTCTGCCAGGACCCTGAGTAAGGCCCTTAATCTGCAATTGCTCCAGGGGTGCTGTACAATGGCTGACCCTGCGCTCTGATCCCAAGGGGCATGTAAAAACTAACAAATTACTAATGCAAGAAATTGTATAAGGTGAAATAAAGGAAAAAAAATACACACACATCTTTTCCTGGAAGAAATCGGTGTCGGTTTGGAAAGAATGCAAGCACTTTATACAAAGAGCTGCTGAAATAGGACTTGAACTCCTGTCTCAGCAAGCTGTGAGACAATAGTACCGTCCAATGTGTAAACTTGCCACTTGACCAATAATCACTTCTAATGAATTTTTAAAGCTTAATTTTTAACTTGTAATCTTTCATTGTTTACCTTGTGCCCAAAATCTAAGTTTAAAGTACAAAGTTTTTTAAACTACAATAACCTTAACAGCATTACAGACAGGGCTTTCTCCTCCCTGTTCAGAAGGAAATGGTATATATTTACATTTTCTCTTTCAGCCTGCAGATTTAACTGTATTTAAGAGGCAGTACGTTGTTTTTACAGAGATTTATCTTCCAGTTACCTTCTGCATTTTGCGCTACAGATTATAGTTGTAACCAGCACTGATCATTGCAGTCATACTTTTAAAATATTTGATGGCCTTGAAACAACTTCTCTTTTTTTTTTTGAAACCTCAGGAAACCCTTTCCAACCTACAATTAACTTCTTCTAAACCTCTTGACTGTTTAAGGCGTGCCCTGATAAACAGCTGCCCTATGCCAACGTTACAATTCCCACTGAGCCAGTGCGGTGCATTTACAGCAATCCTTCAAGCTGTGTAAACTTTGCAGGGGAAGGGCAGGAAATGAAAGGACGTAAAAGTAAAGGTTTTAAAGAGAAATGTACAGGAACAAATCCTACTTGCACTCGGAAAAGAGCTGCCGACATTTAGAATTTTTTGGTACAGATAAACAAAAGATGTTTGTAGCTTTGTAATATCTACAGTATTTTACTGTTCAAAACAATTGATTTCACAAACAAAGGTTCCAGCACATACATTCTTCTTAGCACACCACCATGCTTAAACACTAAAATCAAAGGTAATCTACAGATAGTGAAACCTTACACTCAAGAAGCAAAACATCAGCCCAGATTTGTACAACTAAAAGCACATTGTCAGACTTACACATTTTGCAAACCACTACTCACATTTGTAGCCATTACACACAGGAATAAATCATGATGTCAACTCCTTGCCAATTCAAAGCACTGGCTTTCAAATGACCACACCTATGAACCAATTGGTTAACACAACCACCAGGTGAGCAGACATATAGGGGCTTAATTGTAGACACACCAATCAGGTTTAAGGTCTATGAAAAGTAACAAGTGAGTTAACCTGCCTTCAACAAAAATGGAGGCATTAGAGAAAGAGGGAAAGTGAAGATGAGAGGGGGAGTATGATGAGGAGGAGTAAGAGGTAGAGTCCAAGGCCATGGTAGAGGACAACTCAGAAGAGGGGGAGGACATGCACAAAGATGAAGAGGACCGAAATTATCAAATGAAATTCGTGCTACACTAGTCGACCATATGATATACCATAAACTAACACCAAGGAATGCTGGACTGAGAGTTCAGCCAAATCTCAACAGATACAAAGTGGAATCAGTAATTCGGACATATCTTCAAGAACACAGGTGAAAAACATGTCTTCTGTTTACAGTAAATCACTAGCTTATTGTATGGTCTATATCAGAACTTTTTGGTACCCATTCCTTTGATATTTTACAGTAGCCTACATGTATTTTGTTTTGTCTGAATAGGATCAAGGGTCGAGAATGCCAAGGAGGAAGGGGGTCCAAATGCACACAAAAACAAGAGAGAGCGATCATAAACATGGTTTTGGCCAATATTGCAATATCCAAAAGGTCTCTCTGTCAACACTGACCCAAATCCTTAAAAAACATCAAGTTCAAATGAAACAACTTGATCAAGTTCCATTTGAAAGAAATTCAGACAGGGTGAAAGACCTGTGGCATGAGTATGTGGAGGTAAGTATTGTTCACTTTAGTAGTGATGTGCACTGCACACATAATTTTTATGTTAGAAAAAATTTAGTTAAATTTACTGAATAGCAGTCCAACATTGAACTACACAATGCTGTTTTATTTCTGTATTTCATAAACATTTGCAAAAGGATTCTGAGGAAACCCCACATGAGTTTATATACATTGATGAGGCTGGGTTTAACCTCACAAAAGTCAGAAGAAGAGGAAGAAACATCATTGGCCACAGAGCTATTTTTAATGTACCAGGGCAATGTTGGGGTAACATTACCCGTTGCACTGTCATCACACAGAATGGGGTCCTCCATCGCCATGCCAACTTGGGTCCTTACAATACCACCCTATTTCTCACATTTTTAGACAGATTACACAATGTTGTCACGACATCAAACCAAATGGACCACATGTGATACATTGTCACCCAGGACAACGTTATCTTTCCACCGATTTCCTGTGGTCCAAAACTGGTTTTATCAACATGCACAGTCCAGTACCTTTCACCATAGCCCCCCTTCCTAAACCCCATCAAAGAGTTTTCTTCAGCATGACGGTGGAAGGTTTACGGTCTCTAGCCCTATGTACAGATGCCCCTCATTCAAGCCTTGGCAGAGGCCTCAAATTGATGCAGTATCTGTACAAGGATAGATTCATCATTTAAAAAGGCTCTTCCCATGTTGTTTTGCCAATGAAAATATAGCCTGCAATGTTGGCAAAGTCCTATGGCCAGATCCAGCTAGACAAGCGGGTCATGTCTAGTTTTTTTTTTTTGTTTTGTTACTGCATTAAATTCAGTAATTTCTGCTTTTGTCTGACCAAATGTGTTTGCTGAGCTTACAGTGGTATGTACAGTAATAGTATGAAAACTGAGATATGTTTTGTTCAGACATTCAGTTTTTGACTGTCTTGAGTATATGGAGAGAAATACAGTAAATAAATATTTCCATATGTCTGCAGAATTGGTCTTGTGTAGTGTTTAGTGATTTTATTTTTGAACTTTTTCTTTGTACTTAACCATTAAGAAAGTTACAATGCTAAAAGTGTTTTAGTTTGAGCACAGTAGTGTGTAACTCATTCAAACAGAATTAGACCATATGACTCATGTTTGTGCAATATGAAGACAAAATAGCATTTTTGTAAATAATTGTATAGTTTTGACTGATGTGTTTCATTATGCAAAATATCTGAGGTGCTCTGCTACTTGGGTGTGAGGTTGTGCTAATTGTGTGCAGTGTTCTGAGAGAACTGGCCCTGTTTTCAAAATTGTCCTTAGGCAATAAAAACAAAAACTGTAAAATGTTATTTTATAAACTTTAAAACTAAGAAAAATCAACCATCCCATTTATCTCTGTATTTATTGAACTCTCAAAAACATTTTTCAGTGTTACAGGGAACCACACTTGGCAGAAGATGCCAGACTTTGAGTCAACAGTTTTTTGTAAGAAAACCTGATAGATAGATAGATAGATAGATAGATAGATAGATAGATAGATAGATAGATAGATAGATAGATAGATAGATAGATAGATAGATGTGAAAAAGTGTTTACCCCTTTCTGATGTCATCTATTTTTACTTATTCATAACACATAATTGTTTCTGCTCTTCAAACAAATTTAGTATAATACTAAAGACAACCTGAGTAAACACAATGCACAGAATTTAAATGATCATTTTATTTATTGAAGGAAAATGGTTTACCAACCCCCTATATCACCCATGTGAAAAGTAATTTACTCCATAGTCATTCAGTCAACCAACGAACGTAATTTAAATAATAATGGGTTAAATTAGACCAGACACACCCCAGCTTGACTATTGCCAGCCCTGTTGAATCTAAACATTACTTAAACATAACCATTTCAGATATTTGAAGTTGGTTATCAGGTCTCAAAAAGCAGCACACCATGTCTTGATCAAAAAAATTCCAATTGACTTGAGCAAAAAAAGTTACTGAAATACTGCATATCAGTCCAAAATGGTTACAAAGCAAAATCTAAAACTCTGGGACTTCAGCGAACCACCAGGAGAAATATCAACTCAAAATAGAGAAAACGTGGCCGAACAAAATTACCCCAAGAGCACATAGAAATTTATCTGGGAAGTCACAAAAAAACCCAGATGAACGTCTTAAATAATTACAGGCCTCAGGCTCTGCTCAGTTAATGTCAGCATTCATGATTCCTCCATTAGAAAGACAATGGGCAAAAAAGATATCCATGACAGAATTTCAAGACTACTACTACTATTACTACTACTACTACTACTACTACTACTACTACTAATAATAATAATAATAATAATAATAATAATAATACATTTTCTGTGGTGGGCTGGCACCCTGCCCGGGGTTTGTTTCCTGCCTTGCGCCCTGTGTTGGCTGGGATTGGCTCCAGCAGACCCCCGTGACCCTGTAGTTAGAATATAGCGGGTTGGATAATGGATGGATGGATTCAAACAAGGTGGTGGTTGTGTGATGGTGTGAGGATGCTTTGCTGCTACAGGGCCTGGGTGACTTGTCATAACTGAGGGAAGCGTGAATTCAGATCTGAAGCTCAGGCACAATTGAAATACACTGCGGGACAACAATCTGAAGCACAAGAGCAAGTCCACTTCTGAATTGGTGAAAAAAAAAAAAAGTTTTGGAGTGTCCTCGTCAAAGTCCTAAATTGCATCCCACTGAGATGTTGTGGTGGCACCTTAAATGCGCAGTTCATAGTCAGAAACCCTCCACTGCGACTGAATTAAACAATTCTGGAGAGAAGAGTGGGACAACATTTTTCCACAGCAGTTCCAAAGACTGAACTGTTGCCAGTAGAGTTTGATTGCTGGTGATGCTGTTACAAGTGGCACAGCAAAGTATTCAGTTAGGGGGCAAGTATCTTTTCACATGTGCGATATAGGTGTTGGTGAACTTTTTCCTTCCTTGAATCAACTGATCGTTTAGAAACGGTGTATTGTGTTTGCTCACGTTGTTTTTTTTCATTGAGCCTATGCTTGCATGATTTGCCATAAGGTGAAAAGTAACCCAAGAAATTCCATTGCAGAGTATACTCATTAAAGCTCCAATGGTTACTCATATAGGTCCAGGACAGACTTGCCGATTAACCTAATGTACAGGCCTATGGGATGGTGAAGGAGAACCAGAGTGTGTAGGAGAAAGCTGACAGTGCCTTAGCCAGAATTTGCACCCATAACTGTACAGCCCTGTTGTAGCACTATTAACCACAGCACCAGTGTGCCATCCTCATTACTCACTGTATATGTATTCATATAAACATACACTAGTGTGTAGTGTATGTATGTGTACCCAAAAGGATAAACAGAGTTAACTTTTTCTGGAGTAGTAATGTAGCATTCCTAAATAAGCAAAGGCATTACCATGTTATAAAACAATTATGAACATTTGGTTAAAATACATGCCATTGACCTTTCAAACAGTACTTACACTAAAATTACATACTGTATACACATCGGACATCTTAACACTGTTTTGTTCCCTTAGGTTAATATTTTTGAGAAACATGTGTGGTTGCATGAAATACAGCAGGCTAACAAAGAAAATAACGCAACAAACAAAGATGATGTTATTTCTGCTCTCGGGATCACTTCAGCTTTCTGCTTATTGCATTACCAAGATGACACACTTGGCTGATATGAGTAATGTTCCGGTAAACTGAACCACAAATGTTGCTAAGCTTTTTGACTTTTTTTTTGCTTAGATAAGGATGTCCAATCAGGTGAACATGGCTGGGAGGCAAGGCGGCCAAAGAGCTACTGTATCATATGGGCCATTAAATGCTGAGGCACTGCCCTACTAATTATGAGCTTCAGCATTTTCTGCCAGCATGTGAGAATCTGCACCTTTCAGCAGGCATGCTGTATCTTGCTTTTATGATGCTGAAAGCTTACCCTGCAAGGGAGGCTGTAGACAGCTGGTGCCTTCCTGTGTAAACAGTAGGTGTGTTTCACGCCTCACGTCCATAAACACTTAAGTGTACAGTTCTTCTAACATGCTGGAACCAACTGGTGTGATTGCACAGTGGGGATGCATCTCTCCTTCTCAACTGCTTTGTTTTTTGAGCAAAAAAAAAAAAAAAGAACAATGTCCAGAAGTAGCAACCTTTATTCACACCTTGACATATTGTTCATTTATGTGGTAGTAGCAGTAAAATTATCATGCGTACAGAGTACAGTGGGGTTCTCGCTTGTCTGAGCAACATGCAACACAACACCACCATCCAATCTCATTATAAAGTAGAAAGTATTAAAAATGCATTAACTTCTTTTCAATTAATAACACAAAATCGGCTTACCAGCTGTATAACTTCAACATGATTTTACAATATCTTTACAGGTTTTTGATCGTGTTCCTTGTTTTAAGTGGTATGTTGGTGGATTTCTTCAAACTGTCAAGGAGATTTTAATTTCAGTGGGAGCCTACAGAGCAGCTTTGCACACTGATTACAACACAAAAACACACAAGAACACATGGCATGCTAGGAACCTGCCCAGTTTGGCTTCCTTGCCCATAAGCCAGTCATCAGAAATGTCAAGTTAGCCCCACTGCCTTTGCAAAATATGTTTGTTTCCATCTTGGATATTACAGAATGCATTAGTCTAGTTAGTCTAATAACGCTTGTATAGAACTGGAACAGCTGGGCCAAAAAGCTGGATGCATTTTTGTGTTTCCTGTCCTTTTCCTGAATCTTCTTTCCTTCATACGTAGTCACTGGGAACATTACACTGGGAACTGGTCCTACATTAGCAATAATGGGGGCAAAGCTGGTACTAAATTTGGATGGTAACATAGACACAGGATGCATTTCCGTAGGCAGACACTGAAGACTATCACAGGGCACACTCATGAACACCACACTACACATCTGCACATCTTCGAACTGTGAGAGAGAATTCTGGCAAAGCAAAGGAAAATTGTGCAAATTTCATGGAAAAGACACTATATGCAAAATCACGGGCTTCATGTGGTGTTTGGCAAACATGTCGGTTTGTCTAAGCTGTTATTACATGTCCAGTTCTGTCAGATGAAACCTACTAAGCTGATTATTTGATGTGTCAAATAGAAAGCCAGACAATATTTATTCCTAAGCCATCCAAGATGTTACCACTTATGTTTATAGCCTTAGTACAACTTCTGATTTTTAAAGGTCACTACAAATAGAGGGAATTCCTAAAGATGTGGAGGCCAACCAGTATTGTACTTTCATATGAAAAGCTGACCCTGGTAGTGAGCAGTTTGCGTAGTTCATTTTCACAGTAATACATTAAAACCAAGTTCCACATAGACCTAGTTTTTTCATTTGCATGAATACTTCAGACAAACCAGCGAATTTGGTTACCACTTAGAAGCAAACTGAACTAATTGAGAGATCTTGCTGAGTTGGAAGAGAACTAAACGTAGGTCCTCTTTGAAAGTTTGTTGACTTGGAATGGTACAGATCAAGTAGGTTATTTTTTGAATGCTTACCTAGAGAATACTTAATTAAGTTGTTATCAAAGTTCAGTACACATAAAGTAGGACTGATTACTAAAATACAGATGTGCTAAACGTGAAGTTGAAAAGCTAAACAATGGCAAGTCAGAACCTATACCAAAACTGATTGTTTGGTTGAACACAAGTCTCTCACTTTCTTAAAGTTTGGATCCTGTTTAGCACACATATCACATGCCCAGAAACCTATGGCGGCCAAAGCTTCAAGTAATGACTGTGAACATAAACACACAAAATGATGGCAAAATGATGGGGCCTATGACAAATAAGCACACAAAATGGTAACCAGATGATGGCACCAAAATAAAACACTTTCATGAGGTATACATGTTCAACTCGTTGTTAATGAAAATATCTAATCAGCCAATCACATGGCAGAAACTCAATGCATTCATGCATGTAGACATTGTCAAGACATCTTGATGAAGTTCAAACCAAGCATCAGAATGGGAAAGAAAAATGATTCAGGTGACCTTGAATGTGGCATGGTTTTTGGTGCCAGACTGGCTGGTCTTAGTATTTCAAGAACTGCTGATCTGCTGGGATTTTCATACACAAACATCTTGAGGATTTACAGAGAATGTTCCGAAAAAGGGAAAATATCCAATGAGTGTCAGTTCTCTGGTTGAAAATGTCTTGTTGATGCCAGAGCTCAGAGGAGAATGGCCAGACTAATTTGAGCCGACAGAAAGGCAACAGTACCTCAGATAGATAGATAGATAGATAGATAGATAGATAGATAGATAGATAGATAGATAGATAGATAGATAGATAGATAGATAGATAGATAGATAGATAGATAGATAGATAGATAGATAGATAGATAGATAGATAGATAGATAGATAGATAGATAGATAGATAGATAGATAGATAGATAGATAGATACTTTATTAATCCCAAGGGGAAATTCACATACTCCAGCAGCAGCATACTGATACAAAAAAACAATATTAAATTAAAGATTGATAATAATGCAGGTAAAAACAGACAATAACTTTGTGTAATGTTAACGTTTACCCCCCCTAATAACTTCTTGTTACAGCCAAGGGTTGCAGAAGAGCATCTGTGAACATGCAACACATCAAACCTTGAAGCAGATGGGCTGCTGCAGAAGGAGACCACACCAGGTGCCACTCCTGTCAGCTAAGAACAGGCTCCAATTCGCATGGACTCACCAAAATTGGACAAGAGAAGATTGGAAAAATGTTGCCTGGTCTGATGAGTCTCAATTTTTGCTGCAACATTCGGATGGTAGAATCAGAATTTGGCCTCAAATTTCTTAATGTTTGGATGCTGTTTAGCCTACATATCACCATCTTCTGATGGCTACTTCCAGCAGGATAATGCCCCATGTCACAAAGTTGAAATCATCTCAAACTGGTTTCTTGAACATGACAATGAGTTCACTGTACTCAAATAGCTTCCACAGTCACCAGATCTCAATCCAATAGAGCACCACTGGGATGTGGTGGAATGGGAGATTTGAATCATGGATGTGCAGCCGACAAATCTGCAGCAAAAGTGTGATGCTGTCATGTCAATATGGACCAAAATTCCAGAGAAATATTTCCAACACCTTGTTGCCACCAAGAATTACAACAGTTCTGATGGCAAAATGGGTCTAGCAAGGTGTACCTAATAAAGTGGCCAGTGAGTATAATGGTAGATAGAAGTTAACAAGTTAAAATGATATACAAACCTTAGAAAGATATAAGCAGCTTTATTACATAGAAGCAATCTTCCTACTGACATATCTCATAACGTGTGTAGCATATTGAATTTAGTGCAGAAATGTAAAACTGAATGTTTTTCTGTACACATTTCGCAAAAATACATAACACAGTGGTAAGATTAGAAAACAGGGTGCATTTTCTTAAAACAGTGAATTTCAGATATTAATAAGTAGCTACTAAAAAACAATCGATTGGCAATAATAATTCATTACATGGTGAAATTTTAGGTCCTGCAGTTGGATGAAATAAAGTTGTGAAAAGTAGCATGAGGTAAAGATGGTGTTATAATTTAGTAAAAAATTAAGACAAAGCGTATAAATGGGCACAAAGTCAGACACCAATTGTTTCTATGATGAACGCAAAAGAAATGAGGCATGCAATCCACAAAAGAAAACTACACATTTGTTAAAAAGGTCACAACAAAGTGATATTGTTTGCTAAGGGGCTGTAGCTGCATTTCCAACAGTAAGAGGAAACATCACTAGGATGAAATGGTGGAAATAAGTGCCAGCACATCACAACGTAACTCTCCTTCAAACACATGGACACCACCTGGACAGCCACAAAGCAAGCTGTAGATTGGTTGTGCATGTATTTAATATGTATAATGTGTTATTTTTCCACAATTCTTAAATGAAGATGAACATATAAATGCCAGTATGTGTTAAAACATTTCCGCTGTGACCAGTAGGGGTGGGCATTACAGCACCCCAAACCCCAGACACAACCTCACAGACACAAGTCCTGGTTTAAATATAAGGTTTATTTATACAATATAAATACCTTACAAAAAGGCCCCAAAAGTGGCACAAACACAAATATTCTTTTCTCTCTATATATCTTTCTCTCTTTCTTCTCCTCTAAAACCTCCCAGGCAAGCTTTGTCTTCTCCCTCCGAGTCTTGAGAGAAGCAGAGTGACTACTTTTATCCAAGACCCAGGATTATTAGGGCATATCGAATTGGAAGTACTTTCAGGTCATGTGGATCTCCCTGAAAATAGGAAGCATAAATTCGCCCATAACCCCCAGGTGGTACCCGTGAAACCCAACAGGGATGCTCAATGAAACTACAATTCCCATCATGCTCTTATGGTGTCCATTTGGGTACCAAAGCTCAGGGATGTTGCCATCTAGGGTATGGAGTCCTCCCCCATTATGTTGTCCTCCTAGCATGGGTCCTTTATCCACCCCTGCCGGGATGCTGACGCACTAGACAAATTGTTGGCTCTTCCTGCCTAATTCATGGTAAACACAGGAAATCCTCTGCTTTTGTTTCTCTTGGCCTCTGAGCCAGGTAATGAGCTGGGACCAATCCTGGCAGGGATGCCAGCCTAGGCTTGTTTTCCATGACACCACACTCCTTCAGACTGCACGATGTGTTAATTTCTCAAATTTATGTGGTGTGTCTCAAATACAATAAAATGAAAAGAATAATTATGTAAAAATGGTAGTGACAAGCCTGCTATATACTCTCTAAAAACAACAAATTTGACATTTCAAGCATCCATCTCTTCTTCCTCCTCTTCTTCATTAGGTGAATGTATGCATGCTTTACCAGTCGTATACTGCAGCATTACACACACATGCCATTATAGTACAGCACCACTCAGTTGAAAATCTGATGCCACCCAGTGACTTATGAAGAATGCAGAAATGTATTTTACTAATATACCTACACTGCGGTGGGTTGGCGCCCTGCCCGGGATTGGTTCCCTGCCTTGTGCCCTGTGTTGGCTGGGATTGGCTCCAACAGACCCCCGTGACCCTGTGTTCGGATTCAGCGGGTTGGAAAATGGATGGATAATATACCTACACTGTAAAAAAAATGTTAAATTTACAATTAAAAAACTGCCAGCTGCAGTTTCCAGACTTTTACAGTAAAAAATAAGGTGACAATGTTTATAGGTCTACAGTATAACTTTTTTTCTTTACAGCACATTACAATAATAGTGAACATTTAATGAGAAGCTGAAATCCACACAATGCAATAACTGTGCTAATCAGTAAACCATAAAAAAATGCTATCAAAAACATAGACCAGCATACAGTTTGCATCAGTAAAATAACAATGAATAGCTAATGTGTTATACCGTTTAATTTTATACATTTAAAAAAATTCAGTGTTTAATGAAGTTATGGCACGTTGTCTGGTGGAGAAATGAAGTTTATTTTTGTGATGTGTGGTGTCTTACAGGTTTGCCAGTTTATCGAAAACATCCCACAATAAATCAGCTTCCATAACCTCAAAAAACATTCAGCACTCAGGGAAAAATAAGACTGCTAACTCTGTTTAAGTTTTTTCCCCCACTATGCAAAGGTATGTGGTTCACAAGGAACAACATGGTAAAAGGGGGCACTTCCTTATCCAAATATCATAACTGTATGCAAATTTAGAAATTGGCACCAAGAAAAAAACCAGAAAATATTTAAGTTCTAAAAAACTGCATCATATGGCAACCACACAAATTTATTTTACCTTGGGTGCACATTTATTAAAAGTAATATTGAAGAAAGAGCTACATAAAGCAAATACATATGATCATTATGAATTAAATTAATGGTAGCTGTTTAAAATTAAAGAATATATATTCTTGGTAACCATGTGACAGTGTATTAGTCAGCAAACAGCAACTATTCTTTATACAGCCTGGTGCAGTAAAATGGAAGGTATATAATATGATTTCTTTTCTGATGGCATTATCTCATTTTTTGTACCACGATTACCATTTTTCCTCAGAAAAAGAATATATTTTTTTATGGGTTAACAGTATAAAAAATATATTGGTCTGTACATTTCATTTCAGTACTTCGGTGTTACTGAAACAGAGCTTTACCATTTTACATTTTGCAGTTATTTACCTTCATTATCTAACTGTTTTACACTGTTCAATTAGCAGCCATTTTTTCAAGTGTATGTTTAGTCACAGCCGTAAACAGGTATGCATGAATCTCCTATCACCTAGTAGCCATTCACCACCAAACTCACCGTCTCTTGCCTTCTTAGCTCGGACACACTGCTGATTTGCTCAAATGAAAGCACATACATCCCACTTTCTAACATGTAATAAAGAGACAAATACAAGATAAAGGTTTCAGGCAGCCACCCCGTATACTTGAATAATTCGGGTAACCAAACAAGACAATGAGGCATCTTGTGGAAAGCGTACCCCCGGACACAGACAGACAGACACTAGAATGTCCAAAACACACTTCTTTATTTCTTCAAAGCACCATAATACCTTCCTCCAACACTCTTTTTCTCTCCCCTTTCTTTCTTTCTTTATTTTCTCTTTCCGACCTCCTCTCCCCTCCTCACAAGCTTCATCTCCTTCCTCCCAACTCTGGCTCAGCTTCTGGAGAGAGGCGGTCCCTAATATACTGACCCGGATGAGCTCCAGGTGCTCCCCTTGATGACACTTCCTGGTGTGGCGGAAGTGTCAAGAGAGTCCCAGGTGCCCCTGGGAATTCTTCCGGCAGCACTTCCTGGTGTGACGGAAGTGCTGCCATCCAGGACTTCACGACTGTCTGGGCGCCCCCTGGTGGTGACCACATCCTCCGGTAGGGATGAGTGTCCCAGCTCCGGTCCAGTGGCCCATAAGCAGACCCGGGCGGCTGCCCCCTCGTGGCCCAGGGGAAGTATTGTCCAACACGGGGACCATCCAGGAGTCCCGGCTGTGTAGGGTCCCCATCCATCTGGGACAATCTTAATAGACTGAGTCCACAACTGAACTGAATTCTATTAGGCAGTATGTCAGTTTTATAGAGAAAGGGCAGGAAGGGATGTGTGTTTTAGGTAGGAGACGTAAGTGAGATCATTTTCAGGGTCGGAAGTGAGGTCGGTACTAGAGGCTTGAGTGAGGGTATCAGGATGACTTTTCTTCTGAGGGTCTGCAGAGTAAGACAAACAGATATTAGTGTTCATTGTCAACCCTCATTCCAGTTTATCATCCTCTTTAGTTAAGCTCATTGACTGCCTCCCATGTGCACGTCTGTGGCACACAACATCCGTAAAAAAAGTTCTTGATGATTGCAATTTACCTGTACATTAAAACTTTACAGCAGCTGTATCTTGCCTTCAAGAAGCTGGGAATATGAATATGTATCATCTACAACCTTATTATTTAACTTAAATAATGTGTTAGTGCTGGGCATGTTCTGTGGTCAGAGTAGGTTCTGTGTAGGTTTTGTTTATTGTCGCCATACTACCTCTTCCCTAACATACCAGCACACAATTTTTGTCCTTCCCTTTTCTTTCTTCCTGCTCCTTGACCAAATGCAAAATTGTAGAAAATGTCTCTGTAAAAATAAGTCTAGCTACCACCTTAAAATTCTTCAAAATTCCCAATTCAAATCCATTGAACAGGGACAGACAGTCAACCAAGAGTGCAATTTAGAAGTGCTGTAAAGGTAATGGGACATACAGTTATTTCTACAGATTCATTGTGGGAATTAACTTGTCACACCACCTAAGTTGTGAATTTAATGTACGCTGTCTTGTAAATGAATGATTGGTCTTAACAATGTTTGTAGTGTTACAATGCTTTCCAGAAATGCACCCCAGGATAGAAACTACACGAATAAGTTGTGATAGTCTTAGTGCATTAATCATTATGCACAACAACACAGTCCTATTAAAATGTTAATAAGACTGCTGTGTTTATATCTCAGCATGTGGTGTACAAGTCTAGAGATGTTTTGCTTAAGAGTTTCATGGTGCTTGTTAGGCCCCATATATAGCACTAGCACTGTATATTCAAAGAAAGACATAACACTTTGAGAGGAAAGATAAACAACACATACCAGATCTATTCCAGAGCTGTGTGTTGTGGGTTATGTACAAAGACTGAAGGAGTGCAGTTTGTTCAGTTCATTGCACATAAAGATAACAGGCTTAGAATTACTGTACACTTCAAGTGGTAAGGTAACCCTCCACATTCTGAGTCTGCAACCACGTTTAGAACATGGCATTACATTCTGTTACTGTGTTCGCTATCATATTTTACCTAACTTCTTCATTTTAGTTTGGAGCTCACTGTACAAAGTTCATCATTTTTAGGTTGTTTAAGTGGGAACAGTTGTGGTCACAATGGTTAGCATTGCTTTATGTTGACTTTGGGAAATCCATCAGAAGTTCAAGTTGGTCACTGTCTGGAAATTCCACTGGTTACTTTGATTTTTTTTGCATGTTCAGTTACTGGTGATTCAAAATTAGCCCTGTGTGGGAGTGTATCCTGCATTGCATTGGCACTTGCTGTGTTCCCATCATCTACTGAATGCTGTTAGCATAAGCTCCAGAAGCCTACAACCTTGGATTAAGCAAGTTTGAAAATAACTGGAAGTGGAAACTGTATGAATTGTGCTTAATTTTTTATACAATATAAGTGGGGATTTTAACAGTGAGATGGTAACTTTAATTTCACTTTAATTATATTTTCAACTTTAAAATAGTTAAAGTCATAAATGCCCTATAAGTGCCTGGTATCAATACTAGTTAAAATTGTAAATGCTCTATAAATGCCTGGTATTAATACTTAAATGCAAGCAAAGCCTTTTGTTTTTTTTTTCTGTTTCATTACTTAGGACACAAATAGACATGAGAAACAAAGTGAAGTCTTGATTTTTATTCTTTCATTGTTGTTCATTATCATCACCGGTTTGAAGACCATTCTCCGGGTTTACCCAGGCTACCCAAATCATTTTCTTCCCATGTCTATAATGTTCAGCATCTTTTGGGATGAGACCCTTTCTTTTCATATCATCTGAGACCACCCTCAGCCTTGCTGTCTTTGGCTTTCCTCTGTCTGGGCCTCATCTTAGTGCACATCATCACCCATTTCTTCTCTTTCTTTTGCTCCACATACCCAAAACATGTGACTGTTCCCTCTGTACCAAGTCTTTCTATTAACCCAGGATTTGTTATCCTTTCAGTCCATGGTGCTCCACACATCTCATCCTTGTTCTTGCAGTGTTACTTCATGTTTCGCCTTCATCCACCATTGATCATTGGATAGTTTACAATAGCTTATTTAAAAAGTTCTGCGTCGCATGTCCTGAGACATTGGCTTCTCAAGCAGTATTCCTTTGTGGCATCACTGCTACTTCTTGTATCCTTTCATTATAACATTTACCTTGCTACTAGTGTGGATCACAGCAGTGTATCTCTCTTTACAATCTAACCCAAATCACATGTAAACATAAGGCTTCTTTCAAAATAACATCAGCTGTGAACATCATGGATTGTGTATATCGCAAATTTTAGTGGTGGAATCGCAAATAGTTGCATTGTATAGGTTTGTATGGTTTTGCTACAAGTAGTAATAGTATTGCCACATATATATAGCACAGTAAAATTCTCAATTGCATGTCCAGTGGCCATATAGGTCTACTGTTCTCAGATGGACTCAAACATCCAGGCATTTTCCATGTAGAGTCTGCATGTTCTTTACATGTCAACATGGGATTAGGTGCTCTGTTTTTTCTCTCAAATTCCTAAACAAATGCAGATTAAGTTAAGAGGCAATTCCATACTGGCATCCATGTGAATGTGGGTGTGACTAGGCCCCCTGATGGATTGCTGCCCTGTCCTGTTTGATGCCTCACACCCAGAACTGCTAGGAAAGGATCAAGTGCCCCAGCAACCCCAAACTGGATTAAGTCGGTATGAGACTGTTATGTTAGTTCCATGATACCCATTGTCATTTGTAGTGCAGCATAATAGATGTAAAAAAAAAACTTGTCAGTTCCAGTA
Organism: Erpetoichthys calabaricus; assembly: GCF_900747795.2. NCBI lineage: Eukaryota > Metazoa > Chordata > Cladistia > Polypteriformes > Polypteridae > Erpetoichthys > Erpetoichthys calabaricus. The sequence goes on along the minus strand of NC_041396.2, from coordinate 87,895,911 downwards.
ATATTCCTTAGGGTGATGTGGGAGCAACCTTTGATAGCACAGCAGGTGGAACTGTGGATTCTTAGTGCTGTCTAAAGGCCAACGCCTGTTCATTTGAAAATCTGTGGTCTTCACGACTAAGAATAATTATTTGTTTTGTTTCAGGTAAAAAAAAAAATCCCTAGGGCTCTTTTACATGTGGCCGTGCATATGCAAAAACCTCACCTTGCCCTGGAGACGTGAATCACATCTCAAATCTATTAATATATAGAAAAGTGTAAAGAGACAGGCAAAAGTTAGAAATCAACAAAGATAAAACAGTCGCAGGGAAGAAAACCAAAACACTGAATGTCTGGATTCTTTCAAGTTGACAGAAGCACCAAAACTGATTACATCTTTAATTTGTGTTGCTCAATAGATATAAAAACCAACGTGAATTAATGTTGAGCAATACCATGTTAAATCATATTCGGTTTTTCAGGAAGCAAGGGGATTTTCGAGGTGTCCATTTCAAATGTAGAATTGTAGCAGAACTAACCGTTTGCCTTCAGTGGGCTCATAAAGATTTGCATTTTGGCAAATCTAATTACAATTCTGCTCACCCATTTTGGAATTAAATTAGTACTACATACAAAGGGTATTGGAAATTTGGAATAAACAACCAAATCTTTTAGTTAAAGTGGAAATCTTGATGGCTTTAAAAAGAATCTGAATGAGATATTGCAACCTCTTGGCTATTAACTAACCAAACATGACTGAGGGCATAATAGTCTCCTCTCAAAAAGTTTGTGTCAATATTTTTGCATTCTTATATAATACGTAACTAAGAACAGGCTTCTTCAGACTAGTTTGGAAAGCAAAAAGTACACATTTTGAGCATTACCCAAGAATTTGGTAGTTGTGCAATATTTATTTTCATGAAGAACGCTCTATATTCTTGATCATGGTGCCGTGCTTAATGCTGCTGTGTCACAGATCCAGAGTCCTATGTCTGAGTTTAATGCATGCTTGTTATCTATGTGGAGTTTGCATGTTCTCCTGTTGCTTTTGAGGTTTTTCTTTTCACATCTCCAAAGACATGCATGTTAAGCTGATTGGCAGTTCCAAGTTTTCCGCTGTGGCTATGTGTGTGTGAGTGAGCTCTGTGATGGACTGCCACCCTGTCCAGGTTTGTATGTACAGTTTCAAAATGTACACAGGCTGAACCTTTTATAAGAAAATTGCAGATAAATGCTTTTTTTTTTTTTTTGAAAGTTGCCTATATTTTGATTAATCCATTCTATGCTTCAGATAAGAGGAAAATGCTCCATATGAAGCAAGATCATCAGTGGAGTCCCTCAGGGGTCTGTCCTTGGTCCTTTACTTTCTCTGATTTATATTAATGACATTGATTCTGTGAAATTTGCTGATGACACTAAAATTGGAGGGATGGCAAACACCGAGGATGCAGCAAAAAGAATTCAAAAAGACTTGGATGAGCTTCAAAACTGGGAGAATATCTGGAATATGCAGTTTAATGTAGAAAGGTGGTACAAGTCGGCAAAAGGAACAACAATTATAAATACAAGATGGGAGGCACTGTCATATAAGAAGTGACCTCTGAAAAGGATTTAGGGGTATATGTTGATGTAACATTTTATTCGACTAAGTAATGTGCAGAAGCAATTCAAAAAGCAAATAAAATGTTAGGTTACATTGGTGTTTTTCAAGCAATGTGCCACAGGGGTGCACCGTGAGAGCCACCCTGGTGTGCCATGGAAATAATAGTGTAGCACACTTGGGTCAAGCTCCACAAGTGGTCAAGACCTGTCTGAGGAGGACAGGACTACCCGGAGAAACTGGCATAACAGCACCTCCACGATCACTATTTTAGTTCACTTCAGACACATTTCCTGACTGCTAGAGTCATTCTGCCTGGGTGTGTGGTCACCAGCAAAAGGACGAAGCAGCTGAGAGATGCCACCAAAGTTGCGTACTAAGTGCTGTGTCTGTGAATGGTAATCTCGGAGCTGCTTTTTTTTACCAGCTTCTCCAGTCGTCCCACCTGTTCGGACAAATGAGCATGTGTATGAGATATGTTTTTTTTAGTTAGTAACATAGTGGTGTGCCATGGTATATTTTTTAGTTACAAAAAGTGTGCCACTAAAGAGAAAAAGGTTGAGAAACATTGGGTTATATCATGAAAACTGTTGAATTTGAGTTAAGGGACGTTATGCTCAAACTATGTAATTCACTGGTAAGACCATAGCAGGAGTATTGTGCGCAGTTCTGGGCACCACGGTACAAGAAAGACATAGCAGCACTTGAAGCAGTGCAGAGGAGAGCAACCAAGTGTGTCCCAGGATTGAAGGACATGTCCTACTTTGACAGACACAGAAAATTAAACCTGTTTAGTCTCAGGCAGAGGAGGCTGCATGTGCACCTAATAATGGTATTTAAAATCCTCAAAGGCATTGGTAAAGTAGATCAAGCAACATTATTTCAGCTTAAGGGGGAATCACATACTGGAGGAATCAGTGGAAATCAAGAAGAAGTGCATTTAAGACTAAAGCCAGAAGAGTTGAGGGACTCTGGAACAAACTACCGAGACATGCAGTTAAAGCACAAACCTTGACAACCTTTAAGAAGAATCTGGATGAGATTTTGGTACAGCATAGCTATTAGCTAAACAAATGGGCTTGATGGACAGAATAGTCACCTCTCATTTGTCACATTTCTTATGCTCATTGTTTTTATGCAAAGTAAATATATATTCTTGGACTGGTGTTGGTGTGGGTGAGAGAGAAGGGAACTACAGTGTAATGCCTTTAAAAATGTAAAAAATGATTTTATTTTCAGTAAGGAAACGGGTCACTTTGTAATAATTTGAAAACATCAATGTAGCTGAGGCTTCACTTACAATGTCTTTATATGTATTTGTATATATTCTCCCAGACAGCCAGACAGTAATCTTTCTAGGCAAATAACACTGTCATGCACAGCAGTGTTTAATGACATCTGCATTCATTTTGGGACCCACCAGGGATTTACGATTGTGTCTGTATAGCGCATTATCAAGCTCAGGAAGAGACAGTGGCTTGGGGATGGGGCATTTCTAATCACTCGTGGGAGATGCTGGTAATCTATATTCTAATGAAAATCCCTGAAAGAAGGTCATTACAGGGTATAAATAGTTTCAGTGGGTTGCATCCCACTTGAAAATTGGATGAGGCGTTACCGTTGTCACAGCACCTGTTAACATTTTCAGTAGTGCAGGTGACAGGAAGCATGTGGGTTGCCCATGAACAACTGCCACCGTTAAAGAAACTGTTCATTTCAGATGAAACAAGGATGGAAATGACGCCATCGCCCAATGCAGGTTCTTCCTTTTCAGACTGATATGTTTGACCTCAATATGAAGAAGCAAGTGTCACTCCATAGCTTGTGTCATACCACAGCTCAACTGTAGGCGTGCAGCTTCTGTTCCTGCAGGTTTCATACAAGCCGATCTGGTGAACAATCAAAAGCTAAATCCATCCATTTTCTAACCCACTTCTCCAATTCAGGGTTACTGGTGACTGTCTCACCAGCATTAACCATAAGGAGGCTTGTGTGATATTTATTCTGGGACTCTCACAAATAATGAGCTTGTGTCTGTCTTAATGTTCAGATTACTTGACTGTTTCGCACTTTGGTTTCTTCAGGGATCTTAAAAAAGGAAGCTGTGATGATCAGAAGCCAAAATATGTAATTTTGTTTTTAAATATATGCTTATTTCTGTTGTGTAAAGAGGCTTGTGGTTATGTACCTTATGAAAGGTGCTATATATGTTAATTTCTTCATTAAGTATTCATTGGTGCCTTACATTCAGACTTGTGTCAAATGGCCTTTTAGGAACAATCTCTTTGGTAATCATTATCTCCCTGAAGTAGTGGATACACATTATTTAAGGTAGATAGGCCAGAGAGCACCATTCATCTTCTGTTTAAGTCCATGCTGTAATGCATATGGGCACATGCATTATTTTCTTAGACTCAAGTTCATTTGTTCATTATGCCAGTTTTCATGCAAATTGGCCTGTTGCTTCTGGGGGCAATTGCTTTTTGTCTCAGTGTTGTCAACAGGAATGGACCTATCCTACATGGGTCCCAATATGAAATCAGAGACGCCTTTAAATGGATACCCTCAAAGTGTTTATCTTTATATACCTTTTTACTTTGGCAGTGACATTCATGTCTCTGGTGACTCTCCCCATGAAGTCAGTAGATGGATTGAGAGAGCATTGGGGGTCATGAGGTCGCTGGAAAGGGGTATGTGGCACTCGTGATATCTTTGCAAAAGGACAAAGGTCCAAGTCTTTAGAGTCCTGGTGCTTCCTGTCTTGCTATGTGGTTGTGAGACATTGACGCTATCCAGTGAACTGAGATGAAGACTAGAGGAGAATGTCTCTTGTGAGAATTCTTGGGTACCGCTGGTTTGACTTTGTGTCAGAGGAGTGTTTGCTCATGGAGTCCCAAATTAGGCACATTACCTGCATGGTGAGGGAGTGTCAGTTACAGCACTATGGTCATGTGGTGAGATTCCCCAAGGGTGATCCGGCTCACAGGATCCTCATTGTTTAGGACCCGAGCAGCTAGACCAGGCCAAGGGGACGCCTACATAACACCTGGCTGTGACAGATATTGGGTTATTTCTGGAGGGTGGGACTGGACTGCGTGTCTGCCTGGGAAGTTGCCAACTGGGATCCTGAGCCGTTTTGTTATATGGTGTGTGCGGCAGTGTGCTGTAGCAGTGCATGCTCCCCAACCTGACCTGACATGACCAAGTAGAGGGTAACAATGTATAAAAACATAGTGTCCAAACAAAGCAATAGTTACCCACCCTGTGTGAGTTTGCAGAGAGACCAAGTCCTTTGACTCTAAGAAGAGTCAGCTTGCCCACCTTCCCCACACATTTCACCTTTCTTTCTCCTCTCTTCCACCTCATATGTACATTGTTACTGTCTGTCTCTCACATTTAGTCTATGGCCACCGTTTCCTACTCTCTTCTGACAAATGAATGCCATTCTAATTTCAGTTTCTAATAACAACTATGGACAAGGAAGTGCTTCAGACCATCTTGGCTTGCGTTCCCTAGAGTATTCCCCAAGCCCATTATATCCCCAGATGCTCGTTTTTCTTTTCAAATTCATAAATTAGAGAAGATTCATAGTTTTCTAGTACTATAGTAGTGTAAAGGCAGAACACCTAGCAGCACATCCATTTATGGTTTCTATATAAGAGTTAAACATGAGGATCTATGTCTGTGCTCATTTAAAAAAAACTTTTTGCATTCAAGAATTAATCATTTTATGTTGTGTCATTTTCATTTTTTTTGTTTATACTACCATTCTTATTGGTGAGTATTGCCACCATGATTCTCCGGTTGCTAAAACGTTGTATGTTGTTTGGGACATGGGTTAAGATAAGTTAGTTATGTCTAACACCATAATGGTCATCTATTTAATATCATGCTGCATTTCAAAGGGCATTGAAACCTTATTTAAGTAACGGAATGACACTGTAAATGAATACCTATTGTTGAGCAATTGTTTATATTGGAAGCTATTCAGCATTTATGCAACTACAAGTTTTATTTTGCCCCATAAATGTGTTTGCACATTTAGTATATTTATATTCATAAAGCCTCATCTGACCACTCTCCACGTCTGCCTTTAGAAGCCTCTGCTGCTGTGCAACACAATTTGACTGTTGTCGGGAATTTCACATTTCTGCTCTGATATCTGCTTAATCTCTTCTCAATTGTAATCCCACTAAATATTGGTCAAGTCCTTTTAGCAGGTTACCACGTGACAAAATTAAAATGAAAAAAAGACTAATAATGAACAAAGTGAATTCATTTAAATAAGACTCAGAGGGAGCTGGAATTAATCCCAAAAGCATTGGTTATACAGTAATGCCAGAACTAACCCTCGATTGAAAGCCATTGTTCTATGGGGTACAAACAAGCCCACTTCAAACCAGGGCCAGTTAAGAGCTGCCAGCCACCATAATCGGCATATCTTTCATTGTATGATGAAACCCGTAGTATCTGAAGAAAAAAAATGCTGAAGAGGGCACAACAACATTTAAACTCCACACAGACCACGACTGGGATTGGGATTCGAAACTGGGACTCTAAATGCAATTGCTTAATGCCTACTGACCTGACGTTTGGTCATGTTTCTGCCCACCTGTAGTCTCTTCTTCAGTGCTGTTGACTCTCATCTCTCCAAGGATTGCTTTTAAAAAAGGCAGCTTGCCTATTTGAGCTTTTTAGTGTTCATTACTGCCACTACAGCCTATTCATCGTCACAGGGTTTAGGGTTGGCTCACAGTCAAACGCAGAGGCCTCTCTGTGTGGAGCTTACAGGTTCACTGATAACTTGAAATTGATATATTTTTAATTGGCATGGATGTCCATTTGGGACTTGCTCCTGTTCTGTGCCTAGACTGTAGAAAGGGGCTTCACAGAATGGACCAAAGAAATATTTATATCCAAAAGATTAGGATGCTGCTTGTTTAATGAGTAATGCACGGGGTTAATTCTCTTAATACTTTTCCAAACACCTGACCACCTCTCACTGCCACCTATATAGCACATCATGTATGGGCAAAACAGATTCCACTAGAAATAGTAACTGCGTGAAGAATTCCTGAGACATATTTTATTGGTGAGAGCAGAGGGGGCTAGAAATAGTTTTCAGGATAGTTATCCATCCTCCATTTTCAAGCCTGAATGTCTTGATATTCAAAGTACTGTGCACTTCTCAGATGACTGGTTTTAATAATGACATGACTATTATCATGCTTGTATAGTAAGTCAGTTGTGGGAAGTTAACTAGAAGCCTTAAGAACAGAGGTTTCATAATTTAGGCACTTTACCACACTGTCATCCTCTAAAAACAAATTAATAAAAGACAAATTTATAATTTTATCAGTAAAATATACATTATATTCTATATCAACCACTTCAAAGAACTACATGCTTAACGGTGTAATATTCTCAAGCTGACTTAGCTCAGTTCAGGGTGGTGGAGGCGAGAGCTTATCTTGGCAGCATCAGACGTAAGGCGGGTACAAATTCTAGATGAGACACGAGTCTATCATGGGGCTCACACTCGCACTTACAGTCAGCCACTTAATCTGCCATACATATCTACTGGAAGCGGGATGAAAATTCCAACAGATGTGGACAAAATACAGTAGTTAGTAGATTCCTTATATTGAACGTCTGTAAATATCCCAGTATTGTCCTCACAGCTAAAACCGGAGGACAGCTCGAGTATAAGAGAGTTACATGATATTATATTTCATCAACTAAGTCCTCATTGTAAATGCAAGTTAAACATCATGATTCACTCGGGTGCCAAGAAAAAATATGTAAATGACTAAGGTGCCCAGCTTAACATTAATATTAAAATGTTTGCTGTATTCAGCTGAATGGCAACAGGGTTTATCCTGGATGATAGAAAGTTTGTCATATCATAAGTGCGAAATTCCATCTACCTACTGAGATGGGCAGGCGTCCCAGCCGGGATGGAACATGGTACTTTAAATGGATGAGAGGCCAGCCCTATTATGCCACAAGAAACCGGGCAAAGATCATCCTGTCTTACCCCAAAAGAGAGGCAGAAGCTGCCAACACGACTGTGGGTACACTGGCAACCTGGCTGGGTTGGACCCAGAAACAACACCCAGCTGGGAAGCCAGTATAACAGGGGGAGACAACCCAGCAGGACAATGGGCTTCCCCCGAGACAACAGGAAGCAGCTTTCATAGGCAATGTTACATCTGCAGAAACCCGCAAAGCACTCTGGATATTGTAGTTTCCTTAATTAGGGGCCATCTTAACAACATCATAGGCCCCTGGGCAAAGTAGTGCACTGGGGTTTGATAGCAAAACAGAAGTATACATAGGCATCAAAAACATTGTGGGCCCCTATGCTCCTGGGGTCCCCGGCCAGTGCCCATTGTGCCCATATTTTAAGACAGCCCTGCACAGCCTTGTCAGGTTCCGTGGGGGCCACCAGGGTGTGTGGAAGGGATTCCTCATTCCTTGTTTGACCTCCCATCAAGCTATGCCCTGCCACTGGAGGTACTCCATGGTCTTAAATATAAGAAGATAGAAGGAGTACAAAGCTCGCCTGGAGGTGTGATAGAGAGGAAAGAGAGATATGATGGAGGAATTGTGCGTATTGAGAGCCATTGTTGATAATTACTTATTTGAACCTGCGCCTTGTGTTTGTGTGCAGGCGTGTGAGGTCTGGGTGGCTGCAGCATCCTTACTGGTCACACTACTTATCCTTGGTAACTAAAGACATTTTAACTTAAGGTGTTTGAGCCTGCTTCTATGATGGTGATCAAACTGAAAAACAGCTATATATATTTTTTTTTTTTTCTGATTAAAGCTTGTGAAACGTTTGAAAGGCTAGAGGACCATTTCATTAAAAGCAGTCTGTGAGAAACAAAAGCAGTATATATTGTGCGACACATTACTTTCTTTGTTGTTGACGTGCACAGGAAGCAAGTCTGAGAAACCTTTTTCCTTTTATTTCTCCGATTCTTCTTTTATGAGCATATGGGCAACATGACTCCCCTTTTTAATGCTCTTATTATAAGGTGGGCTCAGTATCTCTTGCAGTTGGCCTATCATTTCTGAAACTTCCCTGGCAAGCAAACCAAATAAATGTGGTTTTCAGTGTAACAGACGGGGAGAGGATGTGTGTTGACATACACACACATAAATCCCGACTTTCCTGACTAGCTGCTCTCTAAAGCTTATGGAAATTCACTGAGTGACCATGTTCCATATTATTAGTATTATTATATTTTTCTTTAATTTGTTTGGGCAGAGCAATTAATATAAAAGCAAATCCTGGCCAACAATTCTCATCTTCGATGGGGATTCCCACTTTCTAAAAAGTAAGAATACAGACAAGCAAGTTCCCCCTTAGGCTTAACTGGAAAAGTAACAAGGGCGGTGGCAGAAAATGGAAGAAAAGCATTTACCACAGAAGAAAAAAAATCAACCTTCAGAAATGCCAGGAAGTCAGTGTTCAGGAAACAGAAGGCCCTCTACATCCTCCATGTTGATTAATTTTCCTTGCACAAATGCAAACTCTCAGGCACTAAAAACCCAGTCTCATTTTAAGATAAAATCCAAATATTGTACCATTCCAATTTTCCATCTAAATGGATCACTGAATTTTTGCAAATATCAGAGGCTTCTGTCACAAAGTCTTTCTTTCTTCAAACTCTTTAAATGTAAAAAAAAAAGGCAGATCCAACTATTTTACATGAAAAATCAAAAAAGTAAGTTGTATGTCACTTTGTCATGAGGTTACCGTGCAATGGACTCGTGCAGTTTGAAAATGTTCAGTTATGTAATGTGTTACGTTTTTAAAGGCTTTATAAGAAAAGACACAATATAATAAGTAAATAACTTGCCAATGGAAAGTGTTGGTAAGTTGTTCAAATCACAATCTGAATTGCTCGTGTCAAAACTCAGATAAATAATAAATGTTGACAGTTAAGGATACCTTGCAGCCATTGCGACCACAAAGATCTTCCTACTATCCTGAAAATCCAAATGAGCCAGTTTTGGTTGGAAATTCGGGATGAATCTTATAGATTTCACAGGATAGCATGGAATCTCCATTTATTTTTGAAGAGTGAAAGCACCACTACACGAAACAAGAGGTTTGTGTCCTTTTTCGCCCCTTTGAAATGTCTAGACACTTTAAAATAAAAACAGACAAAAGAAATGTGTCACCGTACTTGCAGCTTTAAAATGGGTTACAGTACTGTATGTAGAGCTACATCAGAGTGCTCCTACAAAATGAAAAAAAGCGTGAGAGTGACGTTCATGCTGAAAAGCAAAAGGAAAAAATGTGATGAATCATCTTGTAACTTGGAAGTTTTTACTTTTCATTCTTACAATACTCTTTGAGTCTTTTAAATGTATTCACCGGGATGGATTTTAGGTATATTCCCAAAGACAATCACTTTTTGTCATTCTTAACTCTTCTTTCACCTTCTTTTAAAGGTATTGACCGTGGTGAATGTTTGGTAGAAGAATGACAGGCACATTTTATGAGCACTCAGTTAAACAGAGAATAGTTTTGTCTTTCTTTTTTGAAGAACTCCGTTACACAGCGCTGAACCAGATGGACTCTCTGGAGGCACAATTTGGCTCAAGATTGGAGCACAAAAACAGAGAAAACAATCATGTGGTGAAATAAAGCTTTTATATTAAAAAAAATCATTTATTTTCATAAAATGACTTTTTTGCATAAAGTACAAAACTGTACATCTTTGTCAATATATATGTACACAATCCATTAAAAAATGTACATAAACTGATACACATTACCACCACCTCATCTTAAAATCTCCTTGACCTTAAAAAGTGAGGAAAACGGACTGTTCAACAGCCCAGCTGGAAAGTAAAAATCCTACAACTAAAAATTAAAAAATGTAATGTTACTACATTCCAGCATTAGAATAAAAATGACTTAAGTTTTTTTTTTTTTTTTTTCTTCTTTGCGCTACCAAATCTGCTACCTCACAGCTTATTCAAGCAAGCAATGAATACTTAAGAAAGGGAATCCCATAAACACAGGATGGCTTATTCCCTCGGAATCTGCAACACTCATCCCCAAAGTTGAAAACCTGGCTAAACGAGATGATTCACATTCACAGTATGTGTTGTATAAAGGTGAACAAAGCAAAAGAATGAAAAACAAACAGGGATTAAAAACAAACCCTTTAACCGCCCAAGGACAACAAATTGAATGAGTGACAACCCCCCCCCTCCCCATACATTTTATTGCACAACATCTTCCCTTAAATATTATTTGAATCATTTGGTTTTTTTCCCCCCTGTGTCACCCTTTGTATAACAAATCCCAAACAATGCTGGCTGCATTTTTGGCAGTAATGCTTCACAGCAGTTTGCAGAAGGCTAGTCAGTCAGTAAGGCCCAGTTTATAAAGTCAATGCGATTTTTATCTGCAGTGTAATGCTGGACAGTAAGTAGCACTTTAAAAAATAAAATCAGGGCAGATAGAAAAAGAAATAACAATTAGTGCATTTGGTAGTTTCCATAGGAAACCTCTTTTTTTAATCAGAATGTATCAAGCAGGTTTTGAAAATAAGATTTGTATTAAATTTTTTGTTATTTCTTGCCAGGATGCACTTTACAGCCTAGGAGGAGTGGAATAATGCGAAGCAAAGGCATTGTCAAGTTACTTCAGGCTAAGTGCAGTGGCCTCTTCAGTTTCTGCAAACCTCTAGTTGATGGGGTTCTCTTTTAACTATTTTTTGTATTATTATTACTATTATTGCACCTTTCTGTAGAAATTATTAGGCAATCAGCAAATGCTCTCTTTGGGGGCTTACAACAACAACAAAAAAAAAAGAATCCCAAAGAAATTAAGCAGTGTTATGAACTTGTATATAATACATGAAAAAAGTATTGTCCGGCATTCAGTTTTTTAGAATACGAAGGGGGGGGGGGGGTCAAAGTGGAGGGCTGGGGAAAATTTCATGGGACAAAAGACTGAATGCTTCGGCAGTGCAAAAGTGCAGGCTACTCAGGAGTAGCCTTTTGTTTCCTTATAGTTCAATGAGGTACATTTTGTGCCTTGTCTTTCTTTTTTTTATTTTTAAATAATCTATTTTATGTGCAGAGTGCCTATTTAATTTTTGTCCAAAAAAAGAAATGAGTGGGAAAGTACCAACCCTTCATTAAAGCGGGGGAGAACAAAGAAAACGAAAAGAAAAAAAAATAAATTAAATGTACTTATTTTATCCCCTGTTGCTTCCAGAGGGTGAACTGTGAATCGTACGCAGCTTGCGCTCCCCTGATCCCCCTCCCTGAAGTACACATTGCCTATCTCAAGTAGATGCCTGGACCGGCTGCGCACACGTTCTAGCTCGAGACGGTCATCAGGTAGTTTTTGGGTGGACTCGTGCGGCCCATCAGCAGCTGGTTTTTACATGTGTACAGGGAGTTGAAAGAGTTGCTGGTAGGGGCAGTGGCGCTGCTGCCAGCTGCGGGCGGCTCGGCCTCGTACAGTACACAGATAGATCCATCTTCGCCGATGCGGTAGGAAACTTCGTAAGGATCAATCCAGAGCGTCAGCTCCCTAGGCAGCAACTGATAAAGCTGCTGGCTGTTCAGTCCGATTCTGCTGGCAGCTTTGCTGACGATGGGGTCCATTTCATGGTTAATCCGTATGCAGCGGTATCCCGATCCTTTCTGAGGCTTGTCTGGAAACCAGTGATGTCTGTAATGATCTATAGAAAAAAAAATAGGGAGAGATCAAGGTTGAGATTACATTTGTTTTTAAAAACTGATAATGCATGCAATCCAAAAGCGCATCGTGATCAACTACGAAAGTCACTATACAAAAGAGACTGGCCGATTATAAAGTAGGTTTCATCTCACAGGGAAATAAACCCTTCCAAAACTCAAAAGGGCCGTCCAAGCTTCTGTAAAGCAAAGTCCGCTATATTGTGTTATGTCTCGGTGAAAAGTAGACAGATCCGATTGTGAGAAAAATTAGGGACGTTAGTGATAATCTGTTTAAAATATGTATATACGATTTCAACATATAGCACAAGTGACAGTGAAACAAAATACAGCAGTGTCATCGTCTGACGCGCAACTAAAACAAAAAATCATTTCGAAACGATACGTGCCAAGACGGAAATTATACACTCAAATATTTCTAACCTTGTTTTCTCTTTATTGCAATATTTACGCAAACACAAATTAAATTCAACAGACCAATTAACTGTTTTGTACATTGAAAGTGGCCTACAAGTAATCGTTTCATTCAATCAATGCCCGTGCTGTGAGGCTTTACACGTAACCAAACGCTGAACGTTAAAAACTGGACGCAAAGTTCTGTAGCGCTTCTAAAATCACAAACTCCTCATCAAGAGGCAAAAAATGGACTCGAATTAGGTTAGATAATGAAAAAGGGGTTAAGAGCTCTTGCGCAGTTTAAGAATGAAAACTGTTAGGCGTTTCCCGTATTTTTCATCTCGAGTAAAGTGCATTCAACCTCTGTAACGACGCCTTTTCGTTGCACTCACACCCTTGCCCCTCTTTTCACTGAAAATCATGCGACATATTACAAGGCTAAAAATAGTTTACAAAATGGTAATTTATGCCGAGTCTTATACAATTGTAGGACCCCAAAATAAATATAAAGGTATCGAGCACCTCCGTGCTTAGTTATGTTATAATTGTATGACATCAGTATCACTGAGACAAGGGGAGTTTTATCAAACTGTATGCTTGTCATGAACATGTTAAAATGCCAGTAAAGCTGTAAGCAGACACGAGAGGGCAATTTGTTGATCGCAAGTGAAGCATTGATTACCCCCGGTTTAAACCACAAATGTCCCGAGATTTTTCATGACTTACCCGCTAAAGCTTCCTGGAGTGCATGACTGAAGATCTGAAGTTTGTGCTCGCTCAGAAAGCCCCTTGTCCTCAGTAAACTGGACACGAAACTCGCGGCTGCCGTCAGTTCTGGCAACATTTCTGCTCTGTTGGTGAAGCTCTAGCTCTTTGCCTCGAAAAGGGTTACTGTGTAGTTTATTCTCCGGTGTCCTGGACACAGTACGGTTCGGACGTTTGAAAGTGTAGATTTTTATTTATTGTTTTCTTCTTTCTTATGAACTTTATACACGCAGATAACTGTAAGGCGATGGCGTAATGCAGTTGTTTATAATGAAGCGCGTTACAGGCGCATCTATTTGCTTGACAAAAACACACATAAAAATACAAACGCAGTTATTTACAAACAGAAATGAAATGATCAGTCCAGCACATACAATCCTTGTTTTTATCTGCAGAGTGGTCGTATGACATAATCCTTCCTCGCAGATTGACAAAATACAGCCACCAATAATAAGCGATATATTTGCATCGCAGCATACAATTGGCTTGCTCCCGAAAGGGGCGTGGTTCACACAACTCCATTTTACACCAAGGGAAGTCGCAGATATGTAAATTGGTTCCGGCGGACCAATGGAGAGACTGACGTCAGACTGCATTGGGGAGCTGACGTGGTTGCTGGGAACTTTTTTCTCCAGGCCCCCACCAATGTTTTGAAAAGAATACGTTTTTATTTATAGATATGACATAGAAAGAATAGGCCTGCGGTAAAAGAAACTTTACCACGCAAAAAACTATAACAATGCCAAAATTCAGTATTGCATCTCTCTTGGCGTTAATAATCGATTTTAAATATATAGTTTTAACGCATCGAGAGTCAAACAAATCCTACAACTACTTTATCGATGCAAGTTTCTCCCCCAAAGAATGGAGGGAAAAACACCAACTGAACAAATATTCTGGTTTCGCTGTCTGCAAGGAGTGATAGGGATAAAGCTATTTTAGTACAGTTTAGCATTTTTTTTAAATGAAAGTGTTGATTCGTCGGAAACTTCTATCCGCGAACCACGAGGCGATCGTTTCTGCGTGGTGGAGTTGTGTCTGGACATGTAAATTCAATCACTTGGGGTCTGTGTAACACAATCAATCCCCACCCCCAAAGGAAACACATGAATACAAATAATACAGCACTGGAAGTGTTTTCTTTTTTACGTAGTTGTTAGACCCTTTCCAGTTTTCTCGCTAATTTTGGTTCTCAACGTTTACTCGTTTACTCTAAACTTGAGCAAACACAAGTAAAATCAAAGTGGGCACAGACGACACGTTAGTGCCACGTCTGCACAAAGCTTAAAGTAGGTCAGTACTTATCAAGAACTCTGCTACTGATAACTCATGATCGGATTTACACCGCCATATGAACCTTCGAAATCGCGCTTTTGTTGTTGTAAACGCTTTGAATTATTTTATTCCAGCGACGACGACATGGTGACGCAGTGATTAGAAATTCTATCTCGCAAATCATTGTAGGTGGCGTCTAATACACTGCTCGACCTCCCTGCGCTCCCGTAGCGTGGATTTACACCATAGTCACCTCCCAAAGATTGCCTGGTAGGTTTTTCGGTGACTCTCTAAACTGGTTTGGTGTGTTGGTGACTAGGGATTTGCGGAAAAGCCAGCTTCTTCCACGTGGTGTGATCTATCATACTGAAATAAAGTTCCGGTGTCTGGCGCCTTTAAAATATACTAAAAACATGTCCAGATAATTAATGGATGTATATTCTAACGAGTTGGGACTATAAACTCATGTCAGTTCTTCCTGTAAAAAGTTACATTTACTATGATACATTATGCTGAATTCATCTGTTTTTCGTGAGCTAAGCGCATGCAGTCGTTTTCAGAAAGCTCCAAGAGAAGTGAAACAGGACAACCCCCCACAGGGAATCTCCGTCTCCGTCCTCAAGATTACAAAGTCGGTTTAAAATCAATACGAGCACAGGGCGAGGCCATTTAATCAAAGTTATTGTAAAGATGCGATCATGCGGTGGGTCAGTATTTTTCACTAGTTGGACTGGTAAAGGAGCCTGTCTTAAATTCGCCAAACTGAAAACTTAATTCCAATTCATTTTTATTTTTATTTGAGATAAAAAAAAGTTACTTTATCTTGATTAAGGTGTCAGTAAATGACAAGAGTAAATCAATTATGTTTTAATATCAAACTCCCCTTTCTTTAACAATGTTTCATCAGTTGTTGCTCCTTTATATCAAAACAGTCTCATTAACAATCAGGTCGACCCCTCACACCACAAAAATTAAAAATCAATCATTGTTTAGTGAGCGTTTTTCAGAAGTGTTATTTACGCGATAATAGTATTTTAAAAACAATTCTAAACCTGGTTAATGCAGTTCATGGTGGTTTGGGGAGCCTATCCAGGCAGCATCGTGTACAAGGCAGCAGCCAAACCCTGGAAAGAGCACATTTACACGATTATGTCAAGCTGGTTAATATAATGACTTTGATAACTTCAGACATCCATTTGACAAAGAGCCCATAAACCATTGATTAAACAACACAGTGAAAATGTCAATGTTTGTGACCGCGTCACTTCTCATTCCACTGCTGCAATAACAGCAAAAAATGGGTAAGTGAACGTTACTGGTTTAACAAGATGTTCGTTTGGTAAAGCCCTGTAAGCTCATGCGAGTACAACTCCCAGCATTTTAATTCAGATGATTTTTATGCTTAGATTATTTAATTCGTTTGGTTGCAAGACAACTAATGTAATAACCCAATTACATTAATCTAGCCTTGTTTTGGGCAGTATCGGACATGTGGCGTAGTGGTTAAGGTTTAAGACTTTACTTAAAGCCCTCAACTTGTAGGTTCAAATCCCACTACTGACCATAATTAAGTAGCATGCCCGTGCTCTTGTTAAAGCAAAAAGAAGTGTAACTAACTGTATTTCAAATTGTCATCCTAGTAAAAATAATAATAATATCTTTCAGGACAGGTCCCCGGTTCTGCTGGTCACTTTTTAAGTGGTGTCCAATTGGGTTTGTCATGGGTCTGTAATGCGATACCCAATGGCTCCGTTTTACTTACTATAATGTTTGCAGATGATAATTACGTGTATTTGCATACAAAAGAGGATGCCGAATGAATAGAATAGGTTATATGCTTTTAATATGCAAATGATAATAGATACGAATTGTTCCAAAGCAGATATTTGCGTTAATTTTAATTCAATAAATGGCAGTATTAAAAGACCCTGGGGAACATTTTTGAATCTATTCCAGACTCATATATATATTACCTTACATGCGGCTAAAATGTGTTTACAAATATGATTTTAGGAATAATGAAAAGTTAAGTAATGTGTTCATCTTATCTAGACCAGACATGTATAAACAGTTAAGTCGTGTCTCGCCTTGTGCGGGTTCAGAAATCTGCTTTATTATTGCTTCTCGGTGCTGCACGGTGACACAGGCGACTGACCCTTCTCCCTCCCAAGTTTGTGTTCAGATCCCGCCTGGACAAGTGTATTTTCTCCGACCGTTCTTGTTACTTTCACGCACTCGCATGGCGTGTAGCTTATGCAGAATGAAGAAAATTCTGGGTGAATGAATGCTATTTTCGTCCGCTGGCTTCCTGCCTTTTTGTATTTGCTATAGTTAATTGCTGTGGAGTTTGCATGTTCTTACATACGTGAGGTCTTCTCACGATCTTCTAACCAAAAAAAGGTTGGTCGGTCGCTCAAAACTGAATTTGAAAGATTAAGCTAGTCTTGAATCATTCTACACTGTCCAGTCTTGATAATGGATGGTTGAATTCGGGAAACGGGAGGATGAAATTTAAATTATTATTGTTTATTAGTAAGTATGTTATGATCTTCCACTAGGAATTATAATAAGTCTTTACAGTCATGAAACACTAAAGATAGCTTGAGATCTTCCCGCAGACGTCTCCCACTAGTACACAGGTCATTAGTCTCAGAAAAAGTGGACGGGGCTTTGACTGTTATTGTGTGCAGTTTCAAACTAGTTGAGTCACACAAGGATTTAAATTTCATTTAAAATTACCTTATTTAAAGATTCATTTCATATTACTGCTTATTTAATGTGTGTAATATTTTTCTTTCTGACTTGCCTTTACTTGTGTTAAAACATTTTGTTTTATTCTTTTGATTTACTTATATGAATTAAATGTTGACATATTGTAATGCTAATGGTAATGACCCGGCGGAGTCACGAACATAAGCAAAAACGGGCCAATTTGGAGTCCTTTGCATTATCCATGCAAACTACTGTACTCACCGCAGGCGCTACAGCAGCGAGATGTACCTCGGATTTCCATTTTCAATCAGAAAACTTGGTTAAGTTATACGGAAAAAGCACGGGTCAGTGTACCAATCCATATAGGGCTCTTTCACGCGCATTTTCGCACTGGCGACAGTCAGTGTTATGTTATTTGAAAAATAGAGTTTCAAAAACGAATGCATGAATATGCCTGGCAGGTAACGATATAAGAGGAATTATGTGTTTATGCGGTATACATTTATTAGATTTATCAAAATATTGTTTACTTTTGGTTGTTTCGATTTCGTCCCACAACCTGAAGACACGCGGGTTTGTTGCACTGGCGATGCTAAATTGGCCCCTGATGTGTGTGTGTTCACTCCGTGATGGACTGGTCCAGGGATTGTTCTTGCTTTGCACCCGACGCTTGCTAGGGACTCCACCTTCCCCACGACCCTGCTCTGGATAAGTGGGTTTGGAAAATGAGTGGATAGATGAATGGCTTCGTTACACACACTACAAATACAGTAAATGGCGATGTAATATATAATATACTGTAGATCGGATATGTTAGGCGGCTTCATCACCATTGCAGCTTACTAAGTTAAATCAAATCGCGCTATTTATGTATTTTTGTTTTCGAAATCCATCTTTAAAATGTATTTTCAAATTGGATTAAACTGATAAAGGAATTGCTTGATTAAGTATTGACTGAATTAATTTATGTATTTAACAGGACATACTTCTCAAATATTGCCTATTCTGAACAATTACATAATGTAAGGTTTACGCCAAGCCCGCCATAAGTTCACCTACTGGATCATAATGTACACTCTTAAAAAGTTCGATGTCATAAGGGAATTATTTTTTGTTATCAAAAGAATTGTCCACACGAAGGTTTCAGAAGAAGCCTTTATTTATGTAGATCAGCAACATATTCCATACATAGCCATGAACAGATGAGAACTGATTTGTAAAATATCACTCGGTCCTTGATTTTGAAATTACTCTTCTTGCATGTAATAACACTGGGTAAATTCAGGTTTTCTCGATCTGTTAGATAGCAAAATTATTTGCATTTATATAGCGCTTTTCTGGCTCCTTTTTTGTCATGGTTCTACGAGTAATCACACAATCCAGTAAAAGTGACGTTTCTGAACCATTGTTACGGGCCGCCAGTTGACTGTGACCAGGCGGCAGTCTAAGAGACGTTCAAGGTGCCTGGGGACCACAGGCTGCGGAGCCCGGAGGTGACGTCACTGCAGCGTTTAATGCAACAGGTTTACCCTTTCACTTTGCAACAACTCCATGAAACTTAACAAACTGTTCCTGTCCATTGTGTATCTAATAGCCTACTTGAAATGGATTGCTGAACATTAATAGCTCAAGTTAAAGACAATTCTCCCAGGCGCAGCTGCTTTTAAAATCCTTTCTCGCAACAATAGACTGTCTCACCGTGCCGTTTGATTTGATTGTGTTAAAGGACTTTCTGCTGCCTACACTCGGGCTATTGATCGGTGCAGACACTCACTAATAGCCTTTGATCTGACGATTCGCAGCCCAGGGTGGAAAGCTATAAAAAGACTAGATGTATAAGCATACCTTTTACATCATCATACTTGTTTACATGTAAATGTACTGTGTTGGGGAGTGAGGGCCTGTTTGGTTAACTGGTGTCTAGAATTTAGCCAGTTAATTAGTGAGCTTGGATGACTGCATCAGTCTGGCCTACGATGACAGGGTCCCCTGCCAGGCAAGTTAGAAAATGAATAGATGGATGAATGTATTCAGTTGTAATACTGGGTAAAAACAAAAAACGTGTCACTTTTGCAACACTTTAACATGGTGATTGCAAACGATTAACTGAGAAACATAAATCACACGTTACATGAATGAAACGAGAATAATGCACAATTAATGCACTTATAACTCTCTTCCTCAATAATGTATTTCAAGACACTGTTTGGGGAGGGTGTGTGGTATATAAAGATCATTTACTTGAAAGTAGGCGTATCTGTTGTATATTTTTGTCTGGTATACAGTTGAGGAAGAATTCGTGTTGCATTAGTTAACAAAAGAATCTTAAAATAATGCCGTTTCAATAAAACAGGGACTCGGTGTTGCGTCTCTCACGCTAGTTGCGTGGGCGCTTTTCCGAAGGCTTATCTTATCTTGTTAGTTATGTCCGTCGATTCCACAGCACACACGTTGCGGAGATATTTAGCGAGAGAATGTTACCTGTCCCTGAAATCATTGCAGTTGTGGATTATGACCGAGTTTTACTTTATACACGTCAGAAATGTGTTTCCTAAGTACAAGATGCACGTAGCCCGACGGCACAGAGATAAACAAAACACCTATCAAAGTTAAACTTTTGTTCAGCTTAATTACTATTAATACTATGATAAACCATGATGACAATTGTTAAATACGCTCTGTTCTATAGTTCATATTTTAAACAATTATTTATTGGCGTTCTCCGCCAATGGGAAGCGCTTAAAACCAGTTAAATGAAAAAAAAAATAAAGGGTCTCCATCACCATCGTCAGAACATTCCATAAAGCAAATATTTACAGCTCTTTCACCGTAATAGCACACCCAGGAATACAGCATAAATCAGGCTGCATTCCTTGGCCCGTTTCTGGTCTTGCCTTAAAAAAAATAAATAACAATCACTGAGTTCAATTGCACACGCAGATTTTTAACACGTAGCCTGCCCAAAAAAGGCTTGCCGCGGGCTGCCGACGTAAAGGGGCGCGGTCCAGGACTATTGCGTCACTTCCTCTCTGGTCATTTTCTTTTCTCTAGCGGCCAGCTGATTGGAAGATACACATTTGGTATCCAGGGGCAACACGTCATTGACGCGAAACGTAAACCCTCTGGTGTTTCCAAGGTCGGAGTGAAACAGAAGTAGAGGATCAGCGTTTTTCGGTGTTTTATTTGAATTGTTGTTGGAAAGAACTTGTTTTGCACATCCATCACTTTCCTTCGCGGGAAGCCATGTCCTCTCATGCCAGAGACAGGAGCAAGAACAAAAAGTCTGGGACAGGATACGCAGAATCCCGACAATGATGAGACAATCTCTAGGCAGAGAGGGAAAGCACAAATCGTAGTGGAAACCCTCACGGAAACGAGATAAACATTTGGTTGCCTTCGTTAATGCCTAGTATTAGGTTTAGAGGTGGGTGCTGTGCCCGTGGTGGAGGACTAGGTAACACCTTAAGCTATTAATTTAGAGCATCATTAATTTGGACACAGTGGTCCCTGACGTTTATGGTTTTTACTTGAACATTAGCACATCAAGCAAAAGGCATACCTGCTAGGGCTTGAATAGGAAGAGCACAAAAGGAGTGCTATCTAATGGTCCGCACGATTGGGTGACCCCCTTAACTTCTCCCGCCTGACGAAGTGGGTTAATCAGGAGATTACGAATGCTATTGTACATCACATTAGGCGTTCTTAATGTAGAACTGTAAGTATATTGATTGATAATGTATCACTTAATTTTATTCCATTATACTGAAATCATAGCAGTCTGAAGACTTGAAATAACATTTTATGGTCATATATATTTAAAGTCAGTTGTTATTGTTCATTAACATTTCTTCGTTTGTCATTTTTCACTCTGAACTGATTATGTAGATAAGAAAATTGATGGATGTTGAGTGTTCGTAGTTGACAAATTGGACGTTGAATGTTTTGCTCACAGGACATACTGTATCAGTCAGGATGCAGGGTTGAATCTTTCATTCCCCTACTTAAGTTGAATTCTTCCATTCATATCATTAAGTTCCTAGTGTTTTTTGTTTTTTTTTAATAACCAATCCCAAGTGACCACTGTTTGGTATTTCAAATTGGCTGATACCACGGAATGCAAAAGTCTGGGCACCCTTGCTTAAAATGTCTGTTACTGTGACTAGTTAAGTGAGGAGAAGATGAACTGATCACCAAAATGCACAAAGTTAAAGATTGCATACTTCTTTAACATTTTAAGCAAGATTACATTTTTATTTCCATCATTCACAGGTACAAAATACCAAAAAAGTAAATAAATAAAAGGACTGGAAGCAAATGTTTGGGCACCCAGCATGGTCAGTATGTAGTAACACCCACTTTGACAAGTATCACAGCTTGTAAACACTTTTTGCAGCCAGCAAAGAGTCTTTCAATTCTTACTTGAGGTATTTTCTTCCATTTGTCCTTGCAAAAGGCTTCTAATTCTGCAAGATTCCTGGGCTGTCTTACACCCACTGCTATTTTGAGATCTATCCACAGATCTTCAATGATGTTTAGGTCCGAGGACTGTGAAGGCCATGGCAAAACTGTCAGCTTGGACCTCTCGAGGTTTTGCCATGTTGATTTTGAGGTGTGTTTCGGTTGATTTTGAGGTGTGTTTCGGGTTATTATCTTGCTGTAGGACCCATCATCTTTTGAATTTCATCTTTTTTACAGATGCTGGTATTTAGATAGATAGATAGATAGATAGATAGATACTTTATTAATCCCAAGGGGAAATTCACAATTTGAATCCATTCTTCCCTCTACCAATGACATGTATGCCAGTAGCTGCAACACAAGCTCAAAGCATTATCAATCCACCCCCATGCTTAATAGCTGGAGAGGTGTTCTTTTCCTGGAATTCAACACCCTTTTCTCTCCAAATATACCTTTGCACATTGTGGCGAAAATGTTTTATTTTGACTTTATTGGTCCACAGGATTTGTTTCCATAAGGTATTAGACTTGTTTAGATGTTCATTTGCAAACAACAAGTGCAGAATTTTGTGGCTAGGATGCAGGAAAGGTTTTCTTCAGCTGACTCTACCATGAGGGTCATAGTTGTTTAGGTGTCACTGCACAGTAGAACAGTGCACCACCACTACAGAGTCTGGTAAATCTTTGTGAAGGTCTTTTGCAGTCAAACAGGGGGTTTTATTTACCTTTCTAGCAGTCCAATGAGTAGTTCTTTCAGAAAGTTTTCTTGGTCTTCTAGACCTCAGTGTGATCTCCACCATTCTTGTTAACTGCTATTTCTTAATAACATTTTGAACATAGGAAACAGCTACCTAAAAACACTTTGCTATTTCCTTGTAGCCTTCTCCTGCTTTTGATCATCAATTATTTTATTTTCAGAGTGCTAGGCAGCTGATTAGAGGAGCTCATGACTGCCGATTGTTGGGGCAAGGTTTGAGGAGTCAGAATATTTATGCAGTCAACATCACTTGGAGTTTTCTAATGATAACCGTGAACAAGCCACACCCATAACAAGCTAAATAAGGTCTGAGACATCAAATATCTTGGGGCACCCAAACCTTTGCATGGTTTCTGCTTTCATTTTCCTTTCTTTTACTTTACAATTGTACAAAACAAAACCAATACACTAATCTTGCATAAAATGATGAAAAGAAATGTGTCATCTTTAACTTTATGCCTGGTGGGGATCAGTTCATCTTCTGCTCACTTAGCTATTCACAGTAATAGACATTTTAAGCAGGGCTGCCCAAACATTTGCATGCAACTGTATATTCCCTTCCCTTATACCTGGAATGTTAACTGTAATAATCAAGAAAAGACTAGACAAGAGCCTCAGATTGATCTGTTGTTATCACATATATGTGCCTGATAATGTTCTTCACATGTTGGTTGTGTTTTTTGTTGCTATATTCTTAACAGGTGACTGTCAGTTATGTTTGTGTGTGGCATCCTTTGTTGGCTGATCCTATCTTTTTTATGAAGTGACCAAAATTAAATCCCACATGGGATAACATGGGAGTTAAAGAATAAATAAAACTGGATGTTTTATCAATGAAGTTTTTAAATTATTATTTTGCTGGCCATATTTTGATAGGATTCATATTTTAAGTTGTCATGTCATTCTCTAACCTGCGTAATCCAGACCAGGGTCACAAGGGGTGTCAGAGGCTATCCAAGCTATCACAGGGCTCAAGGCAGGAACAAACCTCAGACAGAGCCCCAGTCCATCACAGGGCAAACACACATACACACACTCATGCAGCAAACACACACTGGAGCCAATTTAGTATTGCCAGTTTACCTAACCTGCATGTCTTTGGACAGTGGGAGGAAACAATACCACCCACAGAAATGGGGAGACCTGCAAACTTCACACAGGGAGGACCCAGGAGATGAACCCTGGTCTCCTTACTACAAGGCAGCAGTGCTATTACTGTGCTGACCCAGCTTATGTTGCTTTGTGAAATACATTTGACTAAATTGCTCTATATGGATGTACAGTTGTTATTGGCGCAGCTGGCTTTCCAGCTCCAGAGTCCTATGCTTGAGTACCGACTCAGGTCTCCTCCACACTAATACGTTGTTGTTTAAACACACAGACATTAGTCTCTGCTTTCAACTTTTGTCCACATTACCCTGGCATTTTCAACCCATGAAAGTGATACTTTTCACAATGATCTCAATGACCGTATGCTTCTGAAAAAAGGCAGCCTCAGCCTTGTGGTATGGACAGATGAAAACACATTTTTTTCAAAACATTTAATTGTGCTCCAATTGGTTTGTGTTTATTATGTGGCCTTTCTCTGATTGGACCCTGCTCATTACAAACTCTCTGTACCTGAGTGCTCACCCTTCACGGAAGAAAAACATATTCCAATATGGCAGACGTAGAGGAGCTGTTTTCTCTGGCACTTGTTGTGTTGTTTAGCTGTATGCATCTAAATTGTGTTTTGTACAGCTTTAATGTTGAATACATGCAGCAAATAATTTATCATTCACTACAGTTTTGTGGTAAATCCTGTGGCTGGCAGCATTAACATCTGCCCCAACCAATCCCAACACCACGAACATTGAAATCAAGCTCCAGCTTCACTAAGCCCCATGTTTTGGGCATGTACCAAATTAACATCATTCTGGACAAAATTCTTTAAATGCCTATCAGACAGCCTCTGTGCCACAATCATTCCAAAACCATTAGCAGCTGTGTTTGGTGTCCTCCCAGATGGACTTACGGTGGAGAAGGACAAACAAACTGTAATCGCCTTTACTTCACTTTTGGGATGTAGACTTATCTTGCTCAACTGGAAGAATCCTAACCCACCTTTTTTAAGTAGTGAGTAACTGATGTTATATACTATTTGAAATTGGAAGAAATGAAATTCTCACTTACAGGATCTGTTCAAAACTTTTTTTAAAAAAACCTGACAGGACCTAATTAATAACATTTTAGAATAAGCATTTCTATTGAGGGAGGGGGACTCCTTTCTCTCTTTACAACTCTCAAACGTTTTACTGTGGCTGGTGCCCTTCCTTTTTCTTATGGATGGGGGTTGAAGTGAATTTAGTTTTGTTAAATTTGACTTGATTATATGGAATATTACATGCTTTTAATACATTTAATAAAAGGTAAAAAAAAAAAATAAAAAGGCATTACCATCCCTTGATGGATTTTTTTCAATGATGTGGACATGCCCAGTGTAGGCGAATGTTTACATCATACGCGTTTTCAGTCATTTTAGTGCAGACAAAGATACTTTCAGGAATGATATGAAAACACAAGTGTGTCAGGAAATCATTTTCATGTAAAAATGCAGTTTTTAAATGAAAATGTAGTAATGTAGGCATAGCCTTAAATGCATGTAAAAGAGCAAAGTTGCTGGAATGAGTTGTATGCATGGAGCTTGCGTGTTCTCCCCAGTTCTGTGTGAGTTTTTTGGTGGCTACTTCAGCTTCAGATGCCTGTCTATTTATGTTTATTAGCACTTCTGTAGGGGTGAGTGAGGGTGTATTTATGAGTGTGCCATGCGATAGACTCAACCTGAAATGGATAACTGGGCTGATAGTAGATATATGGATGAAATCACCCAAACATTATTAGTCTGTAGTAGTCTAGATCTTTAGGTTAAATATTTCAGAACAAAATTACCAATAATGTTAGCTCATTATTCAGCAATGAGTGAGCCTGCACTCTGAATGTGGGTTAATGTATGTGCCTTGGTTTATTTGTCTCTTACTAAAAGCTTGGAGCCAATGAACATTTAACAATGATTATTTGAGTAACCAATTCACCAGCTCCTCTAATTAAATTAATGCATGAAAACCCAAATACTTTTTTCCATAATACCAACATAAATTACCCTAACACTTCCTCTTGTAAAACACTTCCTCTTGTAATAGCTTAATAAATGACATCTACAAATTTCATGGTGGGGTTCCCCATATTTAGGTGGGATTTTACAAAAAAAAATCACAAATCACCTGTATATTTGATATCTTCAGTGATGGGGTATGGCCTCTCTCCAAAAACAAGCTCGGCTGACTTGTTATGAGTAAGTGTAGGTGTGCGTGCCTTGTGACAGCGTGTTGTACTGTTCAGCTTGAGTGCCTTCCTTGTAACTAGTGTTGCAAAACAGGTTCTGGTTCCCTGTGAATTTATGGACAAGGCAAATTAAAAGAGAAGATGTGTGAAATGACAAGTAAATTCGATAAGTCACTTTCTCAGAGAAGTGCCATACATATATATTACTGAGTATGTCGTTCATAAGCCAAAACAAATAATTCATAATCCTTAACCTTAAACACAAACAGACATATATATACGCATTTTACTCCTAGACACACATTTGAAATACCTTACACATGTTCTTTTCATAAGTTAGGACTCTTTGAGGAGTTTGGCATTGTTTTTCAAGAAAGTGTAAAACAAAAGCAGGAAGGAAAGCCCTAATTAGCCCGTAATGTTGTTTTCATATTCTTTATATCTGTTAAGGTTCATTGTTTTTTATGCTAGAAGGAAACAATGCTACAGGTTGTCACCCACCCATACACACATACAGTATATGCCAAGAGAAGAAGGCCAGAGGTGTAAGGATTTGAAGGACTGATAAAGCCTTTTACCCCTGAAGTTGTGTTAATTATTTCATTAGTGGTGTGCATGACTTATTCAGATGAGGCAACCTTGATCATAAACCACAAAAGGGAAAATCTAAAAAGTTAGTTTGCTTTTGTCAACATCTGATAAGCTACTCCCTGTGTAAATGAAGAATTTGAAAGGTTATTTATACAGAAGGGATAAAAGAGTGAATGCATAAATAATACGCTCTGGGTCATTCTTTTAATCAACATTATTTACATAAGTAAATAATAATACCTTTAAATGAAAATTAGTTTTAATTCTTGAAACACACAAGATTACTCTTTAATCAGTCAATTAAGTTGTGTTAATTTTATGCACCAGCCTTCATTCTGAGCGTTATCACAAAGCAATCAGGAAGGAACTTCTTGAAGGCTGAATTCAACAATGTAAAGAATATCCATAAAAAGATCTGAAGTGGAACAAGCTCTGGATAGGCAGCAAAGTAAAGCTATAATGGTGGGCTGGAAAAGCGCCCAGAAAACTGAGTTAATTAAAAGGTAAGAGAAAATAGCACAGTGTAACATAGGAATCTACAGAGTATTTAAATGTATAATTTTCCAAATGCCACGTGGAAGATCTAGATCTTCAGGTTGGATTTTACAAATAGACTGAAAATTGCAGCCAGTAAGCACTGCACAGCTGAATGAGCGTCACCCTGAGGATTTAATGCTCTAGGGACCCCAATGAATAGATAAGGATCTCTGCCTGGTCACGCAGGTTCATCATGATGGATGACCTAGTCAAAAATCTTGGTTTGATCCCTAATTAAGGTTTCTTGATAGCACTATCCTGAGGGTGTCTCTGAAGCAGTCAGGCAGTCACTGTGATGGAGCCAGCTGAGAGATTATGTAGTCATGGTTCAGCTGTAATATGTGTGTTAGAGTGTTCTTGGAGTGCTATTCTTCACCTGATTTAACATATGCACATTTATTAATTAACGAATGTTGCCAAGACTTAATTTTAGTATACAAAACTTTCTAATTGTTGAAGTCTGTAGCCAGTATATTTAAGCAAGAACACCAAAGAAACAGCAAACATGTCACAAAAAACCTTCATTACATTTACCAACCTTAAAAAAACATAAACATATTTGAGCACCACAACTTCTAATCTTAATAGCTTGAGTTTATCAACTCCCATAATTGCAGTTTTTGGGGTCAGACAAAGTATTAGTAATACAAATGTACAGTGCATCCGGAAAGTATTCACAGCGCATCACTTTTTCCACATTTTGTTATGTTACAGCCTTATTCCAAAATGGATTAAATTCATTTTTTTCCTCAGAATTCTACACACAACACCCCATAATGACAACGTGAAAAAAGTTTACTTGAGGTTTTTGCAAATTTATTAAAAATAAAAAAATTGAGAAAGCATATGTACATAAGTATTCACAGCCTTTGCCATGAAGCTCGAAATTGAGCTCAGGTGCATCCTGTTTCCCCTGATCATCCTTGAGATGTTTCTGCAGCTTAATTGGAGTCCGCCTGTGGTAAATTCAGCTGATTGGACATGATTTGGAAAGGCACACACCTGTCTATATAAAGGTCCCACAGTTGACAGTTCATGTCAGAGTACAAACAAAGCATGAAGTCAAAGGAATTGTCTGTAGACCTCTGAGACAGGATTGTCTAAAGGCACGAATCTGGGGAAGGTTACAGAAAAAGTTCTACTACTTTGAAGGTCCTAATGAGCACAGTGGCCTCCATCATCCATAAGTGGAAGAGGTTCGAAACCACCAGGACTCTTCCTAGAGCTGGCCGGCCATCTAAACTGAGCGATCGGGGGAGAAGGGCCTTAGTCAGGGAGGTGACCAAGAACCCGATGGCCACTCTGTCAGAGCTCCAGAGGTCGTCTGTGGAGAGAGGAGAACCTTCCAGAAGGACAACCATCTCTGCAGCAATCCACCAATCAGTCCTGTATGGTAGAGTGGCCAGACGGAAGCCACTCCTTAGTAAAAGGCACATGGCAGCCCACCTGGAGTTTGTCAAAAGGCACTTGAAGGACTCTCAGACCATGAGAAAGAAAATTCTCTGGTCTGATGAGACAAAGATTGAACTCTTTGGTGTGAATGCCAGGCGTCACGTTTGGAGGAAACCAGGCACCATCCCTACAGTGAAGCACGGTGGTGGCAGCATCATGCTGTGGGGATGTTTTTCGGCGGCAGGGACTGGGAGACTAGTCAGGATAAAGGGAAAGATGACTGTAGCAATGTGCAGAGACATCCTGGATGAAAACCTGCTCCAGAGCACTCTTGACCTCAGACTGGGGCGACTGTTCATCTTTCAGCAGGACAACGACCCTAAGCACACAGCCAAGATATCAAAGGAATGGCTTCAGGACAACTCTGTGAATGTCCTTGAGTGGCACAGCCAGAGCCCAGACTTGAATCTGATTGAACATCTCTGGAGAGATCTTAAAATGGCTGTGTACCGACGCTTCCCATCCAACCTGATGGAGTTTGAGAGGTGCTGCAAAGAGGAATGGGCAAAACTGGCCAAGGACAGGTGTGCCAAGCTTGTGGCATCATATTCAAAAAGACTTGAGGCTGTAATTGCTGCCAAAGGTGCATCGACAAAGTATTGAGCAAAGGCTGTGAATACTTATGTACATGTGATTTCTCAGTTTTTTTATTTTTAATAAATTTGCAAAAACCTCAAGTAAACTTCTTTCACGTTGTCATTATGGGGTGTTGTGTGTAGAATTCTGAGGAAAAAAATGAATTTAATCCATTTTGGAATAAGGCTGTAACAAAACAAAATGTGGAAAAAGTGATGCGCTGTGAATACTTTCTGGATGCACTGTATGTTAAAGCCATAATGTCTTCTATTCTGTAACAAAAAGATATCCCAGTTTCAACCTCATAATGTCATTTAGGCAAATGTGTTTCAGGATCACCCCTTCTTCAGGGCCAAATATTCTAAATGGTTATAAAAACATAACCATCAACTATTAAAGTATACAGCCAACATATAATACTCACTAGACGTGGTACTAATCTAAGTTGGCTTGAAATCTAAGTAACATAAACCGCAGCATTACATTTTGCAGTGCACCATTTATTGTAATGTACACTCACCGGTCACTTTTTTAGGTACACTTTGTTAGTACTGAGTTGGATCCCCTTTTGCCTTCAGAACTGGCATAATTCTTCCTGGCATAGATTCATCAAGGTACTGGAAAGGTTCTTCAAGGATTTTGGTCCATATTGACATGATAGCATAGTTGTTGCAGATTTGTCGGCTGCACAGCAATGATGTGAATTCCACCACATCCCAGCAGTGCTCTATTGGATTGAGATCTGGTGACTGCAGAGGCCATTTGAGTACAGTGAACTCAATTGTCATGTTCAAGAAACCAGTTTGAGATGATTTGAGCTTTGTGACATGGGGGATTATCCTTCTGGAAGTAGCCATCAGAAGATGGTTGCGCTGCAGTCATAAAGGGATAGACATGGTCAGCAACAATATTCAGGTAGGCTGTGGCATTTAAATGATGATCAATTGGTACTAAGGAGCCCAAAGGCAGAGTGGTGGCTCTGAGGCTATGGATCTGCGCTGGTATCCCGAAGGTTGCCGGTTCAAATCCCCGTCACTGCCAAAAGAGATCCTGCTCTGCTGGGCCCTTGAGCAAGGCCCTTAACCTGTAATTGCTCCAGGGGCGCTGTACAATGGCTGACCCTGCGCTCTGACCCCAAGGGGTATGCGAAAACTACCAAATTCCTAATACAAGAAATTGTATAAGGCGAAACAAAGAACAAAAAAAAAAAAAAAAAGTGTGTCAAGAAAATATCCCCCACACCATTACACCACCACCACCGACCTGAGCCATTGATACAAACCAGGATGGATCCATGCTTTCATGTTGTCACCAAACTCTGATCCTACCATCTGAATGACGCAGCAAAAATTGAGACTCATCAGAATAGGCAATGTTTTTTCCAATCTTATATTGTCCAATTTTGATGAGCCTGTGCAAACTGTAACCTCAGTTGCCTGTTCTTAGCTGACAAGAGTGGCACCTGGTGTGGTCTTGTGCTATTGTAGCCCATCTGCTTCAAGGTTCCATGTGTTGTGCATTCAGAGATGCTCTTCTGCACACCTCGATTGTAACAAGTGGTTATCTGAGTTACTACTCCCTTTCTATCAGCTCACACCAGTCTGGCCATTCTGCTCTTACCTCTGGCATCAATAAAGCATTTTCGCCCAGACAACTGCAACTCGCTGGATATCTTCCCTTTTTCAGACATTCTCTGTAAACCCTAGAGATGGTTGTGCATGAAAATCCCAGTAGATCAGCAGTTTCTGAAATACTCAGACCAGCCTGTCTGGCACCAACAATCATTCCATGTCCAAATTCACTTAAATCACCTTTCTTAGCCATTCTTATGCTCAGTTTGAACTTCAGCAGGTCGTCTTGACAATGTCTACATGCCTAAAATGCAACAAGTTGCTGTCATGTGATTGGCTGATTAGATATTTTTGCTAACAAGCAGTTGAACATGTGTACCTGATAAAGTGGCCGGGCAGTGTATTTTGTAATGCATGTAGTAATCAAATGCATTGCATTTGTCATTCCAACAGATGGTGTATTACAAATATTTTCAATAATGCATTTTATTACTAAAAATATTTATGATGCTCCAACCGTGACAATGGAAAATGCAATGCATGTCTGTTATTTGCCATTTGGTATGAAATTCATAAAAGGAGTGTTAATACTTACAAAGCACTGTCTACTGGATTGACCAATTCAATACATTTTATTACTAAAATATTTGTGATGAGACATCTTTTGGAATGACAGACAAATCAACCAGACAGAAACTTATTCTTGTTTTTCACTATTATATCTAACACCATGTGTCTCAGACTGATCTCTGAATTTTTTTTTTCCAAAATACAATTTATATTCTACTGGGGCTCTTAATGATGAAGCACATCCATTGCCAGAAGTTACCTAATTTAAAAAGCCTTGAGGTAAGATACATTATAAAGGGTATGGACATGGAGTTAAAGAACATTCCCTGGCCACAAATTTCAAAATGTTAAGGTGTCAATGTTTTGAGTTAAAGGTAGAGTCCCCTAAAGAATCATTTGTTTTTCTGCTATCATTATTATTGCCACAATCCAATCATTGAAGGCACTGAGATGAACAGTGAATCTAACTTGCCCAAGGTTGAGTGGCATGTTTTAGTGATCTCTGTGTAGAACTGGTCTTCATCACCATGAAGTGGGATATAGCATCGGTCTGTAATGCAATCAGTGAAAAGCACATTTATGGGAATTAGTAGTAAGCTGAGCATTGAACCTTGAGAAGCAAAACCTGACAGGATTGCTTTTGTCAATCTATCCATTATCAGACCCTGATAATCCAGCTCAGAGTCAAGGCAGCCAGAGCCTTTCTTAGCATTGTCAGATGCTAGACAGGAACCAACTATCCTCATGGTGTCATTCCAGTGCAGAACCAATTCATGGTCACTAATTAACAAACACCAAACTGGAATGGGGCAAAAACCTGCAGAGAGACACAGACACAGAGAGAAAGCACACTCTTCAAATAAAGGGACTAGAGTAGTTCTTCAGAGCAATGACATAAGGGAACCATTTGTGGTTCCCCAAAGAACTGTCCACATGAAGGTTTCAGAAAGATCCTTTATTTATTTAGATCAGTAAGAGGCTCCATAAATGATCATGAATGGATAACAGCAGATTTACAAAATACTAATGGGTTTAAAATGGATTCTTTCCACATAGTTTAAGTTCAAGTGTTTTTGATCTGTCAGTATCCTACTAGTCTACTATATTGTTAAAGATTTCTTATTTTGACACATATTCACAACGTTTTCCAAGCCCAAAGGACCAATTTCATATGCAGTTCTTTATCAACCAGTGGTTCTATGAATAGCCACGCAACCCAGTAAAGTGCCACTTTAGAACCTTTATTTGTAAGAGTGCAGGCCATGATTCAGACCCAGGACTAACCACTGCTTCGCCATGCAATACAAAATTGTTGCTATGTACAGAGAAAAAATACCATGCAATCTCTGAGCCTTAAGAGACTATCCAGAAATCACAGAGACGAGTCAGTCTCATGTATATTTAAAGCAATTCAGAGCAATTTTGTAGTCAAAAGTGTCAAAAGTTACAAGACCAGGACTAGGAGGACGAGGAATGAAAGAAGTAAACTCGGAGATTATCTGAGTTTAGTACAGTCCTAATCAGGGAATTCATTTTTTGTTATGTTGGGATCAGATCTTCGGCTGCATTAATTTTTCATTTTGTAATAATTAATAAAGAAAACAACTTTTTGGATGATGTACAGTAAAGGACAAAGATCATTTACTTTCAGGTTATTTCATGAAGGGTTATAGTGTTTAGAAGAATTATCTGATTAATTTGGTATATGTCGTATGATGCTAAGTATGTGCAGGCCTGACCAGTACTTGGATGGGAGGCCATCTTGGAAGTGTGTTGGTGAGCCCAGCAAGGTCACTTACCCTGTAGTCTGAATGTGGAGCCCAATGCCCCAGTGCAGTGATGGGGACACTGCTGTAAAAAGTGGTTTCCATCCTTCAGATGAGATGTAAAACCAAGATCCTGACTCTCTGTGGTCATAAAAGATCCCCTTATAAAAGTAGGGTGTATCCCGATATCAGGCCCACCACGGCCTAGTCATTCTGGCCTCCTAATCATCCCCTGTTTCTAACTGGCTATCTCTCTCACCCCTTCACCACCACCTATTGCATACTGGTGCAATAATGACTGCTGTCGCATCATCCAGATGGATGCTACACAGTAATGGTGGTTGAAGTGGCTCCCCACTCACTGAAGTGGTTTGAGTAGTTAGAAAAGAGTTATATAAATGTAAAGAATTATTATTATCATTATTATTGTGATAAGTGAGTTGACAAACAGTTGGAAGGATGGACTTTAACACATTTCATAGTTAAGAGACTCTTTGTTTGAAAGCAGAACATTCAGTAATAAAAACCAATACACATGTTTAAATTTGTACATTAGAGGCTGTAACCAACCTCAAAAAAAACCTTCTAACCCCTTGTCAACATTAACATTTGCAAAAAATACAGTAAATTATGATTCAGTTATCTAACCAAAGTACCAGAAGTCAAAACAAAAGGTCATAGAAACTGGAGTCTCAGGCCAATTTGCTATGCAGTATTTGCATTTTGTTGAAACTGATAGCATAGTGTAGTAGTAATACTAATCAGCCCTGCAGCCCAAATGACTTGTGTTTAAAATTAATGCAGTTATGTTTATTAACATTCAACAACAACAACAACAATTTATTTTTTGAACCTCCCAAAATCACACAAAGAATGCCTCACTGGACTTTTGTTTTTTTTTTTTGACAGTCCCTCAGAGTTGACTCCCTAAGAAGACAAGAAAAAAAACTCCCAAAATTAAAAAATAATCGTAGGGTTGAAAAAAAATGGAAGAAATCTTGGGAAAGGCAATTCAGAGAGCGATCCCCCTTAATGTAATGTGGGCTTTTCAATATTAATATATAGAAGTCTAAGACTGCGAATTCTAAAGCAGTGAGGTGTAACTTATTTATAGCATCTTCCACATCCACGCTGACCTTATTGCTTCATCTGTTTAACCACTAAAGGAAAGTGTCAGTGGATGTATAAATGAAAGATGTCATTTTGGCTGAGGTTGAGAATATTTCTCTAATATCCAGCTCTGTACCTTGCTTTTAGTGAGACTGCTATAGGCCTCAGTGCAAAATGACTAATGCCAGAACTGGTCTGTAAAACCTAAAGCAAGAAACAGTTGTCTGTAAAGGAGAAACATATCATGGGAGTCGTTACATATACCGTATCTGTGTCATCAGTGTGCTCTCTGTAATAAATATTTGGGCAGGATGCAAATTATGCTGTGCCACTCAGGGATACTCACTTTTGAACATTTTAGGAGTGAACATTACACACATCTGCTAAGAAGAAAAGTAGACTGTTTGAGGCATAGGGGTCAGTCATCGATGATGGACAAAATATTTGTTAGTCGATCTATTTACTTTTCATGAAGTCTCAGTTTGAAATAGAAAGGCTGCTGCCATCTCTTTGATATTGACTCCTCCACGGGCTCAATTCAATTGTGCAATACCCCGCCGAGAAGAGAGGGGGGGCGCTAACACTACCTTTATTTTCGTGTTGTTCTTCTCTCATAGTGTAGCGAAACTGCCTAGTAAGGACACCTAGCCCCACCCCTTCCGGTCCGACCCCCATAAAACCCGGACGTCCCAGCCGCAAGCTGGAGCACTGCCTTAATGTTACTAAGAGACAATAACCCTTTTGCTGTATATGGGAGTCCCAGTTTGGGGAGTAGCGCTAAGTCATGCATTTTTTTTTTGTTCTTTCATATTTTTACTTTCATCTGGAGACAAATAAAAGGGGTGGTCTGGTTGGTGTCCCAAAAATTCTTTATTTTTGAGATTGTTCTTACGCCACCCGACCACATTAGCTAATGCATGTGTAACAATGTAGTGAGACTTCTATGGCAGAGACCCTCGTCCTTATAGTAGCCCAATTAGTCACATAAACCAAAACAGTTTTCTGGATTAGTTGTCTTAAAGACAGTGAAGTTATAAGTAGAACAAGCCTCAAGTTTACATCCCACATGCTCAATGAGAGTAACCCATGGCGGGTGAATCACTTGTGTGAAAAGAAACCTCGTCACTTGCACATATGGAGGAACTGAATGTGCAACGCAGCCAACACAAATAATTGTTTAACTTAATTTTTATATTATTATTATTTAAATAGACAATTTTAATATTTTAAAGGTCCCCCTAAAATTTTATTTTATGTAACCGTATTCTCTGCTGCTGAGCCCTCCATGATGCCCCATGCAATATAATTTTGCTTTTCATCTCCCTTTAACCTAATGCAAAACATTGCCAGTTATTGCTGCTAGAACTAGTGTCTTGCAGATCAGTGCACAATAAATCACATTGTGTACTTTATGACAACTGGTGTCTGAAACATGTATGCAATTGTACTTCACCAACATTCACTATTTCTAGTAAGAAGAGCAATCCTAAAGCAGAGTAATAAATTGCTGTTATGACCAGTAGGGGGCGTTGCAGCACCTCAAACACAACCACAACTACACAAGTCCCAGGTTCAATTAAAACAGGTTTATTAACCAAAGTACCTTACAACAAGGATCTTACACATTGTGCATCCACAAATGTTCTCTTCTCCTTGCTCTCTCTCTGTCTCTTATATTCCTCCACTCCTCCATGGAAATTGGTGTCCTGCTCCTTTCCCGACTCCGACTCACCTGGATGTGGTCCAGCGTCTTTCTTTATCTTAAACCTGATAGTACTTCTGGTCCTAGGCCATAGCCCGAAGGAAACACTTCCAAGTCAAGCAGAAGTCCCCAAGAGTAGGGATCACAGATCCTCACAGCAACCTCCTGCAGCACCCCCAGACCCCAACAAGGCTGCCCCAAGGGACTACACTTCCCAACATGCCTTGTGGGTGTCCATACTGGTAGCATCACCAAGGGATGCTGCCACCAAATGTATTGGGGGAGAATGTAGCCCCGATCAGTTGTCTCTCCTAGTCTTTCTATCACACTGGCCTCCCAGCCAGGTATTGTTCCTCGATCTAACTCTGACCAGGACGCCAGCATACACAGTTCCAAACTGACATCTTCTGCCATCTTCTTGGCTAAGGCAGGGAATGTCCTGCCTTTCTTCTTGTGCTTCTGACGAGCTGGCCTCCCGTTCAGGTAGGGAACCTTGCCTCATCCAAGCCATGCGCACCATCTGTTACTTTATATATAAGATTATTACATTTTTACATTTACTTACTTTTTTTTGTAATCTTCCTAACCCTAGCCCTAACCTTAACCCTTTCTTTTTATGTATTGGAGTACCTCAATTTAAAAAAAATAGATGCTTGTTAAAATTAATTGGTTTTACTTTTTTATTTAAAATCCAGTATAATAATAGTTTATCTACTTTAACTACAATACTTTTTGACTACCAGCAGGAGTTAGTTGTACTTGAACTTCTGTCTGGAGAAATGTATTTTTTACTGTAAATTGTAGCAGTTGTTTATATACAGTATGTTTCAGAATTATTTTACCATTATACAGATGAATTTTTATAGCATTTATTGATGATTATTTATCATGTTTTTATTTAATTTTATAAATAGTAGATATCAAAGGAGTTAAAAGACATTTTAATGTAAATATGTTTAGGCGAATGAGCCAGGGCACTCTCTTTGGAGCTTTACTCCTCAAACCTAACCATAATTCTGAATTTCCCAATGGAATTAAAGTAGTACTAGGGTGTTGTACCGTGTTAGCCATTATGAATGTAGTGAGAAGTCAAGTAAAATGACTCCTTTTATTGACTAACTAAAAAAGATTACAATATGCAAGCTTTCGAGACAACACAGGCCCCTTCTTCAGATTACATCTTGCCTGAAGAAAGGGCCTGAGTTACCTCGAATGCTTGCATATTGTAATCTTTTTTAGTTAGTCAATAAAAGGAGTCATTTTACTTGACTTCTCACCCCAATAGAATTAATAAAGTTTATCTAATTTAATCTAATCTAATGGGTAGCCAGTTGTCTCCCAGCAGTACAACTCACACATAAACCCAGTACAGGGTATCAACCCATCACCAGGTACACTCACACACACCCATACACACTCACTTTCATGGTTGGCCAGTTTGGAATAATTAATTAGAGTGGTATATCCGTGTCTGTGGTGTAGGAATAAAATTCAGTTATTACATTTTAATTTATTAAGTAATAGTGTGTGGGTGTGTTTGCCCTGCGATCGATTAGCACCCTGTCCAAGATTTTGTATGTGCCTTGCGCCCTTTCCAGCACCCACAACTACCCTAATCTGAAAGTGGAAGGTTAAAACTAGCAATGATAAATCAGGATATCTTCTAACCCCATTAAAATGAAGTTTCAAATCACAACCACTTTCATTGCTTGTGCTTTATACCAAAGCATGGGTGTTGTAGTGTGGGGAAAATGGGTAATGATTACTCTGGGCCTACTGGGTGGGGCCTGGATGCCCTCGAAGCCTGGAATGTAAAGGATGTGTGGCAGACATGGATCGAGAGGAAGTAGCCCCACAGAGACTGCATATGTATAGGGCCCAGTGTTCTGTGCCACACCCTTCACCAAAGTGTGCTTTTCTTAAATCTTGAGTTTCTAACTTCATTATTTTATTATATTGCAATTTGGGACTTTTAGCTACCTAGGGTTACATATTTAATTTCATTTGTTGTGATGCATGTAATAAATGTGTAGAATGTTGCATACCCTTATTGTTTTGGATCTCATACACCAGCATGCTGACAAACACCTCTGGGCCTTGGAATGAGACCTGAAAGTGGATAAGTGATGGTGGCGTTAATGGAAAAATGACAAACCAAGTTTCAGACTACGATATGATTCAGCTAAAATAGTACATATTATACAATGCCCAAGATAAGGCCGGGCTGCTGCAGGGCTTAGAACAGCTAGACCTTGACTTTTCACTAGGACTTTGGGTCCCCGATCCTTTATTATCAGAAGGATCTCTTAAAACATTTAGAATCTAAGAATGGTAAAAAAAACATAATTCTTTTTTCCCCTGTTTTATTGTGTATAAGTCTTTCTTTCTTTCTTTCTTTCTTTCTTTCTTTCTTTCTTTCTTTCTTTCTTTCTTTCTTTCTTTCTTTCTTTCTTTCTTTCCTTTATTGCAAAGTCCTTACAGTTTGTGCATTGATGACAGCAGCTTGTTCTTCAGTGCAGTAGGAGGAATCATGGAGGCCTGAAAATTAACTTTTCTTGTGAGTAAGTATATTAAGTGAAAATAAGTAAGTATTGGCAGATATTTGTTCATCTTTGTAATGTTTTGTATTCAAATGCTCATGGTATTTCCTTAGTTGTATGTCTGTCGGGCAGCGGCATTTGCTGAGTCTCGCCTGCAAAGCATCTCAGAATGAAATGGGTGCTAGTCAGAGCGGAGAGGTGAGAATGAGAGGTGGAGTGGAGCTGCCAGAACAAAGGCACAGGAAA
The DNA here is from genome assembly GCF_900747795.2 of Erpetoichthys calabaricus. Taxonomy (NCBI): domain Eukaryota; kingdom Metazoa; phylum Chordata; class Cladistia; order Polypteriformes; family Polypteridae; genus Erpetoichthys; species Erpetoichthys calabaricus. The sequence goes on along the minus strand of NC_041396.2, from coordinate 87,857,252 downwards.
TTGGAGCTGTGCTGTGATCGGCGGGACACGGCACCTAAGAGCGCGAAGCAGCCGCACCCAGCTGTCACTGCAAATCGAACACTCCTGCACTACCCCCACCTCTAACTCCCTACCCTCTGTGTATAGCCAGCTGGTTTTCACAGGTTTCATGTTTGTCTGAAAGCAGAACCTGATCTCTAATTGCTTTCAGTGGAATCCTTTCCATTATTGTGGCTAGCTGTTAAGAGTTCCCCCAAAATTACCCGTGTTAGTGATTATAACAGGTCAGCAGTAATATTTGGACTGGTGGAGGAGGGGGAGCTGGGTAGGAGATGAAATGGCAGTACATGAATGAATACAGTTATGTGTAAACGTTTGTCCTGAATCCAGTATGAAAGTGTAGCGCAAGTGTGTATCCCATCCAGATTTATGCCCATCTAGGAAAAGCTTGGGTTGCTGCTGGAAGAGATGTTTTTGAGACCACCAGGGGGTGCTTACCCCGTGGTCTGAATTTGGATCCCATTGCCCTATTGCAGTGATGGGGACAGTATGCTGTACAAATGGCACCGTCCTTCGGATGAGACCTAAAACCGAGGCCCTGACTCTCTGTGGTAATTAAAGATCCCTGGGAATCCTTAGTAAAGAGTAAGGGTGTATTCCGATGTCAGACTAAATTTCCCACCACGTCTTAATTATTCTGGCCCCCTAATCATCACCTATCATTAATTGGCTGTCTCTTTCACCACTTCACCACCTAATAGTTAATGTGTGGTGGGCATACTGGCGCAAAACTGGCTCCTGTCGCATCATCCAGGTGGATGGTACATATTAGTGATGGTGCTCCCAGAGAGTCCCCTTTTGGGCCACCTAGTACTCCTACTTGTGTTAACATCATGTAGTGGCCTATGTTTGGGGTTTCTACAAAAGAAACGTTCACCTAATTCTGACTGAAAAAGATTAAAATAATTTAGAAATTAAAATAATAACTTTAAAATAGAGTTCAAAACACAATATTTCAGATGCTAAGTACCCATCAGGTAAATTAATTATTTTTTTCCTATAAGGTGAGGTTCAATATAGTTCTGCATTTTCAGTTTAGTTCAGCCCATCCAAATGTCCATTTTGTGAAGTTTGTGCCCTACTATGGGGTGCTAGTACACGTCCTCTGAATGGATATTGGCCTGGCCTAAATCTTCTGCCACCCAGTTGATGGTCATTGAAGTAACTGTCAGCCACTGGGATCTCCCTTGAGCTGTCTTTGGTTGGATCAAACTCCTTTGATTTCTGTGATTCAGACAAATATTAAGTTCAGAAGAATTACTTATGAATCTTTGAAATCACTTCAGTTTTTCTTTTGTCCGGCACCTTCTGAATCACTGGTGTGAGAAAAACCCCACGTATGAAATATACAACACGTCTTGATGAGTAGTTATGCAAGACATCAAGCTTTTTGGGGTTTCCCCCTATTTATGTCCCTCTAGACCTGAAAAAAATCTAATTTTAGGCCATTTTTAGAACATACATTCTGCTGGAAATTACACCCTTATGATAAAGAGTAAACCAACAGGTATCTTTGGCAAAAATGATCAGAAGGACTTGAAAGTGTGCCATGTCTACTGACCCCCTAATAGGAATCAAGGGGTCAAAATTACTCCTTTTCACAAAACTTTGATAAAATGGGAATCAATAATATAGGCATGTGATGTGTTGTTTTATGCTATTTTGAAGTTGCTGATCACGAGTATGAAAATATTTTTGATATTTGATTCTTTACTGGTGGTCCTAACCCTCTAATAGGCACTCCCAGAAGGTTAATTTTAAAAATACGTATGTGGGCTATTGTTTTAGTTTATTTCTAGGTCAGCAATTATGAGTATGATGCTATTTTTAATTTTTGAACCTTTACTGGGGGTCGAGCCCTCTATGGACCTCTAATAGAGAAATAAAAATGACAAATTTCTACTACAATCAAAATTTCTTAGACTTTAAACATTTCAAATGAAGCACACATTTTAATATTTCATACATTTGATGCAACTGTTCTTGTTTATTATGTAATTCTAGCTTATTAAGTAAATCATTACATTTCTTATGAACACCCTGAATTAGGGTGATTTGCATTAATTCAGATTTTTTCACACTGCATAACCTGACACTGCATCAACTGCAAAATGTTGGAGATTCCTATTGTTCAAGTCTGTGCTAACTAACAAGCACGGCTGAGGAGAACATTTTCTTCGTCTTTTGGCTGCTCCCGTTAGGGGTCACCATAGCGGATCATCTTCTTCCATATCTTTCTGTCCTCTGCATCTTGTTCTGTTACACCCATCACCTGCATGTCCTCTCTCACCACATCCATAAACCTTCTCTTAGGCCTTCCTCTTTTCCTGTTGCCTGGCAGCCTTCTCCCAAAATACTCAACATCTCTCCTCTGCACATGTCCAAAGCAACACAATCTCACCTCTTTTTTTTGTCTCCAATTTTGTCTCTAATGTACTCGTTCCTAATCCTGTCCATCACTCCCAATGCAAATCTTAACATCTTTAACTCTGCCACTTCTGGTTCTGTCTTCTGTCTTTTTGTCAGTGCCACGGTCAGTATAACCCCTACCCCATATCTCCTCCCATCCACACCATGGTAGAACAATTTGAACCCACTTCCGATACACTTGGCCTTACTCCCCTTCTGTCTAGTCTCTTGTACACACAATATATCAACCTTTCTTCTCTCCATCATATCAGTTAACTCTCTCCCCTTACCAGTTATACTGCCAACATTCAAAGTTCCTACCCTCAGTTCCACTTTCCTACCCTTCCTCCTCTCCTCCTGCCTCCCGACACATCTCCCCACTCTTCTTCTCCTTCTTCGGCCAACTGTAGCTCAATTTCTGCCAGCACCCTATTGGCTAACAGTACTGGTAGCGGCCATTGCTAACCCGAGCCTCAACTAATCCGGTATGGAAATTTGTATTGTTGTCTGCATATTGATCTGATTTTACACCAGTTGCCCTTCGTGAAATAATTCTCCCCATTTTTCCGGGTTTGGGACTGGCATGAAGAAACATAGTGGTTTGTGCCCCCGTGGCTGAGTTATGGCTGAGGAGAAAATGTGCAGGAAAAACAATTTTAAGTTCTAAATATAAGAATAAATGCAAGTGTTAAAATGGTATTCAGATAAATCAGATTTATTTTTATTATTAACATTACAAGTTTATAAATTTCAAAGAAACAACCCTGAACATTGGAAACGCTGACCAAAAATATACACTGGCCAAACTCGATATTACTGCGGACTGCCCTTCAGCCATGTTACTGCACAAGTCTTTTCTTAGCAGACCTATCAAGAAAGTAGCCTGCTATCTAATCTGAGGCCTTCAGTTGAGAACAACCAGAACAGTCAGTCAGTGCCAAGCCCTGTCTGCGTGGGGGACGTGACATGTGAAAAGGCTGCTCGAGCTGGCTGCAAAGTGAGATAACAGCAGAATGTATCCTTAGGGAGATAGAGTGGAGTAAACAGACCAGGAGAGCCAAGAACGCAGTTTGACGAAAACACACCGACTTCCCCCTTCCCCATGATTTCCCAACTGCAATTACTTGATGGGTTTTTTTTGCACCGTTTATAGACATTAGTCAGGAGCAAACTGAAAAAGCAGGCATAAAGCTAAACTGAAATCCACCAAATGTTTCCTCTCTACTTTTGAATTGTTGACCACTGAAACTGACCTACTGTGATCACACAGCTGCAGCAGCTGCTCAGTGGTTTTTATGTCGACTGTGTTTTCTTTATTTGTATGTTATTCAATTTTAAGAGGAAAAAGGAAACAGGAGGGTGTCCCTTTTTATGTATTTGTTTTTGCTTTGTGTGGTAGTTGTAAATTGGCCTAATTTAAGAAGGTGTGAGTTTGACTGCAGCCTCTATGCTGACATCCACATGTTCAGTGGATGTGAACTATTTTGGGTGCTATTAGGCCAGAGTTGTGGGGTCATTATGTGTAAATCTTTTCTTTTACCTGCCCCAAAAAGAATAAACTATAATATGTATGTGAAATTTTTCTGGCCACATTTTCCCCCAAGATTGTTCCAAAGTCTTAAAGTAAAAGAAAAATGCCCAAAATCTTTTTCTACGGTATTGTAAGTATAGTAGAAACCAATAGTTATTGTGATTGCACAGGACAAAATTTAGGAGCAGAGTTTCAGAAAACTACTGGCACAAACAAAACATGAATCATCTGTTATAGGATAATACAGTTCAAAAGTATATAAGACATACAATACCAAAATAATGAAAAAGAACTTTACAGATTCATGATTTGATGTATTATGATTGCACCATACATTGCTCTATACAAAAATAATGAAAAGCCATAACGCACCAGACTTTTGTAGCGCAACATACACTGTCTGGCCAAAAAAGAAAAAAAAAAAAAGCTGCACACTTTAATATTTCATTAGACTGCTTTTGGCATTGATTCCGCCACACATTCATCGAGGCATTGTCTTGATGAGCTTAAGCAACATGGTAACATTTATTTTCACCCTGATTTCCATTATCTTTTTGCTAAAGTCTTGTATTGATGACGGGAGAGCCAAACCACTCCATAAAGTCTTTTCCACCACATCCCAATGACTTTAAATGGGTTTAATGTTTGGTGTCAGTTGTGGCCGATTCATGTGGAAAAATGATTCTTCATGCTCCTTGAAAAACTCTTTCACAATTTGAAAGAGTGAAACTTGGCATTGTCGTCCTGGAATATGCCCAAGCCGTCAGGGAATAAAAACTCCATTGGTGGGATAACCTGATCATTCAGTAGACTAAAGTACTCACCTGAGTTCATTTTATTAACGTTGCTGAGCCAGGACCAGACCATTAGAAGTAACCCCAGGTCCTAACACTACCTCCAGAGGCTTGTACAGAGGGCACCATGCATGACGGCTCCATCCCTTCTTACCCGGATACGTCCATCGCTCTGGAATAAGGTAAATCTGGACTCCACAGACCACATGACCTTTATCCATTTCTCTGCAGTCCAAACTTTATGCTCCCTAGAAACTTGAAATTGTTTTTTTTTCTTCTTGCGGCCACACTGCTGTTTAGTCCCAGTCCTATAATTTCTCATCAGCCTGTGTGTGTGGAAATGCTCTTAACATTCACTGTCAAACACAGCCGTAAGTTCTAATGTTAATACTTTACCATTTGACTTCACCAAGCGCTTACTGATGTTCAGTCAAGAATTTTTTCTGAGAATTTGATTGTTCACCTGAAACCCACCAGGTTTTAATAATATAGTGGACAGTTCTTAACCCAGTTCCATTCATTTCAGCAATCTCCTTAGTTATTTTCTTAGTTTGATGCTGGCCAATAATTTGCCCCATCTGAAACTCTGTAGCATCTTTTCTGAGACTACAGGAGACATCTTCAGGCAAGCCTACCTAATTCTTGACATTGTCACAGGTGTTTAAAGCTTGACTAGGCATCATTGGGGGCAAAGTAGGCACAAACTCTGGATGGCATACTAATTCATCTCCAGGTATACACAGCAAGAAGTTAAGGAGTGAATGTTGGAAAAGTCCTCTGATCAGGAAATTATAAATCTAATGATGTTAATGACCTAAATATCAGACTGCCATATTAAGAGGTATGGGAGTAGAATTGTGAATGAAACTCAGCTTGTGATTTTCCTTTTGACCAGAATACCTACAGAAGTGAACTATGGAGAATGCACAGACCAAGATGACAATAGTGTCAGGGTTAAAACTCCCTTAGGAAAATCATTTATCACAGGACACTAAATGTGCATCACTAAGGCTAGTAAAATATTTAGCTCATCTATATAACCTCTTAGAATGCAGTTGCTTTGAATTACATCAGATGATGGAGAATGTGTTAAGGGCCTCTATACTTTGAGGGTTAACAATGTAAATATGAAGATCCAAAGCAGAAGTGACAGACTAAGTAAGTCATGACTCATATCAACAATCCCACACTATTCATCACATCGAAGCATTACTTTACTGAGTATAAAATGAACTATGCATCTTGAATAAATCTAATCAGGAAATATATATCCCTCCATTGTCAGATTTTTATCTATCTATCTATCTATCTATCTATCTATCTATCTATCTATCTATCTATCTATCTATCTATCTATCTATCTATCTATCTATCTATCTATCTATCTCAGGTGCAAATACATGTTGTATTATAAAAAAAAACTTTCAAAATGCTTCTTTGTAATGGTGGAACAACACAATTCTTTTTCTATGTCACTTTTTTTTACCTCCAGTCCTCCCAGATGAGCTTTGACCATCCTCCACAGCCAACTCTAACTTGCCTAGATTAAGTCATGCCTCTTCTTTGATCTTAGACCTGGAAGTATTTCCTGGTCAAATGGAAATTCCACAAAGTGGGGATCACATATCCCTGTAGGCACCCCTGGTGGCACCCAAAGAACACGACAAGGCTGTCCTATTGGACTACACTTTCAAGCATACCTTGTGAGTGTCTGCACAGGTAGTGTCACCCAGAGAGGCTGCCACATAGCATGTCGAGGGAGCAGGTAGCTCTGGCAGGTTGTCTCTCCCTGTCCTTTCACCACACTGGTGTCCTGGCTGTATAAGGGTCTTCAGTCTATCCCTGCCGGGAAGCCAATGTACCCACCTGCACTTTGCCATCTTTTACCAGGCGTCTGAGAAGGGCAGGGAACATCTTGCCCTTCCTTGAGCCCACTCATTGCTATGGCATCCTGGCCAAGTAAGGCACAAGAACCCATCCTAATAGGGACATCAGCACATGCATGCCGTCTATCATTACATACGCATATAGATAGATAGATAGATAGATAGATAGATAGATAGATAGATAGATAGATAGATAGATAGATAGATAGATAGATAGATAGATAGATAGATAGATAGATAGATAGATAGATAGATAGATAGATAGATAGATAGATGGACTGGCCAGAAGGGGGCACTCCAGCTCCCAAAACGATACACATAGACTTGGACACAAGTGTAAAACACTAAGAGCTTTTATTGTGGGAAACTCTTCCTTTATAAGCATTTCTCACTCCACAGCCACAGTACAAAGAACAGTATAAAGCACATAGAAATACTTTGTCTTCTTTTCTCTGTCTCTCATTCTCTGCCTCAATCACTGCCTCCTCCGCTCCTCTCTGCAAGCTTTGTCCTCCTTCCTCCCAACTCTGGCTCCTGGAGTTGAGACAAGCAGTTCCTTTTAAGTGATCCCTGGAAGTACTCACACAAAGGCTTTCCTCAGGAAAACTTCTGGGTAAGACGGGAGCCCCATGAAGTTGGACTCACTAGTCCCCACAGCACCCCCTGGTGGCACCCACAAAACCCTACAGGGCTGAGCCAAAGAACTCCAATTCCTATGCTGCTCTTTGGGAATGTGCAGCACTGTTGCAACCAAGGGGGTGCTGCCATCTATTGATCTGGGAAGGCAATGCCCTTTACATGCTGTCTCCCCCTTTTCCTTCCAGTATATCCTGCACTTGGATGTTGTCTGTAAATGCACAGTCTTCTCATTTCTGCCTGGGTTTTCCACCAGGTACTCCATACTCTCCCAAAGACTTGCATGTTAAGGTAACTGATGATCTAAACTGTCCCAAAGAGATTGTGGGTGTACACAAGAGTAGAACATGAAATAAACTAGCACCCTGTCCCGGGCTTCATCTTATCTTATGCCTGATACTGCTGGAATTAACCTTAACACCTCTTAACCCTGAACTGGATTGCAATTTTTATGAATATTTTAAGAATGTTATGTTATGCTTTATCTATACTATTTACACCCAATGACACTCTGTAATTACATGTTCACATACAAAATATGTGACCATGCTGGAAAACATCACAAAGGTCAAGCAAAAATAATTTCATGCTATTTTAAAATTGTCAGGTTGAAGCATTCATCTCTCACTTCACACCCAGCCTAAGGGAAGGTGGACTCAACTTTGGAGAGCTATTGATGTCTGAAGGGGTGAAGGAGTCTGTTCTCATTTACCAGTGGTAAGGATATCATACCACTAGATGGAGGGAGGTAGTTGTGTTGTTAGCTTCAGTTGACCAACAGACTGGGTGAAATGATAGCCAGTGCCACATTGCAGAAAGCCAATCACTTGATGGTTGCAATTGCCAAAACAAATGAATGTTAGTCCATCCTATTATATTAATGCTGTATATATTAGATAGAGAGTCATTCTTCTTAGACATCTTGAATGTTATCATCATTGTGCCATTCATATTAAACCAATTTACAATCACCAATTAACTAAAAAAAGCAGCACAGTAGTTAGTGCTGCTGCCTCACACATCCAGTGTCCTAGCTTCATGATTGTCTGTGCGGATTTTGCATGCTCTCCCCCTGTCTGCATGGATTTTCCTCCTTAAATCATCAATGACATGCAGGTTACGTTGACAGGAAACTCAAAACTGACCCTTTGGGCATGTGTGTGCCCATCTCCTTGAAAGCTCCTTGTTTTCCAACTATACCTAGTGTTGCTGAAATAGTTGCAGAGGTACTTGGAATACCTGTAAAGTACTGCTGCTTAACTCACCTCTGACGGTGCTATAGAGCCAGCTACAAGGTTATCAGCTGGGAGCGACCCTTATAGATGTTTCTCCCCATTACTCCTGGATGTTGCCCTATTTCCTCCTTGTAGCCAACCCTAGGACCCTTTCTTCCAGATGGTGTCTTCCCTTCTTAGCTATAGCCACTCTGCCTCTTTCATCATCTCCTTCAGTGCCTTCTTTAGGTTGGTCCCTTACACTCCCATGTCCCACCAAGGAAATACTGGTTAGCGGACCCCATGCAGCCTAGGCACTCTACTTCAACAGGGTTGATGACTGTTCTCCATGTGCCATCAAATCTATGTGTTTCTCTCTCTCTTTCTCATGCAGGCTGTCTCCATAACCAGTATAACTGAATCTGGCTCCATGGACCACAGCACAATGTCTGGCTGGAAGAAATCTGTGGGAACTGAAGCTTCCAGGGATGGTGCACTCTCATGTTTCTGCTGTTACTAATAGGACTGGTGCTCTCCAAGGGATGTTCTGTTCCATTCTGATCTAATGAGGGAGGAAGGGAATGATGAGAATCAACTGTTGTTTATGTGCCTCTGTGATTCCTGCTACTTTCTGTAAAACCTGGTCATGCCACCATCTATAGCGACCTTGTGCCAGTGCAACCCAACAGCTGGATAGAATGTGCTGAACCATGGGGTTTGGGGTATTGCAGACTGGGTCGGCTTTAGCACTGTATAACAAAGACACAGGATGTTGTGACTAGGGAGGGTGATTATGATTGAGTTTGAAAATGTATGCATGTATATAATTAGCTAAACAGGCAGTATTTATTTTATATTGCACTTTTCAGGATGAGCAATAACTTTATGCCACTTACAGTGTATCTCCCTGCAAGTGGAGTAGACTAAGTGGCTCTTATTTGGGGTCTCAGTAATCTACATCCTTATCGATCACCCTGCTTGCTGTGAAAAGCTACGGTTGCATGGATGCATACGTGAGTAGGAATGAAATGACAGACATAAAAAGGAGCCCAAACAACACAATGGCAGGAAGTGTGCTGAAACAATAAAGTAACAAAGTCCAGTTTAAGTAAATGAGGGTTATGCAGCAGCACATACTGAAAGTAGAAAATCAAATCTTTGTGCCTGTAAACCGCATAAAAGATAAGAGAAGACCACAACTCTGTGCAATTCAACATTGACCCATTTGCACTGTAATGTGTTGTCAAGAGAAGCTGGGTTTTTTCTTGGCCCCACCACGTCTTTTATTATTTTTTTATGAGCCCACAATGCTGCTTAACGAGGGTTCAGACAAGGAACATCGGCACTCTCATACAGCCTTGTTATCAGGAAATGAGCCTGCAGGTAAAGGTGAACGTCAGTCACACTTTATTAACATGAACACATTAGTGTGAAATGACAACTCTCTGTCACATAAACTTAAATCGGCACAAAAAGCTGTAAAACAACACTGTTGAATCTTCATTGTTACACTGCCCCCTTTTTTTAAACTCTGTATTGAGAATGTTGTTTGCTAACTGCTGTCATGGTCCTTATTATGAATTGCACAGGGCATTGAGCCAGGTGCTATATGCTTTAACACCACAGGCAGGAAAGTTACATTAAATTGTCATTGCCTGTTTGCAAAAAGCTTCCAAAAAAGGAGCAGATCTAATTAAATGAGTCTGAAATAGCAATCAAGCAAGCCAAAGGTTATAAACACACATCTTCCAGCTCATCTCTCCATTCTGTGTTTCTGTTTGACCCCATTGGATGCCAGTTGCAGTCCCTAAACGGCCTGTTAAGCATTTTTGATAACAATAAAGTTGGTTATTAGCGCCATCTGCTGGCCGTCTGCATTTTACATTCTTTCTAACACACGATGATTACATCTTGCCTGATGAAGGGGCCTGAGTTGCGTGGAAAGCTTGCATATTGTCATCTTTCTAGTTAGCCAAAAAAGGTGTCATTTTGCTTAACTTCTCACTATAACACATAATGAAAAACACTCCCAGAAAAATATGCATGCATACTGTCATATTTTTAATGATAAGCTCATTTGGATTTAAAAAAAAGCTCTTTCATAACTTTTAAAGCATTGTGCCCTATTAATGGGTGAATCTTCTTAATTCTTGGCTCAGTCTGGACCACGGCTCTTCTTTATTTATTTTTTTGCTATTTAATGTAAATTTATCTGACCTTTATCAAAATTGGCTTTCAAGATCAGAAACTGTTATAACTGTTTACAGGTATTTTACATGTACAGCTGGAGCACAGGCAAGTTAAGCGACTTGCTCACCTAGATGGTCAGGAGCAGGTATTGAACTGGCAACTTCGTTGTTTAAAGAGGACCACTGCCGTTTTTCAACCTCATTTATTGATCCATTTTTTATAAACTTATTTTATGAAATCAGTTTTTCTTTTACATGGCGCTAGGATGTATAAGATTAATCATTACTACTAAACATTTTAAAACTGATGATTGACTATTTTGCTGTAGTACTACTTCTGTAACATACTGCCATTAGTCAAGGTTTATGCAAATGATATGGCTGTCTTTGCCACTCACTTTAACATTAATAAGACCATGGTCAGCCATAAAGATACAACTCAAATGGAAAAATGATAACCTTAATCCAAGAATCTGTTACAATAGCTTACTAAAGCTTCTTCCGCAAGAAATGTAAGCACTTTAATCTTATTTTATTAATTTATATTTCAGAGGTTCCAGAAACCTGGGTTCAATTCTTAGTCATTGTATTGTCTGTGTGTAGCTGGCACAATTTCCCAGTGTCTGTGTGATGTTGTTACAGGGCATTCAGTTTAATTCCACTTCCAAACAACATATCTACTAATTTAATTGTCTACCACATATTTTCCAGTAAATATGACAGTAGGTGTGTGTGAGTATCCTACCCAGGGCTTAGTCCTTGTATTAGTTGCTGCTGATGTGCAAACCGGCTACTTGTTAAGCTATAATGGATGAAGCCGGCTCAGAAAATGGGTGAACACTTTCAGGTTTAACTGTGTTATACTTAAATTTAGCAGTTATGCTTTGTTATGGGTTACTGAAATTGGGAAAGATAAGTAATCAGAACACTTCTGTGGGTGTCGTGGTTGCTGCATGTTGACCCTACAATCTTCTGTGTGGTGCAATGGCTGTGTTGCAGGTGCAAAAATTCTGTAGAGATCATTAAACTTTAAGCCTCAAAGCTGATGGCTCAGTCCACACTTTCATCTCAGTGTGTAAATTGAGAAATCTACTTAATCTTTCTGCACTCCCTATAGAGTAATACTTGTGATTACTAAACATAGACATGGAGCAGTATAAATAAATTATATAAAAAATTAATGTGAATATTACATTTCTCTTGAGGCATACCATTCAAACCTGCAAATTATGTTTTGATATGTGCCTTCACTTCTAGCCAGACTGAAAAGAGAAATCTGTCATCTCCAAATCTGAAGCTGTAAACAGAAACATAAAGAGCAGAGTACGTATATAAAATAGGGATGAAAGTGTGGTTACCTCTGCTGCCTTATCAGTGGAGGATCCTGAGTTTGAATTCTATGCCTTGTTCTCCCTACGTTTGTAAGTATTTTCCTTCTGTATTCTGGTTTTACTCATTCATCAGTGACAGGTTGGACTGATCTCGTCACATAGAGGAGCTATATAAGAAAGGGCAGAGCTGACTCTTTTTTTTTCTTAGGAGGCCGTGATCCTTTAATGTAGGTGGTGACAGCCTTCACATCCTCTATACCTTTATGATGGCCAGACCGATTTTGTAAGCTGTGTTACTTCAAGAGAGGCCCACCGAATTAACAAGCATGGCAGGCTCAGTTAGGGGAGGCACTCTGGACCCCCTTGAGGTAGTAGCAAATGGCAAAATAAAAACAAAATGGAGCGGCATTATGAATAATGCTGCACATCCTCATTCTGACACACTGAGACTGAGGACTTTCAGCCAACAAATTATTCAGCAGAGGTGTGTCAAGAAACACTACTGGGGCTCCTTTATACCAAAGGCACAATGCCACTATAATGCCTCACTGGGACTGGGACTGCCAAGTCGGAAGTGTTCTTTCTTTTTCATTTTCTTCCTTTCCATTAATTATGATGTTTTTTCAGACCATAGTATGTGGTGGGTATGTATATTTATTAATCCATTTAGATATTTATTTTTTAATGAGCTTCTGTAAAAAAACATTATTTTCCTGGGCACAATCTATCTATCTATCTATCTATCTATCTATCTATCTATCTATCTATCTATCTATCTATCTATCTATATGCACAGTATGCATATATGAATATGTGTATGCAATGATGGACAGCACACATGTGCTGACGTCCCTATTAGGATGGGTTCTGGTGCCTTACCTGGCCAGGATGCCGTGGCAATGAGTGGGCTCAAGGAAGGGCAAGATGTTCCCTGCCCTTCGCAGAAGCCTGATAAAAGATGCCAAAGTGCAAGTTGGTACATTGGCTTTCCAGCAGGGATAGACTGAAGACCCTTATCCAGCCAGGACACCTATCTAAGTGCATTTCATATCTATCTATCTATCTATCTATCTATCTATCTATCTATCTATCTATCTATCTATCTATCTATCTATCTATCTAATTAAGTCCATTTCCTATCTATCTATCTATCTATCTATCTATCTATCTATCTATCTATCTATCTATCTATCTATCTATCTATCTATCTATCTATCTATCTATCTATCTATCTATCTATCTATCTATCTATCTATCCTTTATGTTATGTGAGGGGTTTAGTGTGTATAAGTGGGCCCAGTTGAGCAGATGTGACTTCTTCTTTGTTTTGTTTAATATGTTTGGGTTTTTTGCTTGGTCTTAACAATTTTAATTGTTTGTTTTTGCACCTTTTCTCTTCTCCATTTTGTTTAATGGGTTCCACTGATCTTATTTTTTTTCCATAGGTGCGGCCATATTGTTTAAAGCAGCAGCGCCTGTTTATTGTCATGTAACGTGGAGGTCAGTATGGCTTAGAGGTTTTTAAAGTACTGAACTGTAAACCCCAAAGGTTAATTGTTTCATTCTAGCACTGGTTCAGTGTGTGACTATGAGCAAAGTACTAAATCTATCAGTATTCCATTAATAAAATATTGTAAGCAGTCCTTGCACTTGATTTGTGAGTTCATCTGGATACAAATAAATGTTGTTGAAAACTGGGTAAATTCTGATAATGATCCAAATTTTGTTACAGCGGAGCATTTTTATTTAATATAGGGTCTTTCATAGTGCACAACATCAAGTTCAGGTTGAACAGAATGCACATCCAGATGTATTTTGCTTTTTTGTTTTTAATGGGACACATACAAATCTATTAAATAATTAGGCAGTATGATACAGAGTTAAAGACTCCATCTGGGATATAACCAGATTGTAGTTTCAGATCCCACTAGCTAATGACTTAGCATGTTACCCTGAGCCAGTCATCTCAGCTACGTATATACTGTGCCTTCAGAAAGTATTAAAACTAGTACTTTTTCACATTTCTTTATCTTGCAGCCTTGGGTTAAAGTCATTTAAATTAATATTTCCCCTCATTAAATTAAATTGATTAATACTCTAGAAAGACAAAGTGAAAACAGGAATTTAATTTTTTTTGCAAATTTATTAAAAATAAAAAAAAACTGAAAGCTTACATTGACACGTGCATTCAGACACTTATTCTAACACTTTTGCTAAGGTTCATCCTATTCTATTGATCATCACTGAGATTCTTCTACACCTTCTTTGAAGTGCATTTGTTGTAAATTCAACTGATGGTACATGATTAGGAAAGACACACACTTGTCTATAGAAGGTCCCACAGTTGAAAATGTCTGTCAGAGCACAAATCAAGCCAAAAGGTCAAAGGAACTGCCTGTGGAGCTTAGTGACAGGATGGTGTCATGTTCGAGCAGCACTGAATGTTCCCAAGAGCACGGTGGCCCCCATAGTTCCTAAATGAAAGAAGTTTGGAAGAACCTCAACTCTTCCTAGAGCTGTTGACCTTGGTCAAACTGAGTGATTTTGGGAGAAGAGCCATGGTAAGAGGGGAGACCAAGAACCCAATGGTCACTCTGGCTGAGCTCCAGAGAACCTGTGTGGAGATGGAAGAAACTTCCAGAAGAACATCCACCACTGCAATACTCCATTAATCTGGGCTTTTTGGCAGAGTGGCAAGACAACACACTTGTACTTTACACAAAGGCATTTAATGGACTCTCAGACTATAAGAAACAAGAATCTGGGGTGATGAAACCAAGTTTGAACTCAGTTTTAAGTGTCATATCTGGAGGAAAGCGGGGACCGCTCATCACCTGCAAAATACCATTCCAACAGTGAAGCATGGTGGTGGCAGCATCACACAGTGGAGTTGTTTTTCAGAGACAGGAACTGAGAGGCTAGTTAGTTAGTGTCAAAGGAAATCTGAACAGGCTAAATATATAGATACCATTAGTGAAAAAAAGCTCCAAAGCGCTCTGGATCTCAGACTGGGCCAAAGGTTCACCTTCCAACAGGTCAAAGACCCCAAGCAAAAAGCAAAGACAACTTTGGAGTGGCTTAGAGTCAACCCAGTGAATGTTCTTGAGCGGCCTAGCCAGAGCCCAAACATGACTCCAATCTCTGGAGAGACCTGAAGATATCTGTCCACTGATGGTGTCCATCCAACCTGACAGAAATTGAGAAAAATGACAAAAAGATTCCCAAGTCAGGGTCTGTGAAGCTTGTCATGTCATACCCAAGTAGACAGCAGGCTGTAATCGCTGCTAAAGGTACTTCAAATAAACACTACGTAAAGGGTCTGACTACTTGAGTCAGTAGGATATTTCAGTTTTTTATTTCTAAAATCCTGCTTTTGCTTTGCCATTCTGGGGTATTGAGTATTGCTTAATAAGGGAAACAATAATTTAAATAATTTTAGCATAAGGCTGCAACATAGTAAAATGTGAAAAAATGAAAGGGGTCTGAATGGTTTCTGAAGGCTCTCTATGTCTGAGGAAATGCTGTAGTGATGAGCACAATTGTGTACCGAAATCTGCAAGTAAAGAACTCCAGGGTGGTGATTACCACGGAAATAAGCATGGATCACTTTATAAATATATATACTGTATATATATATATATCCATCCATCCATTATCCAACCCGCTATATCCTAACTACAGGGTCACAGGGGAGTGCTGGAGCCAATCCCAGCCAACACAGGGCGCAAGGCAGGAAACAAACCCTGGGCAGGGCACCAGCCCACCACAACCTGTATATATATATATATATATATATATATATATATATATATATATATATACTATATATATATTGTAAAGAAAGAGACAAACTGCGCATAAAGGGTTGGGGTTTTTCCGGCCCTGTTTACTGTACAGTATGCAGAAAAAAACAATCGTACAGTCCAGAGTACTTTGCATTACACTACTGAACAACAAGATGGCGTGATGGGGGAACATTTATAGGGCGGACCGGAATAAGCAGATATATGGTGGGTAATGAGTCGTGTTGCATTCTGGGATCCTGACGTCATCAGAGGGGAGGAGGATGAGGAAGTGGAGGAACGGGGGCTGGCTCAGGGTGTCGACTTTTCCTTCTTTCTGGGAAAAATTGAGAGAGAAAGGTTAGATGCCTGACAGTCCCTTATGGCCTTCGGTTTTGCGCTACTTCCTGGGTCGTTCTGCGGCTCCCCATGCGCGCGTGCATGACAATATATTTGTATATATACAAGCCGTTCCCCACGGCTCCACCTTCATAGTAGTGAAACAGGACAAACTTTAAAAATCAATTAACAAAAAAGGTATCACTAGCTAAGTAGAGGCAAGTTACGCTCCAAAACACAGAGGTAGACTGACTCCCCACTCCTGATGTCATGCTTCCCCCTCCCCTCGGCCTGCAGCCTCTGTCTCGGAATAGCGCAAATATATCAATCCTGTAAGCAAACTATGATTCTTAGCGCGATGAGAGAAGTCGAATGTTCAAGCAAATTCCAGAAAAAACCCAATCTAAATCCGTTAAGTAGTTCTCTCGTTCGCTAGCTAAGTGGATGTAAGATACGCCCCAAGGCTGGCACGTGAGTGAGGAGGGCCCCGCCCCCTCCCCCTTGGTCTGCGGTGTCTCTTTCGGATTCGGATAAATAAGTACCACAAGCGAACTATTATACTTAGCGCTATGACAGAGGTCGCAAAATCAACCAGAATGTTCAAGCGAATTATAGAAAAAACCCAATCTAAATCCATTAAGTAGTACTCTCCTGAAAAGCGGACATACAGACAGACAGATGTTGGATTTTATACATATATATATATATATATATATATATATATACAGTAGAATGCTTCATATATGCAGTACACTTTGAATCTCTGACCTTGAGATTTCGAGCACAATGCCTGCCAGCCTATCCTTTAACACCCACTATCATTGTCACGTGTATGCTAGCATCACTTTATGAAGAGATTTTAATTTCTTTGTGACTTTTCATAGCTGCTAACGAAAGAATTCCTGGCAATAATTATAAGGTGGCCCAACATGAAAGCTATGACATCCAAGCCCACCGAGCATCAATAACCTTTACTTAGTAATAAATACTGCCTGCTCCACATTGGGCCATAAATGCTAGCGCAATTTAATTTCCATACACACTCGTCATGTCCACTTGTCACGAACAGAGCAGAGGCTTTACTTACCTTTTTTCATGTTATTTTAATCACATGGGAAACAGATGCTGCAACAATTTATGAGAAAGCCTAAAGTGGCTGTTATCATGATTGATAAAAGATTCAGCATATTGCTTACGTATTTTCTTTTAATATTGTTGCATTATAGAAATATGGGCTCAGGCTTTGTTTAATTGCCACCTGACAGTAACAGCATGAACAATACCCCTTCCAAGACCTAGAGGGAAATGCTTCGTGACACTGGCAGCTACAGCTCTAACACGACTGACAGGCAATGGCAAAGGAACAAGTGGGCTGAGGATCTGAATAACGTTCATTTTTATATCACTGAGATGAGGTGTGAAGAGGCTGTCTGCGTGAGTGGAGCACAACATTGTCAAAATACTGCAAAAATTCGATTTGCCTAACAGCAAACTAAGAGAAATGATCATTCATTATGATAGTAATGATGCTGCAAATGTGACAGAAGCCACCTTATAAATAACGTAGGGTTAAGCAATTTGTGACTGCAGCAATGATTATATTGAAACCCACAGCTTCTTTTGTTGCATTCATATTTTTTTGAATATTAGTCATGGGCACCCTTTGGCACTCTCATTTTCACTACTGCCTCCAAGCTCTGGGGGCCTGAGTTTAATTTCTAGCCTGGTTATTTGTGTGAGGGGGTCGTTTGTAAATTTGCTCTTTCTCCCCGTGGGACGGTGATTCCCACCCTCATCCCAAAAAAACTTGCAGGACTGTGCCCTGTGGTAGCGTGCCATGTTTCACAACTGTTGTTAATATCTTGCAACTAATGATGTTTTTTAATAAGCTCAGGCATTCCACAACCCTTTGTTGGAGTAAGTGAGATCAAAAAATTTATAGTCATATTAGTTATTATTAGCAATAACTATTTTAAGATTAGAAGCTGCAGATTACACGTTTGTGGTTCAAATGGAGAGAACATAATTCAGTCCTTTTGAAGACACTGCATGAAATGACAATCACTTTTTTATTTGCTCCCAACAGAGTGACATCAATAATTTATATTATGGCTTTTATATTTTAACCTTTATTCTTAACATCATTTCAAAATTCCTAATTAAATTAACAACACCAGAATGTTAGTATGGTTATGGCAGTAGTTCACTGTCACATATTGACCACATATGGGCATAAAAACACAAGTCCCTGATTAACAAGACCCCCTGCCGTTTCCATGCCACCCCATCTGGTCCACCAAGGATGCCATAACATCTGTCCTTCACCTATATATGTCTCACCTGGACAAGAAAAACACCTATGTCAGAATGCTGCTTATTGACTTCAGTTCAGCACTCAATACTATCATCTGTCAGAACCTGAAAGGAAAACTGAGACTGCTGTTCTTCAGTTCTTTCCTTTTTAACTGGATTTTGGACTTCCTGGTAGCCAGACTACAGGCAATCTGCATCAGGAATAACTTCTCCAGCACCATAATGTTGAGCATTGGAGCCCTCCAGGAATGCATGCTAAGTTCACTTCTGTTCATCTTGCTAACCCATGACTGTACTGCAACATACGGCTCTAACAGCATCATCAAGTTTCCTGATGACATGACGATGGAAGTGGAAGAGTGGAAACTGGAGCAGCTGATAGATTGGTAAAAGTACAACAGTGCACCTGGTCATGGACTTCAAGAATACCCACCCTGCTCACACGCCACTTTGCTTCAAGTGTCCTGTGACAAAGAAAGTGCAAAGCACCAATTCCTTGGTGTGCATCTCGTGGAGGACCTGATATGGTCAATCAATATTTCCTCCTCGAACAAGAAAGCACAGCAGTGACTCCTTATACACCAAACCTTCACCACATTCTATAGAGGCACTATTGAAAGCATCCAGGCAATTTATATGAATGTCTGGTATGAGAACTGATCATACGTCTGCACAATGGATAGTACACTGAAGAGGCACATCTCCCTTCCATCATGGACATGTTCAAAGTATTGCATCTTGTAAGGCCTCCATCATTGCGGGTGATGTCTTCCACCTCTTCCACAATTTCTTTTCCTTGCTTTCATCTGGCAGAAGGTATTGGAATCTGTGGACCAACACTGCTAGACTGAACAACAGCTTCTTCCCACAGGCAGTTAGGCTTCTGAACACAATGTCAACCCCTCCCAAATCCCCCAGTCCCTGTGTTTGCTCTTTTTTTATAGGCCTTATCTAATTTTTCTTCTGTTCTGCATCCCTTTGCTTTTCTTGTCCATTGTACATCGCCTATCATCATTGATTGTTGTTTGTCAATATGATGTCAATTTGTATAGATGTTGTTTCCTGTTCTAAAACTGCCCCCTTCTCTATTGTCTGTATTGTACTGTGACCCTGGGAAATGTAATTTCATTCCACTACATAATGTACCAAGGTATTTCTATTGATGGTGTGACAGTAAAGCCCACTTCTTTTGATTTCACTTGACCCTGGAAGGCAGTATGGTGTAGTGGCTAAGGCACTGGCCATCCATCCACAAGGTTGTTAGTTTACCTCCTGTGGCTGATTCATTGTGTAACCCTGAACAAATTGTTTAACATGCCCTGTGCTCCATATGTAAACTTCACTGAACAATTATTATGTTGATGACCCTGATATTGGCATGAGGGATCCCAGTGATGAACTAAAATTCAGCTCAAGAGCAATTACTTGTATGTGTCACTGCAGTATTGGCACTACCTCACAACACTAAACAGAGGAAAGTGAGTCCAGAAAATGGACACTCAGCATGTTAATCCAAAAGCTTGAAAGAAAAGGTGACTCATTTGCAGCTCCTCCCTGAAACTCCATGGCACTCCATCCTGCACAGTTTGCTATGTAGAAAACTCCATTAGAATGCATAACAAAAGTGGCTCTCCAGTAATACTGTGCCTTGTGCCCCTTTGTATTTCTAATGCTTCATATAGTGCTGCTAACATCAGAAGAATTTAAGAGCCCAGTCATACAGAAAAGAATTGGCCACTCCTAATATACTGTATTGTGTGATAGGCTTTGGCAGGTTTCTACCTGTGCTCTCAAACCAACAGATCTACAATAGGATGCAAAGGAATTAGATAGATAGATAGATAGATAGATAGATAGATAGATAGATAGATAGATAGATAGATAGATAGATAGATAGATAGATAGATAGATAGATAGATAGATAGATAGATAGATAGATAGATAGATAGATAGATAGATAGATAGATAGATAGATAGATAGATAGATAGATAGATAGATAGATAGATACTTTATCAAATGTTCCACAAGCCGTGTGGTTTCAAAATGCATCTACCAAAGCAGAGTGAATACTGTAAGTGACTACATTAATGATGGGGTGTAAAGTCAAGCCCTAGAAGGTCTCATCACCTAGTGTTACTCTCATTGTTCAAAAATGCCAACATCTGTACTATATTACTCATAAACAATGCTTTTGGATTCTGTTCAATATGGAATAATCAATCAATTATTGAACCCACTTAATCCAATTTAGCTAACAGAGGTGGAATATATACTGGCAGCTTCAGGTGCATGGCAGGAATCACCCTGGAAGGGGTACTCGTTTTTTACAGACTACACACATTCACCCGGTGCCAATTAGCTTAACACATGTCTTTGCATGTGGGCAGAAAGTGGAGACCCTTGAGAAAATTTCTCACAGGTACAGGGAAAAGATGCAAACTGCCCACAGATAATGGCAGATTATGAACTGATCCCATGATGTAAGTAATATGAGATAGCAGTGATAACTACTACACTACCATGCTACCCTTCTGAGAATGACACAGCATTAAAATAGGTCTATAATAGTTAAAGCTCTGCAAAAAAGTTTAGTATAATTTACCTATTCATCCACTTCCAATACCAGATGACTTAACAGCCATGCTGATTATGTCATCCAGAGAATTCCCAAGTTCATGACTAGCTCTCTCATCTTTCAATTCGTTTGACAATTCATTTCTGAAACAGAAATTAAGGCAGACGCATCCTGTCCAGAAGTGACTGCTAAAGTGTTAAAAAAAAAAAAAAAAGTACCTCAGAGTGTATCCTACAGTATCTGGCACCAGGACTTTACCAGCAGATCCTCTAACTGCTGCAAATTGAGAAGGTGGAACCACCACAGATCGGACTTGTTGTTCCAACTGATCCCACAGTTACATGATTGGATTGAGTTCTAGGAAACTGGAGGACAGAGCAACGCCTTGAACCTTTCCTGAACAATTTGTGCAGTGTGGTAGGGGTCACACATGCACCCTTAGGAGGCAGTCAGCAAGAGGTGAGTGAAATATCGCAAGACAAGGGGTCGATCCACGGTAATAACATCTCTCTCTCTCTCCAGACAAAAAGAAGAAATATAAAATACCTGCAGTACTTCTGGGTTCCCAAGATGGCGACCAATTGTCACATCCTTCTCTGACTCCCAAAGACAACGTCACTTCCAGCGCCCTTGTCTCAACGTCACTTCCGGTTCCACCCCGATGACATCACTTCTGATTCCACATCACTTCCGGCTTCCAAAAGTGACGTCACCTCTGTCTACCAGCCATGACGTCATCTCCTGCCAACTCACTTCTGTCGGCCATATTTTCTTGTATAAAAACGCCATTTCCGCATATGTAAAACTGTCAATTTGCTATACAGTATTTTGATCTCAAATTCTGTTTTTTTTTGCATTATTGTCCTTTGGACATTATACGGGTATGGTCCCCAACTCTTTTTTGTTGTGTTGGAGTCATCTAATTTATCACACAGGGCACATTATCTAATACAATGAATGGGTGTTTCTGGTTTGCAGAAATATTTAGGTAGTTAGAATGTATCAATTTATTATCCTTATGAATGCCCGGATTCAGGGTTTTTCCAGAAAAAACATTGCCCAAAGCATCACTCTGTTTCCACTGGCTAGTCTTCTTCCTACCATGCATCCTGTTGCCATTTATTTTCAAGATAAACATTAGAACAATCTAAATGAGAACAGACCATTCAGGCCAATAAAACTCGCCAGTCCTATCCACTTAACTCTTCTAAAAAAAAAACATCAAGTCTAGTTTTGAAAGTCCCTAAAGTCCTACGATCTACCACATTACTTAGTAACTTATTCCAAGTGTCTATGGCTCTGTGTATTGAAAAACCTCCTAATGTTTGTGTGAAATTTACCCTTAACAAGTTTCCAACTGTGTCCCCATGTCCTTGATGAACTCATTTAAAATATTAGCCTTGATCCACTATACTATTTCCCTTCATAATTTTAAACACTTTAGTCATGTCTCCTTTTACTGCTCTTTTGCTTAAACTGAAAAGGCTCAGCTCTTTAAATCTTTTTTTATATAGTCGCTCTTCTCTGGACTTTTTCTAGCACTGTTATGTTCTTTTTGTGGCCTGGAGACCAAAACTGCACACAGTACTCCAGATGAGGCCTCACCGGTGCATTATAAAGTTTGAGCATAACCTCCTTGGACTTGTACTCCACACATCAGGGTGCTATATAACCTAACATTCTGTTAGCCTTCTTAATGGCTTTTGAACTCTTGTCTAGAAGTCCACCACAACTCCTAAATCCTTCTCATAAGGTGTACTGTCAATTTTCAGACTTCCCATTGTATATTCAAACGATGCTCATGTATCTAGTTGTCCATATGATAAAACATGAAACGGTATACATCAAATGGGGCAACCTTCTTCGATTTATTTAAGGTCCAATTTCAATTCTCATGTGCCCATTGCAGGTGCTTTCGATGGTAGACAGGGGTTAGCATGGACACTCTGCTTGGTGTGAAGCTACACAGTCCCATAAGCACTGTGTGTCATTACACATTACTTTTGTAACTTTTATTAAAATTATCTGCAATTTGTGCCACAGTAGCTCTTCTGCATCATACCAGACAGGATAGCTTTCATTGACCTCTCACATTAATGCGTCTTGGCCATTCAACACCCTGATAGTGATTCATGTTTTTTTCCTTCCCCAAAACACTCTTGGTAGGTACTCAACATGGCTGGCCAAGAGCAAACCACAGTGACGCAGCTGTCTGGCAATAATAATTTGTCCCTTATCAAAATCACTCAGGTCTTTACACCTGCCCATGTCTTCTGCATTTAAGTTACTAGCAGATAATGTAAGCTTACCATCTAGTATATTCTTGACTTTGACTTGCACCACTGTTACAAGATAGTCAGTATCATTCACGGAACTGGTCATAATGTTTTGGCTCATTGTCAACAGTTTTACGACCCTGATGAATGTTTATAAACAACTGGAGGCTACACCCCACCATTGTGACGGATTGAAGATGGATGGAAACTTCCTCAAGCATCCCTTCCAGTGACAACAGCTTGGATGTTTTGAGTCATGAGTCATGAAGGATGGAGGTCTGCTTAAATGGCCTCCCTACTTATAAAGAAATGATAAAGTTTATTTTTGCCATGGCTGTAGAATAAGCACTTATAAGTAGAATAAGCTATGGTCTGGGAACACAATTGAACTATATAAGAAAGGGCAGAGCAGGCTTAAGAAGGATTAAGGATTAAGGATTAAGAATCCTTAAGATTCAGCGGGTTGGAAAATGGATGGATGGATGGACTGCATTCCTTTAAAGTGACATTCTTCACATCTTCTATAATTCTGTGATGGCCAGTGTGATTTTCTATGTTGTGGTGTGCTGGGCTGGTAACATCAGTTTACTAGAGGCCCACCAAATTAACAGGTTAATTAAAAGGGCAAGCTCAGTTATGGGACACACTCTGGACCCCCTGGAAGTCGTAGCAAAGGAGAGAATTAAAACAAAACTGAGTGCCATTATGAACAATGCTGCACATCCCCTCTCTGACACACTAAAACTGAGGACATTCAGCCAATGAACCATTCAGCAGAAATGTGTCAAGAAACATTACTGGGGCTCCTTCATATCAACAGCAGTATGTCTGCATAATGCCTCACTGGGACTGGGACAGCCAAGTCAGAAGTTTTCTTTCTTTTGAATTTTTCTTGCTTCCATTGTAATTCTGGTGTGTGTTCTAACCAAAGTGTGGGTATGTGTATTTATTATTTATTTACTTACTTGCTTATCTACCTAGTTATGTATTTATTTATGCAAAGAACTTCTGTAGAAAGCCAGATTTCCCTCTGGGGACACATAATGTTTTATCTTTCTAGTTCCTAATCAAAAATTAGGTGGCATTGATTTAGCAAATGCCTACAGTTGTTTGGATACTCCAGAAATGTTTTAGGTTTGGTCCCTGAAGCTCATGAACTCTCTGAGCTGGCGGGTGAGCATCAGCTTCTACCATCTGATACAAAAACCCTGACCTCCATCACCACCTGCTGAACGGAGACTGTGAGGTTGTTTACTTGGGCCTGTATGATTCTGAGATCTTCTTATAGCGGTTTTATTTCAGGGTCACTGATTTGCTTGGTCTGAACATTTTTAAGATCACATTTGTAAATATGGAATTTTCAGACACTTCTTTGGAAAAAGAGAAGTGTCGCTACTAAATTAAGGTTTTCTTTGAAATGGGACACTCAAAAGAGCTGTCAAAAAGCTTAAAGCATAAAGAAGAAAGCCAAAATACCAAAACCAAAACAAAGTCTGAAATATAAAATAGAGAAACAAAAAAGCCAGACAAAACCCAAATCCTACACTATACACTAAGTTTTTGGAAGTGTTTCTTGGCTTCACTACTCCAGCTCTACATTAGGACATCCTTTTTCCATCCAGGACTTTTATATTTGACCAGAGCTATGCCTTGCTACAGAAAGCACTGCCATGTTGTAGGCTGCACTGAGGGTTATAAAAATCAGCAAGAGCTGCTTATTAGCATCTACGAAGAAAAATAAAGTATTAAAGAGAAGTGCGTACAAAAGTAGTAATATAAATTAAGTAGAGGTGTCTGAAAGGGCTTCTTAAGAGCTAGAATGCAGGGACAGCATTTTGGAAGAAAGACGCCAATACCTCTGATGATGCTACAAAGCATTTTCATGTTTTCACAGATTGCTGTTAAAAAGGTACAATACTTACATAAGCCCATTTACGTTGGTGGGCACATTGGAGAGGTGTTCATTGTTGTGTCCTGCTGTGTGTGTGTGGGCTGTAGTTTGGCTCTGATGCAAGACAGCTGCTTGTGCTCTCACTGTCTCACACTTGACTGACAGGACTGGGAAATTGCAGAGGGCTTTCTGAATGGCTTGCACCCCCCAAGCTCCCTACCCCAGCACTAAGTGCATCCTGCTAAAAATATTAGAAGGCATAATTTAAGAACCCCCTATGACAAGAAAGTGTATGGTTAACATGTTGAGCATTCTGTGTGTGTGTGAGTGTGTGTACGTGTGTGTGTGTGTGTGTGTGTGTGTGTGTGTGTGTGCATGAGTTGCCATATACTGTACTTGTCAGCTAGTTGGAAACTGACTCTTGTATACTAGAAAGCTCAGATTTATGAAGAATGCATTGAATCTATCTATCTATCTATCTATCTATCTATCTATCTATCTATCTATCTATCTATCTATCTATCTATCTATCTATCTATCTAGCTATGTACAGTATTTTGTTGGGCCTTTAATATCTATCTATCTATCTATCTATCTATCTATCTATCTATCTATCTATCTATCTATCTATCTATCTATCTACTGTATTATGATGGGCCTTTAATCTATCTATCTATCTATCTATCTATCTATCTATCTATCTATCTATCTATCTATCTATCTATCTATCTATCTATCTACTGTATTATGATGGGCCTTTAATATCTATCTATCTATCTATCTATCTATCTATCTATCTATCTATCTATCTATCTATCTATCTATCTATCTATCTACTGTATTTTGAAGGGCCTTTAATATCTATCTATCTATCTATCTATCTATCTATCTATCTATCTATCTATCTATCTATCTATCTATCTATCTATCTATCTATGTACAGTATTTTGTTGGGCCTTTAATATCTATCTATCTATCTATCTATCTATCTATCTATCTATCTATCTATCTATCTATCTATCTATCTATCTGTCTATCTATCTACTGTATTATGATGGGCCTTTAATCTATCTATCTATCTATCTATCTATCTATCTATCTATCTATCTATCTATCTATCTATCTATCTACTGATTGATTATGAAATGTGTATTTATCATGGACAATTATTTATATTTATGTGTGGATTAGGAGGCATGTACAGGGGAGTAGTGGTATAATGAACTAATTATGAATTGTTTATTTATTATGGACAATTCTATAACTTTATGTGCGGAGTAGGAGGCGGGTACAGGGCAATAGAAGTGGAGTAATGCAATCATTAACTTTCTTGTGAAATTGTCACATATTTATTAACTGCATATTACTGCTGTGTTCACATTTTTTATTATTGTGCAAAGAAAGTTTATTTTTAAAATTAAAAATTAAAAAATATATATCTACTGTATTATGATGGGCCTTTCATATCTATCTATCTATCTATCTATCTATCTATCTATCTATCTATCTATCTATCTATCTATCTATCTATCTATCTGACCATTTTTCAATACAAAACTCTTTGACTATGCTGTCAGTCCAGTGTAATTTTAGCTGTTTCTGCACATATATTCTTTTAGCCTCCTGCTTTTGTAAATGAGATGATAGTGACAGCACTCATTTTAATTTCATTCACACTCCAGTATAAAGGTTTAAGGCTTCCTTCCTTGTCTGCACACAATAACCCCACAGATACAATTAAGGCTTTGAACCTTCGAGACTCCTATTGAGGACTTCCTGCTTCAATTAGTTTTTCTTTCTTTTTTGTTTTTTTTTGCATATATCAACTCACCCCATGACTACAGCTGACAGTGTGATGTCCCGGGGCTCCAGCCATCTCAGTGAGGACAATAGGATTTTACTAATCACATCCTGAGATTCTTCCCAGGATGGTGTTGACTTTTTAATCTGCATTAAGGACAAGTCAACTGGTTGTGTGTGAGGTTGCAGGAGTAATGACAAGAATCGCTCCCCTCTAAGACCCTCAGAGATTCTCTTTTCAGGACGCAGACCTACTGAGCTGTTGGCTTACTCTGCTGTATTGCTCTCACTGAGAGACCAATTTCCATTTAAGTTGTAGTGGGACTTTCAGATCTGGAACTGTACATTTTCATGTTTGTCCAAACTTACACAGAAAAGAAACTGCCTTTATTTGGAGTGGCATGATTCTTCTATTTAATGAAAAAGAGATTTTTAATGAAAATCACACCCATGATAGTTTTTTAGTCTGCATATGGTAGTGGCTCAGTAGTAGGGAACAGGCTACGGGCTCAATCTCATGATTGACTTTGTGTGGAAGCATGAACTAGCTACTTCACCATTGTCCATGGCATTTTAATGAATGTTTTGTCTGACACTAACACTTTTAGTAGTACTAGTGCAATAATAGCAATAGTAGTATTGTCATGTATACTGTGCATACTACAATGAAATTCTTATTTGCATGTCCAACCAACATGCAACAGATATTGACTCTAGAATCATAAAAAGCAAAAATGTTTTAAAATACAGAACTTTATTTTTTTAAACCCTAATGCACTCCTTTCTGATAGTCAGTTATGCTCCCGTTACCTAAATCCTTGTGCAAAAATCCAGAGAGAAACTCAGGTATGGTTTTCCAACTCAAACAAAGTGAAGTAGCCCTGAGTTTTTGTTTTCCTCTCCTCTGTTGTCAACTGATACTTTTATGCAATGTTTGTTACTGAAAACTACAGTGTGGTTGCTGCTAATTATCTACCTTATTAAAATGGCAAGTGTCTTTGTGTGCACAAAATACATTCCAATAGATGGTGCACTGCAAGCATTAACACTGAATATGTCCAACAGAGCATCAACCAAACAGACAGAAATCAGTTTATTCACCCTAATAAATGGACAAGTGTCTGTGTATCTATGTGTCCATCCGGTTGCTAAGGTTAAGAAGAACATGTAAAAATAGGCAAACAATGTAGAAGAAGAGTAAAAAATGATAATAAAAATACCAAGTAAGGGTCCAAAAACAAGACAATTAGTCTTATTGGTCAGCAACAGCAGCATGGTAGCAACTTTCTTACACTCACTTGGG
The DNA here is from genome assembly GCF_900747795.2 of Erpetoichthys calabaricus. Lineage (NCBI taxonomy): Eukaryota > Metazoa > Chordata > Cladistia > Polypteriformes > Polypteridae > Erpetoichthys > Erpetoichthys calabaricus. Next base: position 87,828,943 of record NC_041396.2, on the reverse strand, counting down.
CCACGTGAATGAGGATTATAGCTGTAATACTAATAGCTGACAACTTCACTTGGTGGGTAATGGTTGAGTAAAATAAAGATAAATTAACAAATGTGTCTGAAAACCAAAAATCCTGACACAGCTACGCTAAACCAGGCTCATAGCAACTACCAATGCATTTTTCCAGTAAAATACTTCAACTATAAGAGTGGTCAGTTTGGTGAGAGATGCAGAGAGGAAGCGATGAAAATAGGCAGCTCTGTCTGGAGAAGAAAAGACCACCACAAGGAAAAGGGATTGGGAGCATATTACAGTATTATGCCACACCAAATGGACAACTCATGTATCAAATAAAAAACATGAGGTCTATGTTGATTACATAGATTTCAACCCATCGTCAACAGGTAGCACGGTTCATTCAATGAAAAGAAGTGGAATATTATGTTTGTAAGGTTAATAAAAATGGGATGAATGTCTGCCTATAATGAGGGGGCTGGTTCTCATGCCATACAATGGCAGCATGCTCTTTAGTCCCTATATCCCTGTTTCCCATCACCTTGTGCCTTGGCTTCATGTCTTCACTGTTTTGTGGAGTTAACTCAGTTTGTCAGAACAAGATTTTTGAATTCACATCTTGCAGATTCTATGGCAAATCAGCAATGCATTTCCCCCTGCACCTTGCAACACCTTCTTATTTTTCAAAGCTTGTATTCAGGGCACCATTTGTCAGATGCAAAAATCATGCAGGTGAAGTTACACTTGTGCATATTTAATGAAGACCTCTGTGGGCCTAAGTGGTCACCGGACAATTTGTAATATATGGTGTCACACACGTGTGCATGGGAGGCAGCTAAAAGGGCTAAATGAGAGTAATTCCACGCCAGACCGAGGGGGTGGCGGAGTGCACTGACCTTTTTTTCTCATTTTCCTGTAGACCGTTCATGGGAAATTCCGCCTGGCCCTGATGATGTCACTTTCCAGTTCCGACCTTGATGATGGCACTTTCGAATAGAATAACATCATTTTCGGTTCTGGATACTTGGATGATGTCATTTCCAATGAAGAACCCATAACCAAAGAGACATCCTGTTTCTGCCCTTTTGATGACGTCACGTCCGGGTCTGAACCTATGGAAGAGGACCCTTCCATTTCCGCCCTCAATGACTTTTCTGGCCTTTAAAGCCGCCATATTTTACTAACCTAATCAATTCTGTTTTGGACTCCATTCTGAGCACATCAGTATTAGCAATTTACCAATTTGCAGCCAGGGGATATTATACGGGTGGCTGCCCCAAAACTTTTCATGCTTTTTGTGACAGTGGACAGTAGCAGTGGTGGTGCTTGGAGGAGGGGCTGTGGATCATTGAATTTGAAGGTTCCTTACAGGCAAACGAGGTCAAATTTATATTAGTTACTGTCAGAATAAGACCAGATCTGCTGCAGGAAAGAAAGAAAAACATTGAAAGAATAGGAAGAGTGTAATGACTGTTCCCTTGCCTACCTGTCAGGCTCATGAAGGTCACAGACAGATGGATGCTGAGTGGATGCGATGGCATTTTTCCACGTGGAGGAAAATCACCTATATTGCTATAGAACAGCTCAGCACAGAAATGCTGCCCATACAGTAGAAGTCTTTTTCTTCTTTGTGTTGCTTAATCGCTTGCTGATCCTTTCAGTGTCATCTCATGCAGTCTTTGCAGTTAATTATCCTGCTGCTCCTTCATATCATGGAGAGCATGTCCTTTAACAAACCTTAAGGCACTGTCCCCAGCAATCATTTGCTCAGCTTGTATGCTAAGGTAGCATTCTGCTGGAGTACAAAAATAAATGAATAGACTGATTAATCAGCTGATACATAAAGAGAACTGAAATAGACAGATCCTTCAGAGGAGACCTGTGCCTACAAAAACACTGATTGACCCTCAGAAATTCTCTTATCACATGTTGTGTCTCAGAAGAATCTAAAAGACACACGACAGTGCCCTAGTGGCCTCTACAGATTCTTCAGGAGAGTCTCTCAGTCACCAGGCTGTCTTCTGCAGACCCAGAGAAGGTCATCCTTACATACTTACACCCCTCAGAGGACACCAGTAAACTCCTACAGAGCACTGCATGACACTGATCAGGCCTCCTGTGTTCTTGTGGGCTTTAAAGGGGATTGTAGGACACTAAATGGACCCCTGGTAAACTTAGGTAAAATTTTTAAACCTGTTTAGAGCCTTCTATGGAGACAATGAGACACCAAATGGTCAACTTGTAAATGTGAATATGTCTCTTCATATTTATAGGTAATTCAGAGGAACCTATGAGACAGCAGGCAGTCTTTTAATGATCCTGAGGTTCTCTTCATGTTGGTAAGTCCATCAGATGAAATTAATACAGTAGAAGATGGTCCATATTAGAAGTGGGAATGATCTTCTCACTTAATTAGGTACTTCAGAGAAAACAATGAGGAGGCTATAAGACACCCCGTTGACCACAAATATGTCATCTAACTTCTTTAGGCCATTCAGAAGAGGCTATGAGACATCCTGTTGTTCCCCTGGTGACCCTGAGTCTGACTCTTTCCTTTTAAAAATCATCCAGAAGAGACTGAGAGCAACCAGATTGCCTTTTGGGACTTAGTACATGTCTCCTCCCTGATTTACATTGAAAATAATTGGCTGACCCCGTCCAGGTTGCCTATTTAGTGTGTTTCACATGAGGTTATGAGACATCAGATTGTCCCCTGGTAACCTGAAATGGGTCTCTTCACTTCTTTGTCCATCAGAAGAGGCAATGAGACCGCATGTGGATTACTGCTGAAACTGACGTAGTCTTTTTTCATATCAGCTTTTTCAGAAGACGCTGGGAGTCACCCGGTTGTCATTTTGAAACCCAGAGCAGGTTTCCTCATTTCAATAGGTCCTTCACAGGAGATTGTATAGGAGAGCATTGATTAACTGTCATCAGGTCATCTCCTCCTAGTCTGTCTCAACTGGAGAGACACCAAAGATCCCCACTTGTTTAGACCCTTCAGTATTTTTCTTGGAGAGAAGTGGCTTCTTTGCTACTCTACTCAACACCAGGCCATCCTCAAAAAGTCTTTGCCTCACTCTGTGTGCAGATGCACTCACACCTATCTGCTGCCATTCCTGAGCAAGCTCTGCACTGGTGGTGCCCTGATCCCGAGCCATGAATAATGAATGGTACCGAAACATCCTCCGAGAGCAACTTCTCCCAACCATCCAAGAACAGTTTGGCGACAAACAATGCCTTTTCCAGCATGATGGAGCACCATGCCATAAGGCAAAAGTAATAACTAAGTGGCTCGGGGAACAAACATCAAAATTTTGGGTCCATGGCCAGGGAACTTCCCAGACCTCCCATTGGGAACTTGTGGTCAATCCTCAAGAGGCAGGTGGACAAACAAAAACCCACAAGTTCTGACAAACTCCAAACATTGATTATGCAAGAATGGGCTGCCATCAGTCAGGATTTGGCCCAGAAGTTGACTGACAGCATGTAAGGGCAAATTGTAGAGGTCTTGAAAAAGAAGGGCCTACACTGCAAATATTGGCTCTTGGCATAAACTTAATGTATTTGTCAATACAACCCTTTGAAACTTATGAAATGCTTGTAATTATACTTCAGCATATCATAGAAACATCTGAGAAAAAGATCTAAAAACACTGAAGCAGCAAACTTTGTGAAAAACAATACTTGTGTCATTCTCAAAACTTTTGGCCACGACTGTATACAGTGAGATGTAAGGTTGTCATTATTTTATATTAATTAGGTTTCTTCAGCTTTTTCTTCCCTATATAGGATTTTATACAAGGAAACTCAAGTGTATTTCCACCATTGATATCTGTGTTGTCAAGAAAATTAAGTCTCTTCACCACCTTTTACACAAACTAGAGTATCCCTGGGTCACTCTAGGCAGCTCTCACTGAAAATTTGGGCCCGTTACAGGAGCCCAAACACAAGGAGAACATTCACAGCCCCTAACATATCATCTCATTGTGTGCTTGCAAAGAAACCCTACAGAGGTCTCCTCGCCATTTTAGGTCCCACAGAGGTGATTGTGAGAAAAGAAACGACTCAAACCCAACCTAACCATTTGACTACTTGTGTTACCTTGAGCAAGGTTCTTAACCATATATTACCCTACAAATAAAACCTTGAAGTAGAAAATGTCTCTGATGGGTCCTTAAGGAAATCTCCACTTCTCATTGACAGCCTAGAAAGTGCCAACAGATACGTATGTGACAATGACCTTGCTTCCTCTTCTCCTAATGTCCTTAAAGAGTTTCTGTGTAAACCTTAGCAAGTCTCTCTTTTCGTTTTTGTTCTTTAACAAAACCTTTTTGAATATGAGAGGTGGCCTTGGGCAAGTTTCTGACCTCCCTGCATTATTCAGGTATGAATGAGACATTATACTGTATGAACTGATATGCTCAATGGACAAAAAAGTAGAGGTGATATATACTTCAGACATTAACAGAGCCACCCCAGTATGAATGCTGTCCTACAAATAGCTGTATTGTGTGCTACTGGGCTTGAGGTGTGACAAGGAGGAATGGTGTGCCAAGTGTATCTGGAAAACATTGGCTCCTCAACAGACATAAATGATTGGCAAAAAAGGGTTATTGTGTTTGGCTGTGTCAAAGCATACTGTCCAATAGGCCTTCCAATTTTTATACATCAAGGTTAACCTCTGTCGTCAGCACTACAGTTGAAAGATGGTACTAACAGATAGGAAATATCACCATGTGTCACACATAGTGACAGCAAATCACTTTGCCCACAACCAGCCATTTCTAAATGAACACTCAGAGGGGAACTGCATGCCATGAAAATCTGTAGTGTGGAAAATGCCCTTACCAACAGTTATTCACAAAGTTGCATGGTTATAGTTGGTGTGGAGTCACAAACACTGGACTGTTGATGCCTAGAAATGTGTTTTCTGAGTCGCATTTCTGCTTGTACTCGAATGATGCGAAGTGACAGGTACATCATAAACCCACATGGAGCCTTCCATGAGGACTGTGTGCAAGGTGCTGTTCAAGCAGGACACAGCTCGTGGATGTTCTGGTGGTGTTTAAATTATGAGAATATGGGTCCTATGTTTGAGACGATGATGCACTTGAACCAGACGGGCTACATTGGGCTCCTGGACAACTGTGTGTTTCATCTCCAGAATGAACACAGAATGGCCACCCCAGTCTTTCAAGACAACTGTCATAAAGAATGTTCTTCAACATTCTCACATCTCAACTGGCCCACAAATTCCACAGAATTATATCCCATAGAAAATCTGTCGGACTAACCCAGCCACAGGGGATGCACAGACTAGTGTGTTTCTTCATCCCAAGCCCAGATAAGTGGGGAGGGTTACATGAGGAAGGGCGTCCAGTGTAAAATTTTGAAAAAGCAATATGCGGACAACAATACAAATTTCCATATCTGATCGCTCGAACCCTGGGTTAACAATGACCGTCACCAGTACTGTTAGCCAACATTGTGCTGGTGGAAATTGGGCTACTGTTGGCCGAAGAAGAAGAAGGAGAAGAAGAGGGGGAGACGTGTCCAGAGGCAGGAGGAGAGGAGGAAGGTAAAGAGAGTGGAACTGAGGGTAGGAATTTTGAATGTTGGCAGTATGACTGGTAAGGGGAAAGAGTTAGCAGATATGATGGAGAGAAGGAAGGCTAATATATTGTGCGTGCAAGAGACTAAATGGAAGGGGAGTAAGGCCAGGTGGATCGGAGGTGGATTGAAATTGTTCTATCATGGTGTGGATAGGCGGAGAAATGGAGTAGGAGTTATTCTGAAGGAACAGTATGTCAAGAGTGATTTGGAGGTGAAAAGAGTGTCAGGCAGAGTAATGATTATGAAGCTGGAAATTGGAGGTGTGATGACAAATGTTGTTAATGCATATGCACCACAAGTTGGGTGTGCAATGGGTGAGAAAAAAGATTTTTGGAGTGAGTTGGATGAAGTGATGAACAGTGTACCCAAGGGACAGAAAGTGGTGATTGGAGCGGATTTCAATGGCCATGTTGGTGAAGGGAACAGAGGAGACAAGGAGGTGATGGGTAGGTACGGTGTCAAGGAGAGGAATGAAGAAGGTCAGAGGATAGTGGATTTTGCCAAAAGGATGGACATGGCTGTGGTGAATACGTATTTTAAGAAGAGGGAGGAACATAGGGTTACGTGCAAGAGTGGAGGAAGATGCACACAGGTAGATTACATCATATGCAGAAGAGTCAATCTGAAGGAGATTGAAGACTGCAAAGTAGTGGCAGGGGAAAGTGTAGTTAAGCAGCATAGGATGGTGGTCTGTAGGATGACGTTGGAGATCAAGAAGAGGAAGAGAGTGAGGGCAGAGCCAAAAATCAAATGGTGGAAGTTGAAAAAGGAAGACTGCAAGGTTGAGTTTAGGGAGAAGGTGAGACAGGCACTGGGTGGAAGTGAAGAGTTACCAGACGGCTGGGAAACTACAGCAGATGTAGTAGGGTGACAACAAGAAGGGTGCTTGGTGTGACTTCTGGACAGAGGAAGGAGGAAAAGGAAACCTGGTGATGGAATGGGGAAGTACAGGAGAGTATACAGAGGAAGAGGATGGCAAAGAAGAAGTGGGGTAGTCAGAGAGATACCGAAAGTAGACAAGAGTACAAGGAGATAAGGCACAAGGTGAAGAGAGAGGTGGCGAAGGCTAAAGAAAAGGCATATGATGAGTTGTATGAGAGGTTGGACACTAAGGAGGGAGAAAAGGACCTGTACTGATTGGCTAGACAGAGGGACCGAGCTGTGAAAGATGTGCAGCACGTTAGGGTAATAAAGGATAAAGAGGGAAACGTACTCACAATCGAGGAGAGTGTGTTGAGCAGATGGAAAGAGTACTTTGAGAGGCTGATGAATGAAGAGAAATAAAGAGAGAAGAGGTTGGATGATGTGGAGATAGTGAATCAGGAAGTGCAATGGATTAGCAAGGATGAAGTAAGGACAGCTATGAAGAGGATGAAGAATGGAAAAGCCATTGGTCCAGATGACATACCTGTGGAAGCATGGAGGTGTTTAGGAGAGATGGCAGTGGAGTTTTTAACCAGATTGTTTAATGGAATCTTGGAAAGTGAGAGGATGCCTAAGGAGTGGAGAAGAAGTGTACTGGTGCCAATATTTAAGAATAAGGGGGATGTGCAGGACTGTAGTAACTACAGAGGGATAAAATTGATGAGCCACAGCATGAAGTTATGGAAAAGAGTAGTGGAAGCTAGGTTAAGAAGTGAGGTGATGATTAGTGAGCAGCAGTTTCATGCCAAGAAAGAGCACCACAGAATTTCCCCTTGGGATACTTTATCTATCTATCTATCTATCTATCTATCTATCTATCTATCTATCTATCTATCTATCTATCTATCTATCTATCTATCTATCTATCTATCTATCTATCTATCTATCTATCTATCTATCTATCTATCTATCTATCTATCTATCTATCTATCTATCTATCTATCTCTCTCACAGATGTGATGTTTGCTCTGAGGATGTTGATGGAGAAGTTTAGAGAAGGCCAGAAGGAGTTGCATTACGTCTTTGAGGACCTGGAGAAAGTATATGACAGGGTGCCTTGAGAGGAGTTGTGGTATTGTATGAGGAAGTCAGGAGTGGCAGAGAAGTATGTAAGAGTTGTACAGGATATGTATGAGGGAAGTGTGACTGTGGTGAGGTCTGCGGTAGGAGTGACGGATATATTCAAGTTGGAGGTGGGATTACATCAGGGATCGGCTCTGAACCCTTTCTTATTTGCAATGGTGATTGGCAGGTTGACAGACGAGATTAGACAGGAGTCCCCGTGGACTATGATGTTTGCTGATGACATTGTGATTTGTAGCGATAGCAGGGAGCAGGTTGAAGAGACTCTGGAGAGGTGGAGATATGCTCTAGAGAGGAGAGAAATGAAGGTCAGTAGGAACAAGACAGAATACATGTGTGTAAATACAGAGTAACGGGTATTGTGGAAGAGAGGTGAAAAAGAGAGTGCAGGCAGGGTGGAATATGTGGAGAAGAGTCTCAGGAGTAATTTGTGACAGACGGATATCAGCAATAGTGAAAGGGAAGGTCTACAGGATGGTAGTGAGACCAGCTATGTTAAATGAGTTGGAGATGGTGGCACTGACCAGAAAGCAGGAGACAGAGCTGGAGGTGGCAGAGTTAAAGATGCTAAGATTTGCATTTGGTGTGACAAGGATGGATAGGATTAGACATGAGTACATTAGAGGATCTGCTCAAGTTGGATGGTTGGGAGACAAAGTCAGAGAGGTGAGATTGTGTTGGTTTGGACATGTGCAGAGGAGGGAGGCTGAATATATTGGGAGAAGGATGCTAAGGATAGAGCTGCCAGACAAGAGAAAAAGAGGAAGGCCTAAGAGAAAATTTATGGATGTGATGAGAGAGGACATGCAGGTGATGGGTGTAATAGAACAAGATGCAGAGGACAGAAAGATATGGAAGAAGATGATTCGCTGTGGCGACCCCTAACGGGAGCAGCCGAAAGAAGATGAAGAAGTAGAAAATTTGTGGGACTGTTTGGAGCAACGAGTGTAATGCCAGCAGAGCTATCAGACCAGTCTGGCTGAAGAGCTAATGAAAACTAACTTCGCCTACATCTTCAAACTGGTGGTGTCCATGCCAGACAGAATTGCAGCTTTCTTTGGTCTCATGGAGGAATTACGTGCTGTTAGATACGATTCAGCCAGGGGTGGCTAATTTTGCGTCTGGTGAGCTTAAGTACATCTGAGAAGAAACCGTACAGTATGTTATAAAGAGGTTCCTACGCTACCATGATTAAGTCCCCATACCTTTAGCTCTCTTTGACTGAAGACTGTGTGACACCTGGAGTTTCGGTTTTCAGTTTCCACTCTTGCTCTCATTTGGGTGCCTCATTTCTTTTTTTCCATAAATAGCCAGAGTGATAATAGAAAAAAATGCATTCATAATAATACCACTTGAAGAGCAAGCTTCACTGTAAATGCATCTAGACAGCATTTGAGAGTGCTGATTGAGTGAGTATTTAACAAGTGCACATTGCCACCTGCTGACTGAATAAAGCTACTGCAGATTGGGCTTTCTGCTTTTGTTAATTTGTTGCACCAATTGAATTTGCCTCTGGGCTGCCCTCCTTAACGGCCTAAGAAGAGGAGAACGCTGAGGCTTCAGGCCTCCTTAGGCAGGCAGCTGTGTGTTACATATGTCGCACAGGATGCTGTCACAGTGTGGAATCCATTATGTGTATCGCGTACCAAATAATGCGTTTTTACACTTAGAAAGCGAGATCGACAGTATCTGCCTAAAGGGGTGCTCATCTTGTTTCATTTAGGTCTCTTAATTCCACTGTCATTCCACTTTATTTAGTATGATGAAATTCCTCGGGATGGCCACAAAAGGGCAATGAGAGTGCAGACTAGAGGCAGATAACGCCAGAATCTTTATCTGTTCTTTTGTCATTCAGTTTCTGTTGACTGGCTTCTCTTCTCAGGTTAGTTCCTGTCTTGTGCCTGATGCTGCTTGGAACAGACACCAGCCTCCAAATATGAACTGAATTTAGTGGCTTTGTTAATGGAGAAATGTATTGTCATTAAAACTATTTCTGAGAGAACATCTATCAGGTCTTATTTATTAGATAAAGGGTAAACGTGAACCCCAGTGTGATTTTTAATATGCACAAGAGGTGCAATTTTGGTTTGTCTTGGGGGCCAGCCTGTTCTTTGACCCACTCAGTGGGCTGACGGCTACTTAGCAGGTGGGCGTCTGTCTGTGTAAGGATGTGTCGCCAGCTTTCTGTCCTCATGGTTTAAAGGCCTGCTGTTTCTATTGTCATTCTGTTTTCTGCTGTTAACAGCATCCCAGATATCTGGAAACAGAGAAAAAAAACTGGCAGAGGTCCCAAAAGAGAAATCCTCAGCAGAAACCATGTTGACAGAAAGAAAAAAAAAAGGCCAGCAATCCCCCGGCCTCTGATACCACTTTTCCTCCATTATCGTATTCATGGCAAAATAAACATATTCTTAGCAATGGTCTCTGAAGGCCACAATTTTAGCTGAAATGGTTAGAAAAAAAAAAAACAAGAAGGCGGATGGGCAGCCAATGAGACAGCAGCATTGGCGAGTCATCAGTATGCATGAGCAGAGAGGCAACGAAGGAGGTGCCAGCGCAGATGTGGCCTTGCAGTCAGCCTCACGTGCAGCAGGCTGCTGCCGACTGGAGGGAGCCGTGTAATTTCTGCTTTGGCTCCTGCTTGCCTGTGTAGCTCGCTCGGTCGGAGCTTTGGGGCCTGTCCTGGAGGTCATCTGCCGATCCAGTGATGGGGTGCCAGCTGTCTGGAATCTTGCTGGGATCTAACTGCAGGGTGAGTAAGATTTGATGCCATCACCGTTTTGCTTGTGTCAGTGCAGCCTTGCAGTCTTGTCCACTTCTCACCAGAGCGGGGACCACATCTGAGGTCTGGTTTGGCTCCTTGCGGAGGCTTAGGTAGGATTCACCAGCAGGGGCTTAGTCCACTTGCAAATGAGAATCATGCATCAAATCAGGCCAAATGAGGGGGCACAAGAAAAGAAATAAATAAATAAAACCTTTTTGCATTTCATGCAACATAAACTCCCCCATCCTTTCAGTTCTGAGACTATTCCTCGAATGTCTTGTCAAGGCCAAATAAAACAAAATATGCAAGAAGGACGGTGGTGGCTGTGGGATTCCCAGAAGGGGGAGCCGAGCAACCTAATGAGACTGGCGGTGGCTTGAAACCTCCATGCATTCGCTCTCTCTGGTGTTGCTCGTCTTGGTTTTAGGAGATGGAGACTTCGAACTGTTCAGCTTCTTTTTGGTGGCATCCAAAAAAAGACCCTGAAAAAAAGGGAGTGGGGTGGAGGTTGAACTCAGATTACCAGTAAAAGAATATCGAGTTTCTTGTTCGTTCTTCAATTTACCCGAATGTCATGCATGTCTAGGTGTCCAGCAGCTTTCTAATCAAGGTCATGGATCAAAGGTATTTTGGCTCATCACCACTGTAGCCAAGCCAAATTTAGGGAGCCCGTCTCCCTAGAAGGCAGTGAATGGGTCTGTTCCATCTGAAATAAATATACGGACGTCCACAGGAACCTTCACTCACATGTTAACACAGACACATGTAAGGATATGCTCGATTGATCTTTGTTTGGGACAATAGGTGCTGCTAGACTGGTATCATCAGGGAGCATCTTCGGGGCTTTGGGACTGTCATCTCCCCCATCTTATTGCATTGCTTTCTAAATAGACAGAGACAATTAGGTAGGAATTAACACACATCAGGTTTAGGGTTGATGTGGTGAATGCCTGGAGATAAATTGACACCATAGGGTCAGAAAACAGAAAATGTGATCAATCACCGTATGTCTTTAAGAAGGTAATCTCTCCAAAAGCATCAAAGCTATATGGGTAGCTAGAAGTAGTTTAACAGAAGAAACTGTGAGAACTGGCAAGGGCACTGCAAGAGTGGCAGCTGACAAGCTTTGCTCCTGCTTGTATTTTTGGGGGGGCGCACTTGAACAGGATTACTCCTGCTTGCATTTTGGGGGGCAGCATAAACACCCTTGAGCTCTGAGCAAAAAACAAAGTGACTACTATGTGATTGACCCATTTAGAGCAAGAATGGCCACAGCTTGATATAGTATGTACTCCAATTTTTTGGACTTTTTAGGTCAGCTTCTGACTCTTGTCGTATGGCACCCATTTGACTTATCAGTTGGCTTCTTAAAAGTGCGCATTAAACATAAAAGGCTGAGAAAAGACCATGAAGTATCTGCTTTTAAAATGGCTAAGCCGCTTTGCTGGGGTGCAAGAAAAAGCTCTAGGATGCTTCATCTTTTACTGTTATTTATTTCTTTCTTGATTGCACAAGGAGCCTAATAGGTATAGATAACAAAGGGTTAAAATAGTCAGAGGTCCGACGGTTTCAGAGCAGCAGGGAATGAAACAGTGTGGTTTCCATAGCAATGCTTTAGCCCCCAAGCTTAAGCACCTGGGCTTATACAGGAGAGTAATGAATAGTTAAAATGAAGGAAAATGTGAGAAAATCAATCATCAGTGTTATACAGTGTTGCTCATAATCTGAAATCCAACAATGAACTTTATATATCAAAGGAGTCATACAATGCATTAAATAAATATGGCCAACACAATACGGCTGCTAATAAACATTAAGCTCATTAAGCGTTAAAAAAAAAAGCGGCATCAACAGCTTATATGTGAAAACAGAATATTTAAAGTGTTCAACAAATTGCGAAAGGTGAGAGGCAAGTCTTGAATCTGAATCCACAGCTTGAAACTGACTTTTCAGTAATGGATGGATGGGTGGGTGTTGGAAAAAAGTGAGATTCCTGGAGAGTTCCAGAGCAGCAAGCCACAAAGCTGCATGATGCTGTTCTGAGAAAGGTGCCATGAGCTCTTGTGTGTATAACGGCTTCAGAAGATATGCATTACTGTGGTGTTGATTTAGATGAAAACGGTTAGACAGCATAGACAAGCATTTTAGATGGTACTGATTTGCAGGGCTTTATAGGCAAGTGGTAGAAAAACAAGGAACATTTTTAAGTATCCTGAAAAAATAGTGCTGTGCTGTTAGGTAAGGAATGATATAGACATAGGGATTGTTGAATGGCAAGGCCTTGGCAAGTGCACTTGAAATTAGCAGAGGAATAGTTGTTGTTGTTGCTGTTGTTGTTGTTGTTTTGTTTGTTTTTTTAATGAGATTTGCTCTTATCCAGACAGAATGTTATGGCCTAGGTATAAAATTGTCACTTATACTCTGAAGATGGCCCATTGTCAATACAATGAACTTGGAACTGCGCTCACAATATAAGACTTACAGCTTAGGGCATTATCAAACTGCCTCCATTTCAATCCAATGAAAATAATTGTTGTAGTCGGCAGGATCAGCAATTCATGTCAAAATCTGCAGGACATTTCTTAAGAATCAGTCAGTTTTGCTATAATTCCATTATAGAATGTTTTCCATCACCCAAGTGATAATACAATTGAGGTCCTTGTCTAGAGCTGGGTCTTATCCAGGAGTGGTCTACATGTAACCTCATGCCATGACCAATTCATTCAGTTTGTAAAGAGGACTGAAAATGTCAGAAAAGCTGCATGAGTGAACCAGAAGCTTTTATTTTGAGGCAATTCAAGAAGAGTTGTCTGAACAGAACAGGAGTCAGATCACTAACATCTAAAGTCGATGTCACATTGTGCGACTTCTAGTCATGATTTGCTAACTGAACTTACTGTTCTTGTTGTTAGACCATGTCAATTTAAACAACTGAAAGTCACTGCCCATGTCACATTTACAGACTGCATGCAGATGTTTTTGACATAATTGTGCACACCCCTTTTTGTGACAGCCAATAGCATGCTGCCTAATGGAACTGACACTGTATAAAGGGTTAACAGCTGCATTGTGTTTAACCACAGTGTTGGCCTTTATTTTTCTTTTTTTTCCATTCTGTCATGGTATGTAAAACATGAGACATCAGACAGATGTGCTTCTCTGCTGTTTGAGAGGCCCAAACCACACCATGTTCTTTATTCTTCATCTCTGCATTATATGCATTGTACTTCTGGATGATCATTCATTGGTTATCAGCTGTTGTGCACATAGAGCCCGCTTCTACAACTAAACACCTGTTTTATTTCATTGGAGCAAACCGTAGACTAGTTGAAGTGTGTCACAGGTCATGTCACATAACACAACTAGCTTCTCGGGAACGCATCTGAGTTGCTAAGGTGAATGATACAACTGAAAATTAGTGGAAAAGTTGCGTAATGTGACATAACTTTAAGAGTATCATCTACTAAAATTAAAACAAGTTTGATGGGGAAAATAAATCTGGGTCACATGAAAAAATTAAAAAGTATCAAAAAGAAATTTGAAAAGAAACTAGTTTTATGATGCTAACAAAAGATCCTTCCCCTGTAGCCATAGCTCAAACACTGATGGAGCACACAGCTTCATCTTAACTTGTTTTGATTGTGACCCTGTTTTGCTACATTAATGTATTTTTGGTTCTTTTCATGGATTTTGAGGCACCCTAAAAACAAAGGTGATGAGAGGTTTTTTTATTTAAAATTTATTTCAATTGCCCTATTGTCTATGGGGGAGGAGCGAAAGCTTTAAATTTGTCAAAAATTACCATCTTACGTTTTTGACAGATTTCAATGTTTTAGGTCTTCTGATACTGAAAATATCAAAATCTCGATTGATGGGTGTGTGTCTGTCAGTGTGTGTGTGTGTGTGTCTGTGTGTTACCATTTCTTATAGATGGTCTAGAGCTTGAAACAAAAACCTGATATGAGATGACGATGTGCTGATTAGTGCAAATCGTGCAAGAGAAAGAGGCACTCTAGAGGAACCCTCAAATACCGTAGGTATAATACCTAGGTATAAATTTTTTAAAAATTTGTAAAATTAACTTAATTAAAAAATTAACTATGAATTCCTCTTGTCAACTGCTATTGTAATGACCCATTTTATGATGAGAAAGATCAGCATCAGAGCCGTAAATAATTACTGAAATATTATAGAATTGTTCAGGTAACTTGGTTCCTAGGGCGCAAAGCCTACTGATGCTTACGTCCAAATTTTTACTTTTTTTTAATGTATTTTTTTACACTACCCAGCTTTACGCGTGATGGTTTATTGCTTCTCTGGTTATAGAACATTTTGCTTTGTTTACTGGCTAAGATTTGTGGGCTACATTTTGGATCTGGTAATAGTTAATTAAGATTGACTCCTTGGTATTACAAATTTGGCATGAACATGCGACTACATCTCATCTTATTGTCATTTTTCATTAAAATTCTGTCTCACCTTCTGATACAGCACAGAAATAAGATGGTGGCTAAAACTGCATGAGTGTGTCCCATGATGACACAAGTGTGTACTCACATAGACATGCTCCCTAGAATTGTGCAGTGTGTAACCACAAGGGGGGACCAGAGAGCCTCAAACCACAGACACAGCAATACAGCACACATTGATGTTGTAAAATAAAGAATATTTATTCACCTTTTCCGAGTACCTCTCTCCAGTAATCAGCCACAATAATACAATAAATGAACAATAAAGCACAATTCTTCCCCTTCTCTCCCCTGCTAAGTGTTGCTCGCTGACTCCCTACTCTGACTTGTCCATGTGAGGCAGTAGTCTCCTCTTTAAGCCTGACCCAGGAATGCTTCTGGAGCTATTCTTTCTCCTTGAGGAAGCACTTCTGGGCCATAGACAAAGTCGGGTGGTCTGCCCCTGCCAGCACCTTCTATCAATACCAAGGGACCCCTACAGGGCTGCACTTCCAGATTCCATCCCCCTAGCACCCCTGTGGGTATACCAACTAGGTTCTCATATGAGGACCAATGGCACCAAGCGTATGGGGGATGGAACCCCTCCTATTCCTCATCTTTTCTCTGTCTGTCTGATATAATATACCGTCCAGGTGTAAATTTATTTTCTTGTCATTCTGGCCCATTTGCTTAAGTCCTCACATTGGCATACTGTCAAGGTAAGGAGAAATCCTCTGTTCTTGTCGGGATGCCCGTTGTCCTCCTACAAGTGTTAGCAGCCAATATCATCACATGAAGTCCTAACAATAAAAAAACAATCAAAGCAATAAAAATAAAATTAAAAATAATTAAACAGTACAATTTCTGTTTTATTCATGACAATTTGTAGAAATCTTTAACTCACATATTGTTTTCTGTATGAAATCCAGCCAACTGTTCTCTACATTAGATAGATAGATAGATAGATAGATAGATAGATAGATAGATAGATAGATAGATAGATAGATAGATAGATAGATAGATAGATAGATAGATAGATAGATAGATAGATAGATAGATAGATAGATAGATAGATAGATAGATAGATAGATACTTTATTAATCCCAAGGGGAAATTCACATACTCCAGCAGCAGCATACTGATAAAGATACAATATTATTAACTTTACCTATTAAAGAGTTGCATAAAACCTGAATAGGAAACACATTCACCAACGCTGTGACAGTGGAGACCCTACTTTGGGAATCACTAAAGGAAGAAGCAAAACAGTCCCATTCAAGATTTACCTAAAGTCCAAGCACTGGTTGGTAGCGATGTTACTATCTGACATTATTTAACATGAAAACATTATTGTCAAGCAACCATTGGATGTTGAAGAGTAGTGAGAGAAGCAGTGAACCCTGAATGGAAGTACCTGCACATCCAGAGTAAAGCCATCAGCAAAAAAAAAAAAAAATACTGTCATGCAGAATTGTCCAGGTGCACCGAATGAATACTGTGAAAAACAGACCTATGAGAAAAATTAAATTTTATTACATAGACCTTGTTGTTGAGGCAGAGTGAGAGCCAGACTTTGTCTCTGTATCCAGGGCCGGATTTATATGAAAAGAGGCCCTAGGCTATTCCACTTATGAGGGCCTTTCACCTTCCATTTTTAAGTTTGTAAATTACATGAGAGATAATAAAATTTTGCTAACAATTTGAATGTAGGCCCCTCTTGATCTTGAGGCCCTAGGCTGAAGCCTAGTTAGCCTATAGGAAAATCCAGCCCTGTCTGTATCATTGTTTCTCTTGAAGTTTGGCTGCTCCTGGGTGGCAGAGGGTAGTGCTGGTGGATATGAAACCTTACTAACCTCTAGGGCAGGTACAAAGTTCTGAACATATCCTCCGAGTCATGCGTCATCAATATGAAGATCTGTATAGAGCCTGACAATGTGTAAATACGAGATGCTGAATGTGGTTCTCTTTGCTAACCACAGATGCATGCTTGCAAGCAGGTACAGAATTCACTTGCTTTTTGGATTTGCCCAGTTTCCCTTGTCGCAGCCATTTATCACACACTCTGCTTTTATTTTGAAGTCATTGTGGTAAAATGCACTCATTCAGCTGATAGAAGCACACCTGCAAAAATAGGTCCAGGAATTTAAAAAAAATAATAAAATAATTGAAGTGCTGGGGCTTCCAGGATGAAATGCACTTGAAAATACTGTAAAATTTCGCTCGTGCTCTGCCCAGCTTTCCAGCATTCAGAGAACGAAGATGCTTGAGCTGTACACGAGAACCATGTGGGAGGAGATCAGCCTCTCTTATGCAACTAGTGCTACTACCTGCTTTTTAATCGTGTGTTAGTCCTTTTTGTTAAGTCATAACACGTACAATGAACATACAGTTCTTACTACTGCATAATGTTGTTAGTGTGAAAAAAAAATGGCTGACACCTCTGAGTCTGCAATAGGCGTTATGGATGTTTAACAGTTTCTGGTACCTGATCTCAGGAAAATAGCTACCAAGAAAAATAAAATTTGGTATGTTTATTTGATCACAGGGTAGACTCAGTTGGAAGTCGGGCCATGAGTTTAGGCTTTCATGGTTTAATCAGAGTAGCTAACATGGTTGTAGCTGTTGTGGTGATGCTAAGATTTACATCGTCAAAGGGACAGTGATTTATTTATTTTTTCGGTGAGGATCCCCAGGAATGCACCTAGCCTTGGCCAGACTCGCACACACTCACTCATAGAGACATCAGATTAAATCTATAATAATGCAATATATGAAATGAAATATAAATATAAATAAGTAGACAGCTAACCCTCCCTGCTCCCCTAAGATGATAACAAATAGTAACACGACTCAACAACAATAAACCAGAAAGATAAACACTAATGACAAAGTCCAAAACACAGTCCAAATGTAGTTACAACAGATGATGATGGATGAGAAAGAAAAATCCTGTGAACAGTTCACCGTAAGCAATGCAAAGTTTGTGGTGAGAGGTGATGAGATTGGGAGCGCTCCTTCTGACGAATACAAGGCCAATCCGGTCAATACTCACACGACTGGCAGACACAAGACAGAACATTCATCCAGACAGGAACAGTAATCCAGGACAATAAACTGTAATGCAGATGGGTGTGACAGTTATGAAATGACAAACCTCAGACATCAGATATCCACTTGTTTTGACAGTTCCAACTTGTACCCAGCATCTCCTGTGATCTCCGCTGTCGTCCAATAGAACACACTGCTGGGACTGCTGGAATATGCAGTCCTTAATTTTATAGAGCTGCTACATGTTGATGAGGAAACCTATAGAAGTGTCTTGGCAGCATAGCCCATGCAAACCCCTAAGATCACAGCAGGTATCTACCACACATTACGTTTTAATACTGATACCTCTATGCTCTTGTGGACTGAATGCAATAAATACCCAAATATGACAGTGGATTTGGTAGTAGTGACTCCATCAGAGCAGTTTGCCATGCCCTGTGAACCAGTCTTAAACTCATACCCATTGCATCATCTCATTCTCATTAGGTTAAGGTCTGACCCTCTGCTTAGGAGGACTTTCAGGTCATTAGTGTCTTGCATGGGTTTTTGCAGAATGGAATACTTGTTAGCAGAATGGTGCCAGTAGTATATAATTCAGTAACTATAGACTATAGACTGGCCCTAGACAATTTCGGGCCCGAAGCAAACTGATACCGAGAGCCCCGTAAGGGACCCGACCCCTGCAGCTAGGGGGTCCGGGGCAGAGCTCAGGCCGCCAAGTGATTTCCTGCATTTTGAGCCACAGAAATGCATTTTCCCGGCATCTACAACCATCACTTTTTGACGATTTCCATTTGACACTGACAACCGTAACCATAACACACTGACAGGAGCCAAATTTGCAGGCTGTCAGCGCAGACTGTCGTACAAGGCCCTGAGTGAAGGGTATGAGTGATGGAGGTCGGAGTGGGCCCGCATAAATGTCTTTAGTGACGATACATTAACAGATAAAGCTACATTTTAGCCAGCTTTTGCTGTTTCCACCAGGCAGCACATGGAGGTAAATAGCTAGGCCAAGCACTTTTTTTTTTGCTTTTTATATTTTTTATATATTTTTTTTTATTTTATGAAGACGAGATCCACATTATTTTGTTTTTACATTTTTATTTGGTTTTAAAGCTTGTTTTCATACTTTCGAGATATTCCGATTTCCGTATAAAATAACTTACCGCCGTGGAGGCGGCAACAGGCACGCGGGCCTGAGTGAAGCGTAATGAAGATTGGAGTGCCGAGTGGCGATGACCATGTAGAGTAATTAGGTGATGGAATATGTTGCCCGTGAATTATATATATAAAAAAATTAGTAATAGAGGTTGGAGTGAAGGAGTCTGTTGCTCCATTGGGCCCTCCGCAGCAGCGTCGCGCATCATAGGAAAAAAAAAAAACCTAGGGCGCAGTGGGCCCCCTCCAGCTGTGGGCCCGAAGCGGTCGCTTCGTTCACTTCACCCTAAGGCCGGCTCTGATAGACAGCCTTTGAATATATATATGGGCTATTGTTGGGTCTCCAGCTTGAGAGGGCTTGGTATGAACATTCAGGTTGTTGCCTTTAGAACCTGGGAGTGGTAGCCTCGACAGAACTGAGGTTAACTGGTCCCCAACTATTCAGGAGAAGGAAGGTGAATGTCAAACATGACAAGAAGAGAAAAACTTGATAGGTTAAAATAGAGATTGTGCAATTGGAGATTGTCCTTGTTCTTGTACTTTCCTCTTCTAAAAGAACCTATATAGAAGTCAATGTGGGCAGAAAATATGTTCGTAGAACAGGTAAGAAGAGCTCACCATCTTAATGTCTATGTGAATGAAGCATACATCCTGGTTAGGAATACCCAGACACCTTACCTTTCTTAGAAAGACAAAAATTAAGATTAAGGTCATTTAATTTTTTAATACTTTAAATCCAGATAACTAAGCTGGTTAGGCATACTATATAGTACCTTAATACTTGATCTCTTGAGGTTATCTTGATCTATAAGATCTTCTCAAAGATGAGACAGAATCGAGAAATCATCTCCTTCCTCCCTCACTTCAGACTGAGCTGTGGCAGTCATTTTTACTGTGTAACTCAGCCTTCCCAAAGCCCCACTTCCAAAGAGCCTTCACGTTGCTCTTCTACAGTGCTACCTACTATTGAATGGCAAACTACTCTCCCATTGGTCCATCATTATTTTATGTGCAACCTTTTGTAATAAAATTGCTTTTCACCTTGAGTGAAAATCTTAGAGGCACTTTAAAATCAGGTTACAGACAGACAAAGTGATTTTCGCAGCAAGGCAGCAGCAGGACTTGAACTTGCACTTTTAAGTCACCCTGATGCATAGTGATGCCCAATGTCTGCAGTATCCATTTTAATTTGACATGAACCACACGATCTCTAGCAAAATGGCTTTACACTGATGGGCTATTCAATGGGATCATGGATTGTTTAGCATCCAATATTGATTAAAGTAATGTTATCCTTGACACCTGCTAAAAGATGACCTCAATATACTTATGGTAAGAGTGGCCCTTATAGCAGCCCTTCACGCTAAGAATAACACCAAGAAGGCCATAAGGCAAATACAATGAAAGAGAAGCACAGGGGTAATAACATAGTACTAAAATAACAATCCTTGACAGGTTTTGAACCCTGTTTTTCAGGCTGAGAGTTTTTTTTTACATGCCTACTCCACAATTACTCCCAAGTACCCCTGCCCTTACCTCTCATTTCCTCTTTTCCTATGGTTTCTTCCTTCCACCTGTGACGCCTTCACCCCAAACTCCCCTGGTAACTGTAGATTAATTGTTCAAACCCCTGGTGGGGTTACTTCAGCCAAGTCCCAGAATCACTTCTGAGGTAAGAGCTGTCTTTATTTTGCAGCAGGGACACCAAGCTAGAGCCTTCAGTAATGTCTCAAATATCTTTGGCTGCCCTTAAAGATTTGGATCTTTTAGACCGCATCTCAGCTATTCATTCCTTTAGAAAGACAGTCAAAAGGTTCACAAACTTCACCCCTTCCTCCTTGACTTTGCTTACTTTTTTAAAAGAAGGTCAGGCATTCCTGATAAATGCCAGGGTCAAATACCCCATAAAATCCTAGTGGAATATGTTGCACCTTTATCCAGGTCTGAAGCCTCTCCCTCTGTCTCTCTGATCCAATTGCCCTTGCCTATTGCATCCAGCACACATACAAGGATTATTATTTGTGTCCCTACACTGGTGTGTGCTGTGTCACTTCAATTTCCAGTGCAGCTTCTTTTAAGCCCATTACCATCCTAGCAGTATCCTTTGCTGTGAAAAACTTTTGCAATACACCCACAATAGTTAGAGTTTGAACCCAGAACCTGGAAAAAAGAAATTCTGCATTGAGCCTTGCTTGGCATGCTGTATCTCAACATTCTACCATTCTTCTTACTATATATATGATACAAGTACCTAGGCTTGCTTCTACCTAGAGACTACCTTTACAGTACTGAGGACACTGTATATACACTGTAATATTAAGCAGAAGCTATTAAAGGATGAATTTCATGTAGCGCCTCATTTCCATATCCAGAGCGGACAGCTTTCTGCTTAGGGTTGGTTTGTTCTGTTATGAACACATTAATCTCTGAATGTGATGTGACATTTGTCATCTGTTTTAGGTGAATGGGAAAGACATCGCTCTCCACAGTCAACACGACGTCATCCAAATTGTGGGGAAATCCAAGGATCCAATCACACTGCAACTAGAAACCAGGCAGTCCTGTTATCACGAAGCTCATATGTCAGATTGCAGCACCCAGACTGATCATCCTTGGAACACCCCAAGGAGTTTTGGGGTGTCCATGAGGCCACAAAATGGGTGTAGCCCACATTGTAACAGGTAAGATGTAGTAATCAGTACATGCTAGAGTATAGGATGGTGATGTTGCTTCTAACAAAGGGCTAAGAAGATCTGCTCTAGCACAAGATCCCTGCTTTCTTTCTTCAATGGTCAGTTCTCTCTGTCTAGTACATGTGTACCCTATTTACATGCTTGCTGTTCATTAAACACGCTTAATTTTCTTTTGTTATAATCAAAATCTTAATTATTGGTCAAGTATGCTTGCATACAAGGAATTTTTTTGATGGATTTATAAATATAGTTACTGTACAGGGCAGATGTACACACAATTGATAAGGACATGCCTGAAATGAATACAAGGCACAGAATGTACCTTTACTTACTTATTTGGCTGACACCCTTATCCAAGGTGACTTACATTTATGATACACTAGGTTCCATTTCTTTTAGTTTTCTAATTGAAGCACTGTAATAAGAATATAAGTTTAATGTCACTGTGCTCTGTATAATAATTATTGTATAAATCCACTCACATGTACAGGCCAGGCCAAAGTTAGCACACAGGGGCTCTCAACATTTAGGACTGCTAGGCAAGCATTTGAAGAGAGAAGGTACAACTATGAAAATGGGCATTGTACTATTTCTGTATGTTAGAGAAATTGAATCCTCTCCTTTCCTTGTTTGGAACCAAAGTAAGGGCCTGCACATGGAGAAACCAGTATAAAAGACTTGGACATCAGCCAAATACTTTGAAGTCGATGGACGGATGGGTGATATCGCCTTCCATCCTGAAAAGCCTTCCAGCGCAGCAATGAAAGATGGCAAACTGTATAGATCAAGATCCCACCTTGATAAAAGTATTGTCTTGCTATAGGCTTCCCATCTATAATGCCGCGTAAATCGTCAGTAAAGAAAGCTAAGTAATTTTCTCTTATGTGATTTTTACCGCCGTATCACTATGGGAGGGATATCGCCTTTTAATATCATATCTATATAGTTTTCGGTTACTTAAAACGCCGCAATTACAAAATAACTTATTCCAACTAGGGAGGTATTGCCCGCTTAAAGGAACAAGCACAGACAGGTCAAGTGATTTGCTCATGGTCACACAGTGTCAGTAGCATGGGATTTGAAATCACAACCTCAGGGTCTGAAGTCCAAAGCTTTAACCACTACACCACTCTGCTTGACAGAATGTATGGAACATACAAAGTCCAAAGAAGTGCAAGAATACTGAAATATATATGTTTTAGCTATCTGTAAGACAATTGTAAGATATCGGGGGAGAGGGTTGGTGCCCATACTGAGCAATGACAGCCAAATTAGCCATTTGTGAGCTTAATGGCCCGTGGAAGTAGACTGTTCCTTACTGTAAATATCTGCTGGTTTTTGGCGTAGTTCAGTCTGTAATGCCTATAGCAGATTGAAGAAATTCAAAGAGGATGTGGCCTGGATGTGAGGGGTTGGTGATGAGTTGCCCTGCCCGTTTCATGACTCTCGTATAGTTGAGGTAATGTAAGATGGGGGGATTAGCTTCAGTGGTCTTATTGACAGACCTGACTATTCATTGTAGCCTGTTCTTGTCTTGTTTAGTTGCTGATCCAAACCACACTGTGATGGATGAGCTTCTGGAAGTTGTGTGTTATTGTACAGCTCCTATAGGTGAGGTACTTAGGCACATTTAGTTCATTTTAATTCAGATTATTTTTGTGTAGCGCTGTTTCCTGAGTGTAACCTCAAAGGGGCGCAACACGTTTATAGGTTCAATACAATAACGAACTTACACAAATTACACAGATAAAAATAAATTGGAAAACAAAGCAATTTCAACATCACTGACATAAAAGGATTTTTAAAAATATTTGTCCATTATCATTATCAGTCGGTTATAATGCAAAGTCATAGACAAAACAGGACACATTCACAGTTCTGAAGACCTACGCTAATTGAACGCCCAAATCCTGTTGGGTATTCACTAGTGTAAGTTCGTGCTGGGCAGTCTAATAACATACTTGGATTACAAGACCCCCAATATCTCTGGTGTCTTTATCATTGGCAGGAGTAACAGAGTGGCAGTATAAAAGTGGCACCACATGCCATATCAGGAGACCAAAACAAATCCCGAATATAAAGTGTTTGTAACAGCATGTAATGCTAATCAGATTGTCCATATCATTGGTAGTGGTTGTAGTCTTGTGCCTATCACCGACCGAGGGAACACAACATCCACAAAAGAAATGTTGGAGCAGCAGCTGGGTTGCCCCTTTTAATAGCTGCAAAGTTCCAAAATAAATAGATGTCGTGAACAGGTACAAGCAAACAAAAAAGCAAAATAAGTAAGACAAGGCTCAGAGTGGTTCAGTACTCTTTAGAGCATTCGGTATTCGGGTATGAGCTCCATTCCACGGTCTGCTTTCTCGAGAATGAGACGACCCCTACTGGGTCCACCTCAGGTTTATAGCAGCTGGGGTGGAGTCAGTTGCCCTCATGGAGCAGTTTCTCAGTTTTATAGGAGAAGGAAGAGGTAATACCATCAGTGACAGTGCCACATCATGTCCTGGAGTGGCAGTGCTTACCTCGGATGAGAGCAGAAGGAGAGTGTGCATGCATGACACTCCTTAATCTAATAAGGTCAGTGTGAAATTTGTTAAATAGTGTATATCAGAAGGAGAGAAACTAAGGAAATAAAGAGGCCACTAACAGTGGCACACATGCACATTAAGGAAATTAATTGTGTTCATTGTTTTTCATTAACCTTACACTTCCAGCCCCTAAATTCCACCCTATTGTTTCTTTTAATTCATATGCTTTTTGTCCCATTTTCCTCCCTTTACTCAATGTGTTCTTTATATGTGTATGTATTTTATTTTGAAAAACAACCTCTTGGCCTTCAAGACAGCTTCCCTTGCTTTTTTCACCTACCAGATTCCATTTATGGTGACACAGTGGTTAGCACTATAACATTACGATTCCTATTTGTTTTGTTTTTTTTCCAATAAGATTTAGTTTTGATAATTTTTATAAAAATTTACTTCATACTAGTAGATTTACCCAGAAATGTCTAAGGTAGAATAAAGTACAGGTGAGGAAACTAAATAAAGTGACTAAACCTGCCCTTTATTTTCAAGGGGAAACATTTTGGAGCTAAACCTGCATTTTGGTCTTCCCCTGTACAAATGAGAAAACTGGGCAAAATTTGCCAGAAATAGGTTCAGTATTGTGGATTTGTACATTTGATTATTTTTGCACCTTTTCATTGCTATTTCTTGATGATCTATTCGGCTTTTTTTCCTTTTTTTACCCTGGGAATCCAATTTCTATATTAATTTTTCTCTCTCTGACCTCCTTTAAAACGTAATAATTTTTATCATCTTCCCGTGATGCCATTTTGAATTGCTCTTAGGCTCTGCTATTTTTGTGATTTGTGCTACAGCTCTTCTAAGGCGATACTCCCAGAGTTCCACAGGAATGTATGATGTATGATTTTCTCATCAGCGTGACCTATAAGCTCTGGTTCATGCCATTTTCACCTATTTGTGTTTGGATAAACATACTTTTTGTGCCATTCTCTTTCTTATCTCTGCATTCTGACTTTCTTTTCCTTCAATTGTTCCTGATTCTTGTTTAATGTTTCTGGCTTCTCTTTTTGGTATCATCCCCTGCTCTTTTTTTTTTTCCATTTTCCCATTTCCTCTCCTGGGGCCTCATGCATAACGTTGTGCGTAGAATTCGCACTATAACATGACGTAAGCACAATAGAGGAAATGTGCTTACGCACAAAAAAATCCAGATGCATAAATCTGTGCGAACGCCAACTTTCACGTTCTTCCACTCCATAAATCCCAGTCAGCATGAAAAGTAACACACATGCATGCGCCTGCTGCCCCGCCCCAACTCCTCCCAGAATTACACCTCTTTGAATATGCAAATCAATATAAATAGCCCTTAAGATCAGCCTTCTGTGAAAAGACAATGGCAAAAGCAAGAGGGAAAATAGAAGAATTTCAGCGAATACAAAGTGGAGGCAAGGAAAAACATACTATTTGTTGGTTTAAACAGTGATATTAACAACAAAAGGAAGTTGATCGAGTGACATAGTGTGTCGGAGAAACTCGAAAGCTCAAGTTCACAAAGTCGCAGAGCACCTGAAATAAAAAAGAAGTTGTCACATATCAAAGTCGCCGTGAAAAGGCGAGTCGTAGCCCACCGTCTGAATGTCTTATGAAAGTTTATTAGGGTACAGAGAAAAAAAAAAGGCACACAGTGGGAAAAAAGCATGAAATGTCAACTTTAATCTCGAAATTTCCACTTTAATCACGTAGTTTATTTTGTCATTAAAGTAGAACATTATAAACTTCACCCTAAATCTTTTAATTTAACACAGAATCCATTACATTCATGATATTACAGCTCTCTGAATAATTAAAATACTGAGATGTATACGTGATATCATTTTCATGATGATAGGAGTTAAAGCATGTTATTAAACATGGGAACACGGTGGCGGAGTGATTGTTCATGTCTCATGCAAGATGCTTGCTGCACCATGTGCGACCTATGATAAAATCCTTTATTGTAGCAGTACTGTCTCTTTCAAACGTACTAACCCCCAATTCCTGTCCTTACTTTTCTTTCTCCAAATACCCAATCACCACACAATCAGCTCTGTAATAGACGTTAGGCAATCTGTAAGCTTAGAACCCCGATTCTTCAAAACTTTTAAGGAACATCGAAATATCTTCGTAGTACGTGTTTGATTATTCTCTCCATCTATCCTTCCAGTGTTGCGTCAGCACCAGCAAGAATACAGCGCAAGGCAGGAACAATCTGTGAAAGGAGCGCCAGTGGCTCGCTAGCGCTGCGGCACTGTGTAGTTAAAGTTAAAGTTTTATCTGTATAATATAATAAACATATTTTGCTGCATTTCATCTTAAAAATGATATCGTCATCATATGTAAATACACGCTTTATAAAGTGGCTCAGGTCGTGCAATATTATAATTGTATCGCAAGTTTACAGTGAGGTAATTGTACTTATAGGTACAAACAATTCTACAAGGAGCACTTGATGGACTGATTGAGTGTGTTTATAGTTCTTGGGATGAAACTGTTTGTGAACCGCGAGGTCAGTACAGGAAAGGCTCTGAAGCGTTTGCCATATGAGAGCAGCTCAATAGACAGCATGGCTGAGGCAGCGTGTGCTTGATGCTGTATACCGATAATTCTCTTTCTGATCAGCTGCTGTACAGCTGTGATTCACACTCAGATACAGTGATATAAATACTCCAACTGGTGCAGTGAGAGTAATATGGAAAAAGATGATCCGATGTGGCAACACCTAATGGGAGCAGCTGAAAGAAGAAGAAGAAGGTGCAGTGAGAGTAACAACGCTAAAGCAGTTATGGTATTTGGAATAGTTTGACCATTCTGTGAACCATTATATTGTTACAGGTTAATTACAATCAGATGCATTAAACTAATAAACAATATGCGGTTAATTTCAGTGTATTTATAAAGCCGCGTCAGGGATGTGGATCTAAAAAAGAAAGGATAACCACACAGGAACAGTAGCACTGCTTTGATGCTGGGTGCCTCCAGTCTGCAAAACCGAGCAGAGAACTTGCGTACGACAGGGTATGAGCTACCGTGAAAATGTGTGTGGCTTTACGCCAAGTTTAGGTTTTATACATTGCGATTTGAACGTGGAAATGTTCTTACGCAACATTTCTGTGCATACATACCGTTTATATATGAGGCCCCTGATCCTTTCATTAAAATATTTTCACTGAGTCAGAACATCTGACAAACATACAGTACACATTCAGCTTTATATATTAGATTTAAGGTAGTTATTTATTTGCATCGTTATTCAGGCTACACTTCAGTCATGTCACCTCTTAGTCTTCTGTTGCTTAAACTGTAAAAACTTAGCTATTTTTATCCTTCCTCCTAATTCATCCCCTGTAGCCCCTGAATCAGTCTAGTCGCTTTTCTCTGTGCCCTTTCTATTGCTGCTATGTCCATTTTGTAGCCTGGTGACCAAAACTGCACACAGTACTCCAGATGAGGCCTCACCAGTGCATTATAAAGGTTGAGCATAACCTCCTTGAACGTGTACTCTACACACTGTGTTGTATAGCCTAAAATTTCTTAGCCTTCTTACAACTGACCACATTTTACCTTGTTCCTTTATGTTTCCCTTCTCCTGGTCGTTTTGTCTCTCATTCACCTCGTGGACACCTTTTCTTTCTTGGTGATTCTTATCTTCCTCGTAAACACCTTGCTTTCAAGGTGAATCTGAATATGCAGCCTGACAGCTCAAAGAGACAGGGTTTGAATCCCATCCTGGACATTGTCTATTTTGAGTTTGCACATTGTCCTCATGTCTGCGTGATTTTGATTTTCTCCACCTCACAAAGACTGTGGATTGTGCCAGTATAATTGTGCCAGTATAACTGAGTGTGCCTGTGTGTGTGACTTGACCCTGTTATGGATGGGCTCTCTTTCCAGGGTTAGTACCTTCCCTCTGTTGAATGTTGTTGAGATAAGTTCAGTTTTGTCACAGTCATAAATTGGAAGCAGATTTAGGAAATAAATGCATAGATGGCTGGCTTTTACATTCACAGTAACTTCAAGTATTTACTCGGTTCCCAATGCACACACATTACTATTGCAGTTTTCATGGCAAAATAACTTGACTGAGCAATACCCATAATTTTTAGCATTATGCCACTGCAATAAATCATCTAATATAAATAATACAAATGCTCTGTTTGTGAAATGGACAGAAGTAAGTTCATGCTTTTATAGCCCCTCCTTTAAAGCAGTGCTTTGCAACCAGTGCATTGGCACCAAGGTGCCACATTTAACTCCAAAATCCTTCACCATATAACACTAATTTTTTGTTGTTAAGTAATTCTGTTTTTGTCAAAAGTAACTTTGGAAACAATTTTGTGTTTTTAACTGACATTCCTTGAGCTCTTTTTACTACCAGTTTTTTTAGTCATAGGTATTCACATTCATTTTCACTTCCCCACCAACTCTACCCACCACTGAATTTGTTCCGCATCTACCAACCTTAATTACTAAAACTATTCTGCCTATCCATCCTGCGAATTACTTTCATTATCGGTTTGCTGTTTCCAACCAATAGCAGCCTGTTCCCTAACCATAACCCACCATCATCTGTGATTGTCAGATTATGTTCATGGTCAGTAGCACTTCTAGGGTAACTTAGGCTGATAATTTTTATCAATACCTTTTATCCACTAACTCCTCCTTGAACCAGTCTTGTTCTTTCATCAGTCAGTAACAACTATCCACAAACCCCCCAGAACTGATCTGGATTTCAATACTTGCACACTTGTCAAATAAATCATACTTGAAATCAATTTTTCACTTTCATTAACACTCACAATTAATTTTATTTCCCCTCATCCATAGCCTAGAACCAACATTGCAAATCCACAAATATACAGTATGTGATCACCAACACTGTTCAAACACTTGTGGCCTGTAGGGGGTGCTCCAGCTCAGACAGATACAGACACATGTTCCAGCACAACACAGGCTTTTATTCTGATGTGGGAAACTCTTCCCAAATGTTTCCCACAGCACAGCAAAGTACAGCCAAGCATGGTAAGAAAGCAGCACACAACAATGCCTTTTCTTCTTTTGTCTTCTTTCTCCTTCCATCCTTGACACACTCTTGTCCCATCTCCCCTTCTTCTCCAGTAAGCTTTGTCACCTTCCCTGAATGAATTGAGGCGTTTCCTTTAATGCTGTACCCAGGAACACTCCAGGTGGCCCATTAGCATGATCCAGAAGAACCCCTGGGTGTGGCAGAAGCCCAATGAAATAGAGCTTGCCCGTTCCTGTAGCGCCCCCTGGTGGCACCTGCAGACCCCAACAGGGCTGAGCCCACAAACTCCCAGCATGCTCTGTGGGAATCTGGGGTACTATAGCAACCCAGGGGGCTACCACATGGCGCTTTGGGGGAGATAATGCCCTGTGCCTATTTTCTCCCCAAGTCCCTCCATTATTAAGGTGTCCCAACCAGGAATGGGCCCTGGCCATCTGCCACACACTTCATATCCTGAACCAAATTGTAATACCCTTGATCAATGTACAGTATTTCCACTAATTCCTCTTCCTATGTTCATAATGGTTTGTAAGACAGTCCCACTGGACGGGGGTTGTATATTTAGCAGCAGAGATGTTATTCTGATCAGTAATATGGAGATTGAGAAAGCCAAAGCATCAATGCCAAAATGCAAACCTAAAGACATATAATGATTTAGCTAGGTAAAGTAAATGCTCAGAGACAGGGATAAAAATAAGACTAGAAGATAATAATTTATGGTGTGAACAACTATATTGTTTTGGGGTCAACCAATAGGTCAGAATGTCATGAAAATGTCTTTAATATCAATTGTCAAAGTACAAAAATTTGTTAGTCAAGCCAGACATTCAGTAACGAAAGAATAACCTAACAATCACAAAATCCTCAAAAAAGAGTTTATTTTTTTGCAATTTATGATCTGCATTAAGGAATGGTGGAATGCTGCTCTCCTATCCTTCAGATGATGGCGCTATCTTGCAAAATTCAATAAGGTGGAAACTCTCCTCATTAAGTAATGTATTGTAAAATGTTTATAGTAACCTCAATGTAATTGTCATAATAATTTTTCCTATTTCCCATGATATGCTCGATGCAGTTTCTTGTTTAGAAAAATATATCTTTTTGAAGTATGTGAAATGTTCTTTCTGCCCAGTGCTACTGGGCTGTTTCTGGGTTGTGGTGTTCTTGGCATATATTTGATCATTTGCAGCTTCCTTGGGACTTGAAGGATAATATAATAATAATAATAATAACATTTATGTGTATAGCACATTTTCATAAAAAAAAGTATCTCAAAGTGCTGGAGCCCTTTTGAATGAACCACTGTTTTTTTTTGTCACACAATATTTAAGGTGTGAGAACTTGTACATCACACTTGGTGTAAAACATTCATTTCCATTTTTGCTTTCGCGTCGAGTATTTGATCTTTTGATACTGTCCTTTGGTGGTTGTACTGCTTGACAAAATAATATGCTGACAGAACTTCATTTTGCGTGATGTGTTAATGTCATTATTTGGCTGACATTTTATCATCACTAGTGTTTGTAGCCTAATATATTGTGATTTGCATTGCCGCTCTCTCGCTTGCTCACATGAAGTTTACTGGAAGATGACTCCTTCCTCAGCTAACCCTCTGCTACTCCAATCTCCAAAGGCTTAACCCATATGCCTTCAATGATCTTTTTTCTGCCTCATCCACTACTTGCATATTCACTCTGCCAGCTGCAAATCACATTACTCACTTGGGGTCAGAGGCAACACCATCCGCACTCGTTTCCAAAGTTCTGTTAGCCAATCCTAAGCCAGGATCATTCCAAAGACTTGTTTGCAGCCTTGTACCCAGCCAAATGGATTTAAGCAAAGGAGTTGGTCTTGTAAGTGCTGCTCTTCAAGAGCTTTACCATTTCAGTAGTACACACACACATCCTCTGCACAAACTCCTTTTATGGCCAGCTTCTCAGGATGTCTCTGTCTCTTCTCTTATTCCATAGTCACCTTTGCAGTCTCTCTCTCTCTCTCTCTCCCAGGTCCATTTGCTCTTCATGTCAAAAATACCAATATTCATATTTATAACAAAAAAACATTGTAATAAATGTTCTTTATACATCCTACCAGTGCATCTTAAGCAGCCAAAAGAAACATATTGTGAAATAAAAAAATACATAGTTAAAAGTTTACACAAACTCGTTTTTCTAAATGAGCATCACTCATACAATAGGGGATAAGCATTCTGTTGAGCTCCATTCAGGCAAAGCTGTTATTTTTGTTTCTCACTGGAATCTTTCCTTTCTTTCAGAATATGTGAGAGCCAATTTATGTCCCAGGGTCGCTACCATACCACCGAATACCTGCCCAGCTTCCCTCGTGATGTGGAGCAACTCAGGGCCAAGGTAAGACTATGCTTTTCATTTCCTATTCTTTTGCCTTTATGGCTTTGCTGACATATTCTAACTCAGCAACTTTGGTCTCCTTCCAGGATCCCACAGCATCCCATTTTACACCCAAGGAGTGCAGATTTCTAAACATATGTTGCTCATTTAATACTGATGGGTCAGACAGCTTTTTGAGCCAGGTAAGTGTATTAATTAATTATAGATAGATAGATAAGGTACTATACAATAGATAGATAGATAGATAGATAGATAGATAGATAGATAGATAGATAGATAGATAGATAGATAGATAGATAGATAGATAGATAGATAGATAGATAGATAGATAGATAGATAGATAGATAGATAGATAGATGTGTTTCTCAACCAAACGTTTGCAGTCCAGAGTCTACTACTGGTGGGTCGCAAGTTACTATTATTGATATTGGTAGTGGGTCGTGATTGCGCTCGATTCCCCTTCTGGTTTAACATTTGCACTCAATTCAAGGGGGATACCCCCTCCCCACCTGTGACAATTGCACTAAGTTTGCCAGGGGGTCCCCCTATTGGTGAGTCAGGAAGATACTTATATGGGAAATAGTAAGTCACAACACCAAACGGTTTGGGATAGATAGATAGATAGATAGATAGATAGATAGATAGATAGATAGATAGATAGATAGATAGATAGATAGATAGATAGATAGATAGATAGATAGATAGATAGATAGATAGATAGATAG
Organism: Erpetoichthys calabaricus; assembly: GCF_900747795.2. Taxonomy (NCBI): domain Eukaryota; kingdom Metazoa; phylum Chordata; class Cladistia; order Polypteriformes; family Polypteridae; genus Erpetoichthys; species Erpetoichthys calabaricus. Next base: position 87,796,528 of record NC_041396.2, on the reverse strand, counting down.
ATAGATAGATAGATAGATAGATAGATAGATAGATAGATAGATAGATAGATAGAAAGTTTGCTGCTCTTGGTGGCAAGTAGTGATGAGCAAAATAGGAATGTTGAGATTCACATACAGTTTTGCACTACTGACACTAAAATTTATTTTGTTTGTAATTTCACAATCGTGAAACAAGAAACTCACCAAGAAGAGTTTTTGGTGGGTTTTAAACATTGTTTGGGGTAGAAAACAAGAAATATAGTTCTGTAATGATTTGTTAATACTTCCTTATTTACCTGTTGTTTTTCTCAGCTGCTTAATGCAGGTGATCCCCTGCACATCAATAAAATTATTTCTACTTTATGCCTCTCCTTTGCATCAAAGTGTATTTTTCAAAAATGTCACATCTATATATATAATTCACCAAGCCGGGAGACAAGTAGCCACCCATGAAAAAAGCATGCCGGAAGGGGCGTGGATTCACTAAGCCACCGACAAGTAAGCCGCCCATGGCGCACGCAGGAAGGAGCCACGCCCACCAACTCTAAGACCATTGGATACGACGACAACTCACAGAGCCACGCCCACCAACTCGGACGCAACGACTGGGAAAAAACACTGTCATTAATGTTCGTCTGGGCTAGAGGCCACATGCATCTCTGAGCCACGTTGACTTTTCATTAGTCAACCTCAGTCGAACCTCGGTTCACACAGAGGCAGCGCGAGAGAGAGACAGAGGCACACACACAGGCAGCGCCAGAGAGAGACAGAGGCACACAGGCAGCCCGAGAGAGAGAGAGCCGCGCACACACACGGGCAGAACCAGAGAGAGACAGAGGCACACAGGCAGGCAGTGAGAGAGAGAGCCGCGCACACACACGCAGGCAGCACCAGAGAGAGACAGACGCAGAGAGACAGAGGCACACAGGCAGGCAGTGAGAGACAGAGCCGCGCACACACACGGGCAGAGCCAGAGAGAGACAGAGGCACACAGGCAGGCAGTGAGAGAGAGAGCCGCGCACACACACAGGCAGAGCCAGAGAGAGACAGAGGCACACAGGCAGCCCGAGAGAGAGAGCCGCGCACACACACGGGCAGAGCCAGAGAGAGACAGATGCAGAGAGACAGAGGCACACAGGCAGGCAGTGAGAGAGAGAGCCGCGCACACACACACAGGCAGCGCCAGAGAGAGACAGACGCAGAGAGACAGAGGCACACAGGCAGGCAGTGAGAGAGAGAGCCGCGCACACACACAGGCAGAGCCAGAGAGAGACAGAGGCACACAGGCAGCCCGAGAGAGAGAGCCGCGCACACACACGGGCAGAGCCAGAGAGAGACAGAGGCACACAGGCAGGCAGTGAGAGAGAGAGCCGTGCACACACACACAGGCAGCGCCAGAGAGAGACAGACGCAGAGAGACAGAGGCACACAGGCAGGCAGTGAGAGAGAGAGCCGCGCACACACACGGGTAGAGCCAGAGAGAGACAGAGGCACACAGGCAGGCAGTGAGAGAGAGAGCCGCGCACACACACAGGCAGAGCCAGAGAGAGACAGAGGCACACAGGCAGCCCGAGAGAGAGAGCCGCGCACACACACAGGCAGAGCCAGAGAGAGACAGAGGCACACAGGCAGGCAGTGAGAGAGAGAGCCGTGCACACACACACAGGCAGCGCCAGAGAGAGACAGACGCAGAGAGACAGAGGCACACAGGCAGGCAGTGAGAGACAGAGCCGCGCACACACACGGGCAGAGCCAGAGAGAGACAGAGGCACACAGGCAGGCAGTGAGAGAGAGAGCCGCGCACACACACAGGCAGAGCCAGAGAGAGACAGAGGCACACAGGCAGCCCGAGAGAGAGAGCCGCGCACACACACGGGCAGAGACAGAGAGAGACAGAGGCACACACACAGACAGATAGATAGCTACTTTATTAATCCCAAGGGGAAATTCACATTCTCCAGCAGCAGCATACTGATACAATAAACAATATTAAATTAAAGATTGATAATAATGCAGGTAAAAAAAACAGACAATAACTTTGTATAATGTTAAATGTTAACATTTAACCCCTCCTCAATCTGTCAGTGGAGCTGAACAGTGACAGCAGTCTGTCGCTGAAGCTGCTCTTCTGTCTGGAGATGATCCTGTTCAGTGGATGCAGTGGATTCTCCATAATTGACAGGAGCCTGCTCAGCGCCCGTCACTCTGCCACAGATGTTAAACTGTCCAGCTCCATGCCAACAACAGAGCCTGCCTTCCTCACCAGTTTGTCCAGGCGTGAGGTGTCTTTCTTCTTAATGCTGCCTCCCCAGCACACCACTGCGTAGAAGAGGGCACTCGCCACAACCATCTGATAGAACATCTGCAGCATCTTATTGCAGATGTTGAAGGACGCCAGCCTTCTAAGGAAGTATAACCGGCTCTGTCCTTTCTTGCACAGAGCATCAGTATTGGCGGTCCAGTCTAATTTATCATCCAGCTGCACTCCCAGATATTTATAGGTCTGCATTATCTGCACACAGTCATCTCTGATGATCACGGGGTCCATGAGGGGTCTGGGCCTCCTAAAATCCATCACCAGTTCCTTGGTTTTGCTGGTGTTCAGGTGTAGGTGGTTTGAGTCGCACCATTTAACAAAGTCCTTGATTAGGTCCCTATACTCCTCCTGCCCACTCCTGATGCAGCCCACGATAGCAGTGTCATCAGCGAAGTTTTGCACGTGGCAGGACTCCGAGTTGTATTGGAAGTCCGATGTATATAGTTACAGTTGATGGGCGGGTCTGTGTTAGTTGCTTTTGCGAGCGGACACATAACCAGGCAGTGTGTATGCTTCGAGAGCGAAGGTGGACGCGACAGCACCATCTAAGAAGAATCATATTTGTCGTGGATGTGAATCGCTGTATGCAGCGTGTAAAACAGTTTGCGAGGGGTTTTCCATGGTCTTAGCAGTGTCTGTACTTCGATGTGAATCGATGTATGCAGCGTGTAAAACACTGTATTGTATGTTGCCCTCTCCAGAGTTACATCTTTTCATTCACCTACAGTCGTATCCTCAAAACCAACCCCATTTGGAAAACTGTGTCTTTCAGGAAGTGTTCACCCATCAATACATAATTATGCGGCGTATGCTACGCAGTTCTATTCAATAAGGGTGCGCACAAAAAGGCGACCTTCAAAAGGGCGACCTCAATTGGGCGCGGAGAATAAAAGCGCACATAAATAAAAGCGATCTTCAAAAGGGCGACCTCAATTGAGCGCCGAATAAAGGCGCGCGTAAATAAAGGCGAGCTTCAAAAAGGTGACCTCAATTGAGCACAGCAAATAAAGGCGTTCGTAGATAATTTAGTTGAAATGGCTCTGGAATATGTGAAGAGCAACAAAGGTGCAGATCTACTCGTAGTCGAAGGCTATACATTCAGAAAGGAGAAAACTATCAACGGGAAACACATCTGGAAATGCACTGAATATAGGATTGGAAAATGTTCGTCTCGCTGTCATACCAAAAATGTCATTGCCTTAATCTAATTTTCTGTAATTTTGAAAACAACGAAATATAGAGAGCTTTAGAAATAGTTCGTTAGAAGTAGTTCGTTAGAAGTTCATGCATTAATTAATTGGATGTTTTAATATTCTTGCTTTCACCTTTTTATACGTTCAATCATTGCCTTTATCTAATAAATTTTCTGTAATAATTTTGTTGCGTTTGCCTTTATTCGCTGCACTCAATTGATGTCACCCTTTTGAAGCACTCCTTTATTTATCCACGCATTTAGATAGATAGATAGATAGATAGATAGATAGATAGATAGATAGATAGATAGATAGATAGATAGATAGATAGATAGATAGATAGATAGATAGATAGATAGATAGATAGATAGATAGATAGATAGATAGATAGATAGATACTTTATTAATCCCAATGGGAATTTATTCGGCGCTCAATTGAGGTCGCCCTTTTGAAGCTCGCCTTTATTTACGCGCGCCTTTATTCGGCGCTCAATTGATGTCACCCTTTTGAAGCACTCCTTTATTTATCCACGCATTTAGATAGATAGATAGATAGATAGATAGATAGATAGATAGATAGATAGATAGATAGATAGATAGATAGATAGATAGATAGATAGATAGATAGATAGATAGATAGATAGATAGATAGATAGATAGATAGATACTTTATTAATCCCAATGGGAATTTATTCGGCGCTCAATTGAGGTCGCCCTTTTGAAGCTCGCCTTTATTTACGCGCGCCTTTATTCGGCGCTCAATTGAGGTCGCCCTTTTGAAGATCGCTTTTATTTATGTGCGCTTTTATTCACCGCGCCCAATTGAGGTCGCCCTTTTGAAGGTCGCCTTTTTGTGCGCGCCCTTATTGACGGATACCGTGCTATGCCGCGGGTTGGCTAGTATTATATATTTTTAAAAAGTACACATATCAAAAATGCACCATTGTCCACATTGTTGTGTTTTCTCCATAGAAAAAATCATTATAAAGAAAGCTGCTTGCCCCCTTTTCAGCCGCTGTTATGTAGGAAATGCCCCTTCATGTTTTTTGATTCCTGCAGATGAGGATATTTGCAATAATTGTGCCATGGAGCTTTGAGTTTCAGTTTTTTCTCTGATGCGTCTTTAAGATTGTAATTGCCAACATTCTCATCATAATTGGCAAAAATGAGTGTCCTTCTTCCAGTACAAATACAACACACATCCGAAGACTCAACAAAATATTTACACATGGCAGGAAATGAGTCCAGTGATTTTTTTTCACTAGAGATCTTTAAATACTATACTAAATGATGTGGGTATAATTAATGTTTCCAGGCAGGAAATACACACTTTTCTTCTTGTGTCAATGACATGCATAGCACCGAATGTGAAATGCCATTCATTTAGCTAATTTTTTTGTAAAGTGAAACAGAGTTTTCTCTGCTAATTGAATTTCGCACAAATCGTCTCACTCATTACTAGTGGCAATGAATCACTCAAGGCAATGCTGCCATTCACGGCTAGTCATCTTTCCTGAAACTGAAGCAGTGGATTGCAAACCCAGAGTCTCCAAGTCAGAAGCAAGAATTTATCCACTTTATCCTTACTGGATAAAGCTTGCTGGAAGTAATGTGGGTACTACCAAGACACAGGAGAGGCCCTAAAACTAGTACAGCAGGTACACTTGGTACCACAGGACCAAGAAAGATGAACTTAAGGATTCATATTGTCAGAGAGAGCGAGGCGGCAAATGATGCCAAGAGAGAATTATTAAGAAGTGTCTCTTTATAACAGAGGAGAGACCACTCAGGTTTAGTTTTAGGTGACTGGTCTGTTAACTGCATAACAAAGTTCAGGAGATCCAGGTACCATTAGATGGCACCTTGCTGAGCGACCTTTCAACACACCCTTTAGCCCAGACATGACCTCTTGGGTGCCTTGAAATGAAGAAGCCTTTTGAGTTGAGGGGAGACACAGGTGACTTTCTTGCTAGAGCAAGAAAACAGGAGGCAAGAGGAAATATTTTAAATCTGTATGATGGGCAAAAACCTGTGCAGTAAAGCTCAGAGAAGGAGCTTTTATTTTTTCTGGTTATTTCTTTGAATGTACTCTATACAGTCTTAAATGTTTTGTTCCATAAAGATTAACAGTGTGATTTGCTATATGAAAGCAGCACTGTGGAGGTCTTCAAATCCTGACTCGGAAAAGTTTTGGAAATATTACATGAATCGGAAATGATTAACCCTCGATATGGTGCCAGTCCATCATAGGACACATTCACACAAACGCCTACTCTTACTTACACAGGCCAAAATTATAGGCTTTTGCTGTGTGGAAGAAAAAATCTATACAGACAACAGAGAGAACGTGTCAGCTCCACATAGACAGGGAGTCAAGGCGCAGGATTTAAACCCAGGACTCTGGAGCTCACACTCTGGAGTTAAAAAATTCTAATTGCCATTTTTATAATAAAAAGATCTGAAATCACTTACAGTAAGGCAGTACAATACCCTCAGAAAGAAAATGTAGAAAAATGTGCGTACATTACTTATAGTGCATTCTTGGAAGACATCCTTCAGATTTGTTCATTCTCATTGCTGTACCCATAGTCCCAATACAAACAGTTGTCACCAATGTTTATGATGCAGTGCTCATCAGTGCCCAACATTCTGTCACTATGACTCATTGTCATGAACAGGAGAAGCAGAATAAGAACATGTTGTTGTTTTTTTTCCAACAAATTGCATTGTGTGAATTATTACTTGCATGATTTCAAAATTGAGCAGTTCACTGGCACTGGGGCTAGTATGGCTACCTCAATGTTTCAGAGGCCTGGGTTCAATTCCCAGCCCAGTCACTATTTTAAAGGAGCGTGCATGTTCTCCACAGTGGTGCCTGTGTGGGTTTTTTCCTTGAACTCCTGTTTCCTACAGATTAGATTGATTAACAACTCCAAACTGACCCAGTATGAGTGAAATGTGGGAGTATGACTATGTGTGCCAAGCGACAGACTGGCAGTCTGCCCAGGCACAGTTTCTGCCTTTTACCCAATAGATAATGCTAAGAAACACTTTGGCTCCATGATGCCCTGTTTTCTAATAAGGGGGTTGGAAAAGCAATGAAACCTGTTCAGTAACAAGCAGAAGAGACGGCATGGGACCTAATCCAGGTCTTCAAAATTCTCAAAGGCATTGATAAGGTTGATCCAGCAGAATTCTTTCAACTAAACGGTGAATCACATTCTCAAGGACACCAGTGGAAATTAAGAGGAAGTGCATTTAGAACTGAAGCCAAGGAGCATTTCTTTACACATAGAGCTGTGGAAATCTGGAACAAACTACTGAGTCATGTAATTGAAGCAGAAACCTTGACAACCTTAAAGAAATGTCTGGATGAGATTTTGTCACAGCTTAGCTATTAGCTAAACAAATGAGCTTGATGGACTGAATGGTCTCCTCTTCTTCTTTCAAGCATCTTCCTGCATTGTGGGAATCGCCATCGTTGGCGCGGTGTCTGCATGGTGGTATGTCTTTCTCCATTTTGTCTGGTTCAGGGTGTCTTCAGAGGCTGCATTGACATATTTCACATCCTCCTTCATCCGGTTGAGCCAGTGTTTCATCAGCCACCCACGTGGTCTTTTGCCTTCTGGCATAGCTATCTTAGCCATAGTTGCTGTGGACCATGTGGCCATAGGCATGTCTCAGGCATCTTCTCGGTTATTGGCACCACACCCATTATTTTGTGAACATCATCATTCATCACATGGTCAAAGCGAGTCATGCTGAGTTTCCAGAAGAGCATTTGCATCTCAATGACATGTAGTGTCCTTTTGTGTTTAGTTGTTGCCAACCAACAGTCCATTCCATACAGTGCGGTATGAACTACAGTTTTATAGATCTTCAGCTTGAGAAACATGAGCATCCTCTGGTGACACAAGAATTCCAGAGAGCTGGTGCCATTTTAGCCAGGCAGTGTTGACTTGCTCTCTGAAATTAAAGGTTGTGTCTGTGTCAGACCAGACAAGTGATTCAAGATACTTGAACTCAGCGGCCTTGGCAAGCTCTTGACTATCAATGCAGATGCTACCCTCCATTTTCTTGATGCATTCTATGTATTCCGGCTTCCTGATATTGAGGTGGAATCAGTTTTCCACTACACATGTCTTCTATTTCTGAGTGAGAAGTCTGAGGGCCTGGTGCGTTTTTTTCAGTCAGAAGGACATCGTCAGGCATTTAGGAGTGTCCACAGGAAATGCCCACTCACTGGTCTCTTCTCATTTGTCATATTTCTTATGTTATTATTGCATAAGTTCACTGTCAAATGTAAAGAAGCACATTCAGCACAGGACTAGTCACTGACCCATCTTAATTTCTTGATCAAATTTTAACCACCATAATCTGGGTTACATAACGCTGAACAACTTCAACTGAAGTTAGACTTATTAGAAATCCTAAAAATTAACATCTAGCAAGTTTGTCAGGGTGAAAGGAATATTGGTTTTGAAAAAGATTTAGCTAGCCTATTGTATTTTGTGGACTTTTCTGGGCATTCAATAACTGTCCCCAGTCCCAGATAACAAACAACATAAAGTAACAATAGAAAAGAAGAACTTATTAATAAACAAATAATAACTACAAGCAAGTACACAAATAAGGCTAAAACAACATGGGCTAGCTCCCTAACTGCCTCATTGGGTGGTTGGTCCACTTACCCACTTCATTTTCTCCTTGCCACCTCTGGGCTTATTTACTTCCTTCTGGTAGTTGTCCAGCTGCCAACTCCCAGCTCTAAGCCCTCCGTGAAACTATTCAGAAGGCCTTTAAAACCAGGGTCATGAATTTTGAATCCATTCAGTCCGAGTGGGCCCTAGTGCTCCTCCTAGTAGCACCAGATGTTTCAGAACATTCATCATGCCATCAAGGTATACTGGGGCATTACTATAATGATTGTTCTTTCCCACCAGTTTTGTAGTTGTTGCAAAAAATGTACTCTAGAGGTCACAGAAACACTAGTATGAATAATATTAAGGTTTACACGGTACCAACTGCTGAATAAATACTGTTGCTACCATACATGACTCACTGAAAGGGCTGACCAGGCCTAGGCCCAGGAGTCCAAGGATCGACATTATACAACTCCTAGTCGCAGGGTAGGTGAGACTTCCTGACCGTAGTTGCTGATGGCATTGCCGGACCGTGTCAGTTTAAATGACTAGAAATCGTTTCCCATGTTACATTTACTGATTTAGTATCAACCTTCTAGCACAGGTACGATCCTTCTTCTATCAACCAATAGCATGCTGCCTAATGGAGCCAGTGCTGTACGAAGGGTTAACAGATATGGCAAATTCAGCCTTTATCTTTGCTCTTTTTTTTGTTTTTCCCATCCAGTAGTGGTTTGTAAAACATGAGATTTAGACAGCAAAGCTTCTCTTCTGTTTGTGATGTCCAAAACACCTGTATTCCACGTAACTCGTCACTGGATTATATGCTTTGTCCTTGTTGTTGGGCATTCATTGGTTGTCTGTTCTAATGCACCCAAAGCCCACTCCTACGACAAAGGACACAATCAATCCTGTAGCAGGGCATGTCCAACTAGATTACTAGCTTCTCTAGAGCACGCCACCGACTGCATCCGACTCGCTAAGATTATGTAAATGAAGGTTATGACTGAAAATCACTGGAACAGTCACATTATGTGACATAGCCTTTAGGTAGGAAAAGTGATGTTTTAATTACCTTTCCGTATTTCTTCTCTGCTTTTATTTTCAACCTTATTTAGACCAGGTTGATAGGCATTGGTCTCTATTGGTTGGTTCCATTATGATGTTATGATATTCGAACAGAAATAATATTGATGGTTATACGAGGTCCAACACAATAAAATGAGACTAGCTCAGGAACCAGGAGTGGGAAGGAAGAAACAAAGAGATGGTTATAGAACATGTCATGTTCTAACTTGTCACAGTGAAAAAGGGTTCAACTCGATTGCTTCACTTAGTACGAGTGGACGCGTGTTCAAATATAGTTTCCATATCCTCGTTCAGAAAAAGTCAGAGTTCAAAAGTGAACAGCGAGTTAACATCAAGTTTGTTGTGAAACTGAAGAAATCTGCGATGGAAACTTTTCAATTATTGACTGAGGCTTACAGTGAAGAGTGCATATCTTGGGCACATGTTGTTGAATAGCACAAGTTGGTGCTCAAAGGAACCCATTTTTTGTTTGGTAGAAGACATGAAAGCAAAAGCGACTGACATCCTCAATAGCCTGTCAGAACATGATGTGCGGAATTGCTTTGAATGTTGGCAGCATTGTGTGTCAACTCAGAATGAAACTATTTTGAATGTGATCATTGTTCATTTTCTTAATTTGTTAAACAGAAAACAGTTACAGGCACGGTCTCGCTTTTTTTGAGTCACACCTCGTAACTTTATTTAAGTTAGTTACACCTCACTGCAGCAAAGTTGGCGCCTGTCTTGTGCTAGATATGAGCATAAAAGGCTCAGCAACTCTAAAAGAAGATTCAAAGCCTGGACGAATAATAATTATAAAAATAATAATAATAAACATTATGTAAAGACAAGCCTTTCCTTGCTTGGACCCCTTTTAGAGTCTGTATTAATTTAGTCCATCCTGTTGCGTATGCAGTCACTTCAGTCATTATTCATATTTATCGTATTTCTGCTGCTTCTGGTGCACAGGAGGTTAAAGCCTTTGTGTAATTTTCAGTCTCTCTCTCTTTCCTTGCAGACCCATGCTGAGAACAATGTCTTACAGAGGATTTCAGAATTCACACCCGCCCACCATGAGCTGGACAGTGGGCTTGGTTGCACTGATGGGAGTTTCCACCAAGGTGAGCTGTCAGAGCTGGAGACAGAAGGGGCTGAGGAAGCAGGATCATCACCGCCAGACAGGGCCAGCCGTACGTCCCGGTCTTCTGAGTCACTCATTTCCTCAGAGCTTAGTGACTTAGGTTTTTATAGTGTTGGCACCGGTGAGTTCCGAAGCTTTCAGAAGGTTCTGGAGAGGAGAATTCGACAGTACCGAGCCAAGACTTTACCAGGAAGGAGAGCCAAAGATTTCAATGACAAAAAAATGGAGAGGGTAGCTAATGACAATGAAAGAAAGCATCTGCAAATTTTAGAGGCCATCCCTGAAACTTTAGTGTGTCAACAGCCATTGAGAAGCAAGCATCCAAACAACACTGCTAGTACTAGTGCAGGATCTGAGGCGTACAATTCCTTCTTGGGAGCTCCATCTGGTCAGTACAAGAAAGTGGCAAGCCCTCGGCGGAGAAGCTATGACTCTGTCACTTATCATACACTGCAGACAGTCCACAGTTCTACTTGCACCCCAAAAATGGCTGTACAGAAGGACAGTAGTTGCTCAGAATGGTTGATGAACAACACCTGGCAAACGTCCAGGCAATTTGATGATCAGAAGCAGATCTGGCATGGCCAGCACGTCAGATCTGCTAAGGTTCCACTTCAGCGGACATTTCTAACAAACTACCCAGAAAAACAAAGCAGTGAGAACAACAACTACAGGAAAGGGAACCCCAGAGAAAGAAAAACTGAGAACCTATGTGGAAATCCAGCACAACGTGATCCACTTGTTGAGAGTGATCCAAATCATGGAAGCACACAGACAAGAAATAAGGCAACTGGCTGTGGAATCCAGACCCAAACTCGACATCCTAACTCCTATGGGCAATGTGATGACACATCCATAAAGATTGCGGACCTCTCCAATCAGGATAATTTGCACCATGACACACTCAGCAGCCAAGAAGGGCAGTCGCAATTGATCCACAGCACTCGGACACAGAGAAGTCAATTTTTAAAAGCCAGAGCCCTCCGAATCGCAGATGAGCGTAATGGAATGACCACAGATGACGATACTCGCAGTGAAATCAAGACCGGGCGCTACTGGAGCAAGGCTGAGCGCAAGCGGCACCTGGCTAGTGCTAGGGAACACAGGCAGAAACGAGTCAGTCGAATGGAAAGGCGCCGGAGCAGTGGTAACGACAGTACATTAAGCAGCACTATCCTGGAGATGAGCCAACGCAAGCTGAGCAAGATACGGAACAAGAAGGTGTTGGACAACTGGATCACCATCCAGGAGCTGCTCACTCATGGCTCTAAGACAGGTGCAGGGGGCACCCGTGATATCCCATTGTTTAGCCCCCTGCTGTCCGTTACCACAGTGTGAGAGGTGTATTGGGGAACAAGGGTGGCAACTCATGCCTGAAAGAACTCTTTCTTTCTATCTATAGTTAAATGGCACCAGCTTGGCAGTTGTCACCCACCCAACACCTAAAAGCCATGTACTGTGTTTACAGAAATACAATCAGCATAGCCAGCTTTTCCCCAGTGTGAGAATCCCCTAGGCAGAAGCCACTACCTGCACTGACTCAGGATAATGAATTAATAGAAATCATGATTGTGAGCAGAAGAGAGTGAAGGATAGGATCCATCCAATCCTTCCTATTCGTTTGGCTTGTCTCAGTGTGCTCATGCATTGCGCTGCATCTCTATTGGACTCAATCTGTGGGTAACGAGGACATTCTTCCCCACCAAGCCCTGACCCCCATCCCAAACAAGCCATTCCCCTTCAGTGCACAGGTTGCTAAGGAAATCTAGCAAAAGGAAAAACAAGTCTTTGTGCCTTTCACAGACAATCATTGGGAATCTCAAGTTTTGTACTGCAGCCATTTTTTTTCTGAGGAAGTGTACAGAATGCATTTTTGCTGTTTTTCCATTTTACTCAATGAAATTAAAGATTTTCACGGTGGATTTTGTCTGAGTTGGTAAATACTGGTTCTTTCCATTAAAAACACTATTACGTGTTGGCTGCATTTTTCATTCAGGTGGGGAGGTAGTGTAGACACCCCGGGATAGAATAAATCAGAATGAAGGATAAGCCACACCGCTCCACAAACTGGGTTGGCTCCTCTAAGGTTATTATTTGAAATGCAGCCTGATCACATTCAGTTAATTCAACAGATATCTGATATGTATTTACACCAAATAATGTGGCTCCAGAATTCTTGGAGTGCCAGCTGGTATCCTTTGAGATAGACAGAATTCTGTAAACACTGGTATAAAAAAACCATCATGAAATTCTGTGTGTTAATGTTCACCTATAGGTTGAGCTATATTTTACCGTATATACTCGTGGATAAGTCGGGACTTGATTTTACCGTAATTTCCGGTATTTTATATTGTCGGTCGTATAAGTCGAATGCAGAAAACTCACGCTATTGGTCCAAGAGATTATGATATGCTAACACCCACCTGGGAGAGCAACCACGGAGCACACTGCCTTTTTTTTTCTATGTATTGTGCCTACGTGACCACATGGTAATACCCGAACTATTCCGAAGCAACGTTTGCACTGTTCTGTGTTTTTTGTATCTCATACCATTATACACCTTCATCGTAAGAGCATCCCTTATCTACGATGGAGCGTTCGATCAGAAGAAAATATGAAGCTGGTTTTAAATTAAACGTCATTGAAGTAGCAAAAGAAATTGGTAACTGCACTGCTGCAACAAAATTCAATGTGTCTGAGAAACTGATGCGAAATTGGAGGAGGCATATAAGGAGGTGTATAAGTTGGGGTCTGATTTTATAATTGATTTTTCGGGTTTCAAGACCCAACTTATACATGAGTATATACGGTAGATAAAAAAAATAAATTATTATAAAAAGTATTCACCTCCTTGGCATTTTTCAAGTTTTATTATTATATAACTTTGAATCACACTGGATTAATTTGTCTTTTAGACATGGATCAACAGAAAAAAAAATGACCTTTAATGCCAACAGACCTCTGCAAAACAATCTGAATTAGTATTTCCCAACCACTAGTTTCTGGACCAGCACTGGACAGTAGAAATTCTTTGCCAGTCCACAAGAATCAGGTAATGCATGTATTTTAGCGCAGTCGTAACCAACTGCAAGTTCATGAAAAGCAGGCAAGACATGTCATCAGTCTGAAGTGTTCTCCGCTCATCGCTTTACTCTTAGCTTATCCAGTAGACACAACACTCAAAGGGTAAGTGTGATGGTGCAGGTTAGCGCCATGCTCCCTGTCCCATTTGGGAGCCTCTTGAACCCACAACTGTCGATAGTCATAATTGAGATGAGCTGGGCAAATGAGGACACATATATCTAGCCAAGGGATAGGTGCAAAAGTGACTTAGTGCTTTTATTAAGAACCAGTCAAACAGTGTTCCATACTGCAGTGCTTCTGATCTTCATTAAAGAAATAATCCATAAAAAGTCAACAGTGCAAGTGAAGGGTAAAAATAGTCCAAATAAATAATTTAATAAAAACAACAAGGTTAAAATCCAGAGACAGATCCCAACTACAATTAGCCTCAATCCTTCCATTTAAAATTTGACATCTCCTCCCCTTATTCTCTCTGGACCTCGCAGAAGGAGGAGATGGCCACCAACAGGTGCAGTCAACCATTATGTCTGACCTCGGGTCCCCTTCATCATGCTTGCCGCAACCAGGGGGTGCCATGCCGAGCCTTGCTTGTCTCCCCTCGCCAGTCCCTCGGTGTCTGCGGGAGACACCACATATCGGGCCACTCGTACTCCCAGGAAGTCACTCAGTGGGAGCGTCCCTATCTCAGCCTCCAGCTCACGCAGCCCTGAGGCTCACACCCGACCATCTGCTTCTACCTCCTTTCAGCATGGGCGCTTTCTCTCTCTCTCCATCTCTGTCTCTCTTCTTAGCTCATTTTAAATGCTGTGCACTCCTTCTGTTCTCCCCCAACCTTTTGTCTTCTTTCAGCTTTCTATTTTCTTCCTAATTTCTCCTCCCCTTCTTCCGCACAGGCTCCTTTTTACCTCTCCTATGTAATTGGGTGCAGGTGTGACACACCGCTCCCTCACAATTGAGGCGCCCGATCGATCTGCCTGCCTCTGTATGTGTATATGGTGCGACTGGCCAAACACCCCAATCAACCAAGAAGCGAAGCTTGCTTGCACACATCGGTACCTGATCAGAGCCTCACACATGACTATTTATTTAAAACCTGCAGTATGCCACAGACCACTTATCACAGGAAGAACTAAGCATTCTCCAATCTAGTTCCAATTTAATGTTAATAAATCAAGCCACTCAAAATTCCAGGCAGGCTCCCCTTCTCCTGGGTATGCGATTATGTGTAAAAGTCCATGCGGAATTACTCAGACTTCAACCGGTGCACAAGTGAAAAAGGCTGAAACCACTGCTATAAATCACTTTTTATAGGCATTGATATTAACAAGCATTTTGCCTAAGGCAAATAATCAAAATCAAAACATGTCAAATGCAAATTGTGGGTGGTAAGATGGTGCCACATTATCAGGTAACTGAGAATAAGTCTTAACAATGTACAAAAAGTCAAATACTGCAGTTACAGTCGGGACTAGAAGACCAATTGCCAGAATTTACATCTTGCCTGAAGAAGGGGCCTGAGTTGCCTCGAAAGCTTGCATATTGTAATCTTTTTAGTTAGCCAATAAAAGGTGTCATTTTGCTTGGCTTTTCCCCAGAATATCAAGAAAAGCACCAGAACTTAAGCATTCAAACAGCATCCTAAGTAGAGCATAGATATCTCTCAAGATCGTAAGTGAACAGGTTGGTCTTCAAGAAGAGTCTGAATGTCAGAACACAAGAAGAAGTTCAGATGATCACAGAGAAAGAGCTTGGGAACAAAAACTAGTATATGGTGTGTATCCATGTATGAACAAGAACTCCAAAACGGAAAAAGAGATTTCTTTTTAGAGTTAATTTAGAGAATGCAGAATATAACAGGGGGCTGACAAATCTGTCAGAGAGGGCAGACACCATTTGCTAGAAATCGCAGCACCATGGAGATACAACAGTTAAAAAACAGTTGGATGGTACAGATAGGGAGGAAAGAGAAAAAAAACTTGTGAAAATGGTGAAGAAAAAGCAACTGGAATGGGCTGTTGAAGAAATCAGTTGGATGAAGGAAGCGAAGTGATGTGATTCCTGACCATAGGTTTGTGGGAAGATGGTGTCTACAGTTAGGTTCTACAATCAGCTATGTTTTGTATGCTCTTCAACACAGTTTATTTCTTTTCATTGTTTTGTTAAACACTCCTCTTTTCTAATGATCCTCCATTTTCTTCTGGATCCATGATATTTTGGGAGAATAGCCAGATACCTCACCAAATAAGATCATGTGAGTTGTCATGTCTCTAAGAGAAGGCCTTGGGGCTTGAAAAAATCATGGGCATTTCTTTTGAAAAGAACCAATGTTATTGTGACATGTCATTTTGTTCACTATTTTATACCAAATTACTTTTATGCAAATATTTTTGTACACCATTTTTACCATGTGCTTTTGTAGCTAGTTTAGTATAGGCAAATACTCACTTCTGGCCACAAAGAGCTAGAAACCATTGCTTTCCATTTTTAGCTAAGTAAACACACAAAAAAGATTCCTGAATTGGACACCTAGTGATTCCCACTTTTATTCTCTTACATGTACTCCAAAGAATGTACCATGCAACTTTAGATGCCTTTGATAGTTTAGTAATCAGGTAGATAAATGATGTACTCTAAACTATATGGCCTCTTTTTACACTGGGAATGGATGCAAATGGATGCCCCAAAAAGCTTAAAAGAATTCAGTTCCAGGCTTTTTGGTTAACTTGCTCAAGAATAATGAATGTTTTTGGTTTGTATTCATAGATTTTCTGGCATAGTTCTACAGTTAGAAGCTTAAATTGAAATTGGAAATGGTGCACCAATAACATGCGAAAAAAGGAATACAGTTAAGAAGGAAAAGCAGAAAAAAAATTTCAAAGGTGCATACAAGTGGATTGCTCTCCCCAGGTGAAGTAGAAACATAAGGCCTTAGTGCATCAAGTTCAAGTATCTTGGGATCACGTTCAAGAGTGATGGAAAAGGAAAAATGATATCAACAAGTATTTTGGAGCAGCGACAGTTGTTCTATGGGTGCCATATTGGTATGTGGTCGTAGTGGTAGTTGAGTCTAAAAACAAAACCTTTGGTTTACCAGTTGATCAACATTCTTCTCCTCACCTATGGTCATAAGCTGTGGGCAAAGTCTGAACAGAATGAGAATGTGAATATCAGTAGCAGAAATGTGGTTTCTTCACAGGATGGCTGGGCTGACACTCTGTGATAGGGTGAGAAGTTCAATGATAGAGTAGAGTTGCTAGTTCTTCAGCTTGAGAGGAGCCAGTTGGGGTGGTTGGGGCATGTCATAAGGATGCCCCCTGGACAGCTTCCCTTGTTGTTTCTCAGGGCACTGGGAAGAGACCGTATGGCAGACCTAGGACATGCTGGATGAATTATTTCTCTCGGCTGGCTTGGGAATGTCTGGGAACTCTCCAGAAACCAATATAATCTGTAGCTGGTGTCACCCACGTGCGCATGGGAGGTGGCTAAACGGCTTGAAGGAAGGTACTTCCACAGCAGTCCAGGGGTGGCAAGGTGCACTAATCGTTTTTCTCTTTCCAGTGCAGACCCGTTAAGGGAAATTCTGCCTGGCCTCCATGACGTCTCTTCTGGTCACAAGCCCGAAGACTCCACTTCCGGTCATAAGCCCAGTGACATCACTTTCAGTTCCAATGCATGTGCCCAATGATGCCACTTCCAGTCACAAGACCGATGATATAACTTCTGGCTCTGGGCATGAGCTCAATGACATCACTTCCGGTTCCGGTCATAATTATCTCACTTCCTCTGCCACACTTTAAAAACCCACCATCTCAGCCTCAGCAGTTGGGATCCAATCTGTACATAGTTGTACACAAAATCTATCATTTTGCAGCCAGGATCAATTATACAGGAGGCTGCCCCAAACCTTTTTTTTTTGCTCTTTTGTCCCATCTTTTGACAATGGGGATTGAGCTGCTTGGCCTGCTACAACTCTCATCTGAAAAAGCGGTTTCAGAAAATGAGACAAGATGTAACAATTTAACTAATTTCTGTATACATGACAATAATGACCTTATAAACCAATACATCTATGTGTTAATACCATACATATCAGGTACTGAGGACCCAAGCAAATCATTTGTAAAGTATTTTATAGCAAATTAACATTTTTTGTCACACTTTATCTTGTGTGTGTTTGTAGCTAGCTTGGTATAGGCAAGTACTCACATATGGGCACATTGAACCAGAACCAACTGAAGAATTAATCATAAATATTAAAATTTTTAGTAAACACACAAAGAAGATTTCTTGATTGGACACCCAGTGATTGAATCTCAAAGAATGTACCATGCAACTTTAGGTACCTGTGATAGCTTAAATAGCAATTAGGTGAACAAATGATATGAACAAAGCTATTCCACATATTTCCTTAGAATGAATGGAAATGCCCCAAAGAGCTCTGAAGAGTGTAGTTCCCGATATCAGACTTTTTCTGTCAATTTGTGCAAAAATAATAAATTCAATATGTTTGGAGTCATCGATTTGCAGGCCTAGTTCCACAGTTGGTTGTTTAATTCCACCCAGCACAAAGAGCTGTTTCTTTGCTTTAATGTTTCCAATGCTAATGTCAAAGTCCTTCCAGCGAACAATTTCCTCACATCATTTCTGATTTTTTTTCAAATCTGGTAAATCTCGGTTGACATAAGCTAGGACCAAACAAATGATGATTGCCCCTGCCACTGTTCCACACAGACTATAAATGGCGAGTTTTAACTTGAGATCATTTAAGTCAGGCTCTGAGGTAGGCTTGACGACCTTTCTTCGCCATGGAAAAATTGATTTGGGGCTTGATTGTTTGATTTCCTTCTCCCTTGAAGCTAAGAGCCACTGATCATAGTCCAGATACACCATATTTGGAGGCAACACCTTGACTGCAAAATAGGCCCTTTGGACCATTTTGTAAGAACTAGACTGAACATCGCAGCGATATGTACCTGCATCTGTCTCCTTAACAGGATTGAGGACCAACTTCTCCACTGTTTTGGTCTCGTAGCGCTTGAAGTAAGCATCGTCAGTGGTGACAATACCACGGGCATACCTCCACGTGAAGATAAATTTAAATTTGCCAAAAAAGTTGATAACATTACTTACACAATCCAGCACCTGCCGGGAGCCAACTGTGGCAGTAAAGCTAGTCAGGCCACACACCCAGTTGATGACGCATTCCACATTCCTCTCTTCACACTTTTCATGTTTGCCGTCCATTGCAATAGTGCACACTACATCTACCTGGAGACCTAGGCCGCAAGTGTGGCTGCATTCAGTGCTGTTCACTATCACTTCTGCAGAGACTGAGGGCAAATCGGGTGGTATGGTGACTGAGTTGGCATACACGGTGTGACATCGGTGAGTGAGCATTGCGATGTGCCACCCTAGAAATACACACTCAAGAACACTCCAGCAGCTCACTACTTTCAGCAAACCCATCATTTGAAATGAACTCTGGCCAGACAGGTGTCAACCCAGCAATCTGAGAAGAGAGAGGGTGGCTGCTAATCCTGCTTCTCTTACATCTTCCTTTGAAAGAGCACCCACTCCAGTGTTTTAAACCAAATCCATGTCTTAACTTCAGTGACCTGGTATTTGCACATCTTAAGTATTTCTGACTGTGATACAGTCACCTTCAGAAATTGTTGAGTCCCACCAGTTATTTGTCACTGTCAGCTATTGCAGCCATACAAAGAGAATATCACAGCTAAAAAAACAGAAAGAAAATAACCTTTAGGGCATTGATCTGCTACATTCATTAGCAAAAATCCTGCTGAGAGAAGTCACAAGTCTGACAAAGCCCAGTTTTCACTGCCTGCACTAGAACTTAAAGTCAAAGATCCCGCGATAACTGTAGTGTGAAAAAAATCCCATGGCAACTACCTGTTTTTTTTTTTTTTGTATTTTATGATAATAGCCATGTATGAGTGAGTGTCTTCTGGGATGGTTTGGCACCTCATCCATGATTGGTTATCAGAACCATCTCCGGTCCCTGTGACTGTGGATTCAATTTGTTCAATTATTAGTGGCGCAGCACCTACACTAAGTGTATAAGATGTCTGACCAAATGGGAAAGACAAAGAAAAAAAATATATTTATAGCCAGAACAGAGAATTTGGCAGAGGAAGGGCATGAAGTGTGCACTCAGAAAGATGGACCAGTCTAGAAGAAACCTCCTGGGCACATGCATCTCAGATTCATGCCATGGAAGATGGAGAATTGCCTTTCTTATATTTTTCGAAAGCTACAGTGCAAGTAGGAAGTTAATTTGTTTCTGTATCCAAACATCTGAAATATTCAGTCATAACCAGATTATTGCTTGTGTTTCCTGATTAGGTCAACAGTAACTGAACAGTACGCATTTCCTGAAAACCAGTAGCTAGAATCTCATTTTCAACTATTGACAAAAACTAAAAAACAGTTGCGTTCAAAGGTTTGGAATTGCCCAGAAATTTTGATGTTTCTTAACAAAATTGACACCTGTTTTAAATCAAGATACCATTAATCTGATTTCAAAATATAGCCAAGACATTACTAGTGTTGCTGACTGATTTATAATTTATTATTCAAATATGAGGGAAAAGACCCATTTTCAGCAGCCAATGCCCTAATGGTAAAATCTTTTATTGCTTCCTTAATCTAGTCTGGGGACTGTTCTTTTTTCACTGACCTTAGGATCCATTTTTTAAAAAACACAGTATTTCTTTCCATTGCTAGGCAGATATATCTTCCACTGAAACAGATCAATAAAAATTCTCTTAAACCTTTATTGGAATGTCTAAATGACACTAAAATATGGATGTCGCTAAATTAAACTAAACATAGTTTAAATGACAAAATATAGACATTGTGTGTTTTGGACATTCTCATCTTACTTGTGCTCCTGCAATTAATCTTGGCCCCTTGAAAACCTACTGTAAACCCTTAGCGAAAAAACTTGCTGTGATTTTTGATAAGGCCCTCAAATTTGATAAACAAATTAACTCAATTGTAAAAGCCTGTTTGTATCAGCTTAGGGTACTAGCTAAAGTCAAGTCTTTTCTTTCTGCAGATGATTTTCAAAAACTAATTTATGTTTTTGTCTCCTCTCGGCTGGACTATACGAGGTGAGACACAAAAATAACCAGACTGGGCTCGGGGCTTTCCTGGAAAACCATCTAGAGGTCGGCCGGATGTGAATCATAGAACTTTATCCCCTCTTACACGCCCTCTCAAACTGCCAACCGGCTAGGTATATCCTGTGAATAGCCCAGTCAGTATTTGCACAACAAAAGCTACACGAGTTGCTGTAATAATGGCGGGTGAAAAAAATTTCTTTTGAATTTTCTCTTTTTCCATAAAGCAGTTTTTGACTTACAAAAACATTCCTATCCTCGATCATCCTCCCTATTCGTCCGATTTAGTTCCCTGTGATTTTTACTTGTTCCTGAAAATCAAAAGTGACCTGAAGGGAACACATTTTTCTTCAGTGGCTAAAGTGAAGACAATCACATCACACCAATTTTAGCTTCCCTTCACTGGCATCCTGATCACTACATGATTGAATTTAAAACTGTATGCTTTGTTTTTAAGTCTCTGATTGGTTTAGCCCCCTCTTATCTTACTGACCTCTCAACACCCTTACTCTCCCTCACGATCACTTAGGTCCTCTGAGCAGAAGTTACTTGTCATGCTGAGGTCTCGAGCTCAGAGGGAATCATGCCTTTGCAGTAACTGCCCCTAAACTTTGGAATAGTCTACCTTTTTACTTTCTCATATACAAAGTATAGGGAAAGTATTGGAATCCTCCAAAAATTCCATTTCCAGATTTTGATGAATCTCGATGTTTTAGACCTCCCGAGTCTGAAAATACCATTTTTTGGAATTATGTCTGTGTGTCTGTTTGTGTGTGTGTATATGTTAACATGATAACTTGAGTACACTTTCACTTAGGTCAACCAAATTTTGCGTACAGGTATTAGATTAGATTATTTATTTATAAAAGCACATTTAAAACAAGAGGTTGTGCCAAAGTGCTGTACAAAAAAACATTAAAATAAACACAATACAAACAATCATGCAAAAGCAGATTAATAAAACAACCAATTATAACATCCACCACAATCCTATCATACATAATGAAAGACAGAAGAAAAGAAGTAGGTCTTAAGCTGACTTTTAAAAACCTCAATCAAGGATGAAGACCTGGGGCCTCATGTATAACGCCGTGCGTAGAATTCACACTATAACATGGCGTATGGACAAAAGCGGAAATGTGCTGACGCACAAAAAAAATCCAGATGCATAAATCTGTGCGTATGCCAACTTCCAAGTTCTTCCGTTACATAAATCCGGGTCAGCATGAAAAGTAACGCAAGTGCATGCGCCTGCTGTCCCGCCCCAACTCCTCCCAGAATTATGCCTCTTTGAATATGCAAATCAATATAAACAGCCCTTAAGCACAGCATTCTGTGAAAAGACAATGGCAAATGCACGGGGGGAAATAGAAGAATTTCAGCGAATACCAAGTGGAGGCAAGGAAAAACTTACTATTTGTTGGTTTAATCAGTGATATAATCAACAAAAGGAAGTTGATCGAGTGACATAGCGTGTCGGAGAAACTCGAAAGCTCAAGTTCACAAAGTGGCACAGTGCCCGAAATAAAAAGAAGTTACATATCAAAGTCGCCATGAGTGTCATATGAAAGCTTATTAGGGTACAGAGAAAAAAAAAGGCACACAGTGGGGAAAAAAGCACGATATGTCAACTTTAATCTCGAAATTTTCACTTTAATCACATAGTTTATATTGTCATTAAAGTAGAACATCATAAACTTCATCCTAAAATTGTTTAATTTACTGGGTTCTCAAATCCCATCGTAACTAAAGTAGCTTGTTAAATGCTTTGTTTGTATTTGATCTTCTATGTGCTCTATGTGTGTGAATTACTATGTGCTTCCGGGCTTTCTCTTCCTCCAAAAGGACACAGAATCCATTACATTCGTGATATTAAAGCTCTCTGAATAATTAAAATACTGAGATGTATACGTGATACCATTTTCATGATGATAGGAGTTAAAGCATGTTATTAAACATGGGAACATGGTGGCACAGTGATTGTTCATGTCTCACACAAGATGCTTGCTGCGCCATGCGCGACCTTCAATGAAATAATTTATTGTAGCAGTACTGTCTCTTTCAAACGTACTAACTCCCAATTCCTGTCCTTACTTTTCTTTCTCCAAATACCCAATCGCCACACAATCAGCTCTGTAATAGACGTCAAGCCATCTGTAAGCTTAGAACACTGATTCTTCAAAACCTTTAAGGAACATTGAAATATCTTCGTAGTACGTGTTTAATTATTCTATCCATCTATCCTTCCAGTGTCACGCCAGCCCCAGCAAGAATACAGCACGAGGCAGGAAAAATCCGTGAACAGAGCGCCAGACCCTTACTAGCTCAGCAACACCGTGTCCTCACCTGTTTAATTATTAACAATAAAGATTATTTAAATGAAGTTAAAAGTTTTATCTGCATAATATAATAAACATATTTTGCTGCATTTCATCTTAAAAATGGTATCGTCATCATATGTAAATACACGCATTATAAAGTGGCTCAGGTTGTGCAATATTATAACTGTATCGCAAGTTTACAGTGAGATAATTGTACTTATAAGTACAAACAGTTCTACAAGGAGCACTTGATGGACTGATTGAGAGCGTGTATAGTTC
The DNA here is from genome assembly GCF_900747795.2 of Erpetoichthys calabaricus. Classification (NCBI taxonomy): domain Eukaryota; kingdom Metazoa; phylum Chordata; class Cladistia; order Polypteriformes; family Polypteridae; genus Erpetoichthys; species Erpetoichthys calabaricus. The sequence goes on along the minus strand of NC_041396.2, from coordinate 87,773,361 downwards.
TTGGGATGAAACTGTTTCTGAACTGCGAGGTCCGTACAGGAAAGGCTTTGAAGCGTTTGCTGTGTGAGAGCAGTTCAACAGACAGCATGGCTGAGGCAGCATGTGCTTGATGCTGTATACCGATAATTCTCTGCTGTAGATCTGATATTCTCCACTCAGATATAGTGATATAAATACTCCGAGTGGTGCAGTGAGAGTAATATGGAAAAACATGACCCGCTGTGGCAGCGCCTAATGGGAGCAACTGAAAGAAGAAAAAGAAGGTGCAGTGAGAGTAACAACACTAAAGCAGCTATGGTATTTAGAATACTTTAGCTATTCCCTGGACCATTATATTGTTACAGGTTAATTACAATCACATGCATTAAACTAATAAACAATATGCAGTTAGTTTCAGTGTATATGATAAAGCCGCGTCAGGGATGTGGATCTAAAAAAGAAAGGGTAACCATGCAGGAACAGCAGCACTGCTATGACACTGGGTGCCGCCAGTCAGCAAAACCGAGCGGAGAACTTGCGTATGTCAGGGTTGGAGCTACCGTGGAAATGTGCATGGCTTTACACCAAGTTTAGGTTTTATACATCGCGATTTGAGCGTGGAAACGTTCGTATGTAACATTTTTGTGCATACACACCGTTTATACATGAAGCCCCTGATGTGCAGAGGTAAGTCATTCCAAAGCCTAGGAGCAACAACTGAAAAAGCTCGGTCTCCCCTAGACTTCAGCCGAGATCTTGGCACTACAAGGAGCAGTTGTCCAGATGACCTCGGTGCTCTTGGTGGCACATAGGGGTGAAGGAGGTCACAGATATATTTTGGAGCGAGACCATGAAAGGCTTTAAAAACAAACAACAAGATTTTAAAATCAATGCGACACCTCACCGGTAGCCAGTGGAGAGAGGCTAAAATGGGGGAGATATGATCCAGTTTTCTCGACCCAATCAAAAATCTAGCTGCCACATTCTGTACCAGCTGAAGGCGTGACAGAGCAGATTTGGGCAGACCCACATATAGGGAATTACAGTAATCGAGGCGAGATGTAATAAAGGTATGAATGACTGTTTCCAAGTCCTTCTGTGATAGAAAGGATTTTAGTTTAGAAATTTGCCTCAGTTGGTAAAAACTGGACTTTACTACCATGGAGATTTGTTTTTCAAAACTTGGTGATGACTCAAAGATGATACCTAGGTTTCTGATATTATTATGAATCATTCCTGCCAAAGGTCCTAACTGTATGCCGATTTCAACTGCAGATGTGGTTCTGTGACTTCTGTTTTATTTTCGTTTAATTGCAAGAAATTTTGTGCCATCCAATATTTAATATCCTCAGAGCATTACAACAGCTTTTTTACTGATGAAGCGATGTCAAACCTAACTTTGAGGTACAGTTGTGTATCATCAGCATAACAATGATACGCAACATCATGTTTGTAAAAGATGGCTCTCAAGGAGAGCACATAAAGGGAAAACAGAAAGGGGACCAGGATAGAACCTTGAGGGACGCCTTGTGTGAGAGAAGCTGGATGAGAGAAATTCCCATCTATGTTAACAGACATAGATCTGCCTTTCAGGTAGGACACAAACCAATTCAGTGCACAGCCTTGAATGCCTACTTCATCCTCAAGCTGTTTTAACAGAACTCCATGGTCCACTGTGTCAAATGCTGCACTGAGATCCAGCAAGACCAAAATTGCAGAAGAGCCAGAGTCCAAAGTTAATAGAATACATGTATCATTTGTTACCTTCAGCAGAGCCAATTCAGTACTATGAAATTTTTAAGAATCTGATTGAAACACATCACATACATCGTTATCCTCCAGATATGAAATTAACTGCTAAGAAACCACTTTCTCCATAATTCTGGACAGAAATGGGAGCTTAGAAATAGGCCTATAGTTTGAAAGAGCTGTAGGATCAAGTGTGGGCTTCTTCAGCAAAGGCTGAACAATTGCATGTTTAAATACAATATTACATACAAAACATAGATTTCTATGTTGTCCTGAGGTTTATTCCTCAAATATCCATCCCCATATCTGAGTATATGTGGAAGTCTAGCGGAGACTACTCCCGATTTTTATATTAGGTCAGCACCAACTTTGGATACTTTTAAATGCTGCCTGAAAGATCTTTTTGCTTTAACTTTTTAAACTTGTTTTTATTTTGGTGTATTCACTTACTGTATACACTGCCTATAAATATATATGAATTGGAATATTTATGGAAGCTGTATAGCAATTTGGTCAACTTCTGTTGTTTTAAATGTGCTCTATAAATAAAATTGACTTAACTTGAAATTTACTTAATCGTGTTTAAATGATAATTGGTTATTAGAGAAACCTTTGTGTAAGAACAGCAGAAACCTGCTATTTTCTTCAATAAAGCAAGCAAATTGACACTTGTTTAGTTGGAAGGTACTGGGATTCCTGAAGTTCACTTCTGGGTTCAAAAATGGCCAAAATAAAACAGCTTCCTCAAGAAACATGTTGCACAGAATAAAGATGATTTCATTGGACAGATCGTCAAGAAACTGAGGATGTCGTACAAAGGTGTCCACTGCTGCCTTGAGAAAAGAGGGGAAACTGGATCATAGATGTCTACGAGTCTGGGATAAAAAGATCTTCAAACAACAGGAAATCAACCATTCCACTGTCTGGAAGATCATCTACTAGTGGAGATCATTTCAGAAAACTGCCATCTTTCCAGGCCAGGCCACACTGGAAAAATCAGCCTGAGCATGGCCCACAAGATGCTGAGGAAAGTCTCCAAGAACACCAAAATTTCATCAAAGGACCTACAGGTAGCTCTCACCCCTGTTGACGTCAATGTGTAAAGAGCAACCATTAGAAAAGGATACAGAAATTAGACCCACTAGAGTGGTGTGCTAGGAAGAAAACTTTGCTTTCCAGAACGAACATCAGGGTAATATTAAAGTTTGTCCATGAACACCTAGATAAAGACCAGGACTTCAAGAACAATGTGTTCTGGACAGACAAGGAAAATATAAAGAGTTATGGGGCAACAGTACTAGAAGGCATGTTTTGAGAAAAAACAATGATAGCATTTTCATAAAAAGAATCTGATACCAACTGTAAAGCATGGTGCTGTAAATGGTTCGGGACTGATTTGCTGCATTTGAGCCTAGTCAGCTCACTATTGTAGAATCCACTTTGCATTCTTCATTAAACCAGAGGGTGCTTGAGGACTGAAGCTCAAAAGAAAGTGGACCTTACAAGATGCCAGTTAATCCACTAAAGAATGGTTGAAATAAAGAGTTCTGGAATGGCCAAGTCAAAGCCCTGATCTGAATCCCATTGGGGTGGAGTGGTGGCTCTTTTGAGGCTAGGGATCTGTGCCGGCAATCAGAAGGTATGCCAGCAGTGACTCTACTCCGCTGGACCCTTGAGTAAGGCCCTTAACCTGCAATTGCTCCATCCTGGGTATGACGTTAACCTGCAAGCAGGTCCTCCAATTTGCATGGAAAACTCGAGGGTTGGTGGCAGTATTGGCATTCCAGCCACTGTTGTTAAAAAAAAAAAAAAAACCTCACACTGTTCCACTCCATTTCGGACCAGTGTGGTGCTTATGTGTCATTCATTGCACAACTGCACTCGGGTCCTAATTTGGAATCCTGAGGTTCATTGTGTGGTGGGTGCAGCAAAGTGCTGTATAAGTGCATGCTCCCAACCTCTGATTCATATGGTTTTTCTAGCACTACATTTTAAAAGATACTGAAAACATTTACTAAAACACATGAACAAAAAAATAAACAATTTTACTACATAGAAATAAAATTTTTAAAAGTACTTCAACAGTTGGCATAGCTGTATTATACTAATTTACAAATTGCATCAATGGCTTAATAGTTTTAAAATACGGATGGATAAAAATACACAAAGGTTTTTCTGAACTTTTATTAAGCAATTATCTTGATTTTTGTGCAACCCCTTCCAGTCCAGTCCTTAAAAACAAAACACAATACCTGGTTTTGACAGTACAATGTTTAATCATGTGACTTAGCTTGCAATACATCAGTATCACAGGTAAGTTCACTACAACCGAGTCTCATAAGTGGCTGTAGCACCTCTAAAAAGACAAAAACAAACAAAAAGGGTGCTGGAAAGGGTTATGTCAGAGGATGGTCTCACTCTTTCCATACATGACATGACTACTATTAGACTTCCTGTGTTGTTTTACTGCAGTGTTTATGAATCTCACTTGTCAATGATGATCACGTATGCTTCCCTTCCTCATGGAGATGATGCTCTGATGGAAACAGTGCCTATCAAAATGCTGGAATATGTACAAGAGATTTCCTTGTAATCTTGAAATAATGTTAAAATTCTGGCTTCTTTATTCTTGTATAGGCTTCATAGTTCTGCAAATAAGCAGGGCACAAAGGATAAAAGTTTGTGTTCTGTACAGCTGTGCCTCTAGAAGCCCTTTTGTATAAGAGAGTGATGACAATTCAAACATGATTCTCAAATTACAAAAATAATCCACCAGGGTCTGAAGAAAAGGCTGCAATGTAGTCATCGAAGGAGTCCACATTTTAGGCCAAAGGTCCTGTTTGACGCCAACCCGAGTGGATATTTATTCCTCCCAACTCATTGCTTTTATATTCTTTGTACAAGAAGGGGTGCCTGAACCCCTGCAGTTAGTCAGTATGCCAACACAATCTCAGACCAGAGGAAGAGAAAGCGAGACGCAAAAGACTATCCTTCATAAAAGTTCAGAAATAGCACCACCTGCAGGAAACCCAAGAGAACAAGTTATTACGAAAGTGTACACTACCTACTGGGTATGAAAAATTCTTCTTCAACCAAGACTCACAAGTGTGACTTCTGACAGAAATTTGATACTGAAAAAAGTATACCAGAAATAAAAGGGCATTGTGGCTATCATCCTCATATCTTCAAATCAGCTTTAGCAACAAACATACAGAGAATGTGCACAGATCTAGTCCACATACTTACCCATTTTCTACTTTTACATTTTTTAATGCAATGAATATTTGCTTAGTGTTTGTATTTTTTTTGTAGATTACATCTGTATGGACTGTGTGTGGCTGTGCATTTGTGAACCAATAGCGAAGTGTCAAAGTCTGTGGACACACATGATGGAAAAGTGGGCAGAATATTTTTTAGATGCCTACTTTTACCATCCTCCATGTGGAAATACTCTACTCTGTTTAGATCAGAATAATTATGAATCTTAATTTGTTTTATATAGAATATTTTGCGTTGTGCACATCCACATTCACTGGACATCTGTACACCTCAAATTGTAAAAGGCTGGCCTTCGATAAGTGCAGCTACCAAAAAATAAATATATAACAGGGTTCTTAAAAATGCTTGGTGTGTAGGATTCTTCCTATATTTCAAAGAGGTGCATATCAGGGTAATTACAAATACTAAATTAGTCTTAACACAGGGGAGGGAGCACTGTTGTGATGTCTACCTAGTTGCCTGTGACTGTAATGGAAAAAAGAAGGTGCAGAAAATTCATGAATGGATGGAGAGATAATTTGAAAGGTGCCTGACATTTCTATAGGGCATTTTCAATTGAGGTGTTTGAAATCCTTTAGCTAAACTGACATTCATTGTCTGTCAACATACCAGTTCAAGATGTATAACATACCAGATATCGGGTGTAAGATGCATTTAGACGCATAGTGGATGTGTGAAAAAATCATAGTAATATAAACACTAAATATTTATACAGATGATATACCCAAGCCTATTTTCCTACTTACAGAAATGTGGATAAAGTGAGAAAAATTCCTTGTTTAAGGAACAGCATTAGGACTCAAAAGTTTGCCTCAGTCGCTATCGGTGACATCTTCACACTCTCATCCCTAGTTGCCCATTTCATTTAAGGGTGGTTCCCCATCAGATCTAAATGTTCTAATAAGAGAAGATTTTGCCATAGCTGGGCACAGAAAAGTCAGCTGACCTGCTGTTGTGTGACTATTAATTTGGAGTCTTCTAACTGCAGGGCTGGTTGACTGTGAATACAAAATACTTGGAGGAAGTTAAAAGGAAGGAAAAACAGTCTAAACATCAGGTAGCAAAAGAAGACAAAGACCTGCTTCTTCCACTATAGGGCAGCAGGGCAAAACAGTCTAACCTGGAAGACGCAAGAGCAAGTCAGGCACAATATTAAGTTTTAAGAACACCTGTTTCTCCATTTTTTCTTCAAATTTAATCAGATGAAATGTAATAAATGACCTAAAATGTTGAAAAGGTAAGCAGTAAACAGCCAGAGGCTTAAATTTAAAGTTTAGGTTAGCAAACACAGAAAACAAAAGTTTCTATTGTGAAGAGGAGACCTTGTCCAGTCTGCAGTAGTCCACTGTCAGTATTTCAAGGCCCTTATTTTGTCCTTTAAGGAATGGCAACTTTCTGCCACCGTCACAGCACAAAGTCTCCTCTTTACTGTAGAAACAAACTTGCTTTTCTCAACCACTGTTAAACTGTGCTTGAAACTGTTGTGCTGTGAGGCACCTATCATGCAAGATGGTGCCCCTCAGAAACTTGTCTTCTGATTGGGTTGTGACTTTGGGTCTGCCAGATTCCTTCCAGTTTCCAATTGCCTTTGGACTGTGTAGGACACCATACACGGTGCCACTCAGATTTTTTTTTTTTTGTCAATTTCTATAAATGAAAGGCCTACACTTCTAAGGGTCTCATTTCTTTTATTAATTGTCACATTCTTCCCATTATCACTGGAATATTGTCCAAGTAGTACTTCATAGGGTGCAGTAACACAGTCTGTTCCAACTCTGCTTTAAGACAGACAGAGGGTTTTAAAGTAATTAACAGAAGTTGGGACACCAGTGCAAATTGTTTGCTTCAACTTGCAAGGCTTAAATTTACTTTAACTGCTGCAGACCATTTGTAGGTTGTAACCTATTAGTTGTAAACTGAAGAAAACCCATTTGTAATATTCTGATATTTTCTTTTTCAGTTTTTGCTAACCTAAACTTTAAACCTCTGGCAATTTACTGCTTACATTTTCACCATTTTAGGTCATTCATTGCATTTCAATGGATTAAATTTGAAGAATATTTATCAACAGAGCACTGCCCATGAATAGTGCACAAAACAAAAGAATAAACTCCTTTGTCATTTTTAAAATTTTCACCTCATGTCTGTTGTCCTACTGTCACTATTACATTCTTCTACCTACTTAGGCTCTATCCTGTACTCATATGTTATTTACTGTTTTAAATTAGTAAAAGTCACAGGCTATGTTCTCAACTTAATAAAAATATACCTGCAGTGATCTGAGAAGGTCGCGCATGGCCATCTATCAACATGCATCTGTTAAACCACAAAGAAAAAGCATGGAGTGTAGTGCATTGTGGAGTTATGACTTAAGGATTCTTCTTTATAATACTGGTAGCAATTGATAATAAAACTAACATTGAACTCACTCACCATGTACCATCTAAAGTTGGTCGTTGGCATTAGTGAGTATAAAGAATGCTTTGACCCTGAGCAAGTACGAACAATTTAACTATTTGTTATTAAAAGTGCTACATTTCAGAACAGTACGGGAATTACAGTAGTGTGAAATCTCAGAACAGTTTACAGCCAGGAACAAGAAGCACTAATGTCAACAATGGGATCAGTTCCAGTGCTGTCAGTTAATCGGACGTATCAGAAATTCTACATAACTAAGTACTTTTTATTTTTTAAACAAAATTTGCAGTTTTCTTAGCAGGGGATAAAATTATTACTGTAGTTCACTGGAGCTGCTTAATCTCAAATATGCTACATACAACTGCCCATGAGTAAAACTGAAGTAAATCCAGTTCTGCTTTTCCCAGTGACTGAAGTTTGCTTCTTTTGATGATCAATGCGAAACACAGTTTTATAGGAAACTGTACTCTTTTGATTCGAAACAGGTTATCAGTAGTAATAATGGGAATTTTGAGTATTTAAGTTCACCTGCCTTGTGCTCTGTGCTTCCTAGGACAGTCTCCAGCTTTCCTGTAATGCTGCTCAGAATTAAGCAGGTTTAGGAAATGGATGGATGAATTATTATTATTATTTGTTAATGGTTTTCATAATTTTTCTGTTGTATATATTCAAGCTTCTTTTTTTGCCATATCCAAGGCTAGACAATAAAAGTTATAACACTGAATTGTTTGTTCACTTTGTAATTGTGGCTGCAATTGGAGAGATAAACATTGTAAAAGTGCTTGGTGTGAATAAATACCTTTTATTTTATTCTAAAAACTTGTAGTGTGTCACTATGTCTTGGGTTTAGGGCTCACTCATGCCCCCTCGTGGTCACAGTAGACAGACTGATTGATTTGTAAACTTGTACATGCACTTAAGCCTATCAATATCAATAATTGAAATACCTATAATGAAGCCATATTAAAACTGGAATTCAACAGTATTACAGGATAATGGCTAGTAAAAGGTAAATTATTTCTCTATTATTCTGGGAACTCTATAATGAATAAGCAGGTTTAGCCAGGACTGTGGCTAAGTTAATGGGTTTTTGCACTAACCAGTGGTAAAAGAGTGGCAACGTAAGACAGACTATTATTGGTCAGAAGAGGTTTAATCTCCTTTTGGGAAACACAATGATTTAGTAATTAATTGTAACAATGGTGGGTAATGATGCATTGAAGACAAATTGTACTTGTATTGTGAACCTCAAATGACCATCTGTATTGAACTGTGAGAGTTGTGAACTGTTACACTGCACTTTTAATATAAAGATATATTTGTTATTACTATATATATATATATATTTTTTTTTTTTTTCACACAACAACATATCACCATTCATAGTCTTGCAGTCAAATAACAGAATACAGTTGATGATCCAAACAATCCCTGTAAAGTTTAGAATACAGCAACTAAAAAAATAATGTTTAGAAATAAAATTCACACACAATAATAAAAAATAAGACAAGACACCAAACCTCAATTCGTGCAAAACAGCAGGGCAGCACTGCAGGAGGAAGGGCGAGGAGCAAGCAGGAAGCAGACAGGACCAGGCACAGGAAGTGAAACGGAGATCAGGAGGTCATCCTTTTTTGGGAGGCCATCAATTACAAGAGGCGAGTGGCAACAGCTATACAGTACAAGAGGGAGCCCTTCAACATGTGAGAACTTGGAGAAGCACAAGGATAATGGAAAAGGGAAAGAATGGTGGGCAGGAAGAGGAGTGTGTAGATCTTCAAGGATAACAGAAAACATATATCCCGGATGACATCTTTTGGTCTTTGGAATTAGAGAAAAGTGTGCAATGAAACTTCTGTGTCAACTTCAACTGATGAACTCATTTTTGAAGGGGATCACATTTACAGCAGTCTATTCCAAAGAAGTACATTTTATATTATATTATATATATATATATATATATATATATATATATATATATATATATATATATATACACATACATACACACACACACACACACACACACACATTAGCACAAACAAATGGATCTTACTACTTGGTGAAATAACGGAACAGCAAAAAGAGAGGATTTAAACTTTAAGTTGGAGACACTTAAATCGTCTAATTCGTGTTGCCATCAGGGAATAGTAGTGTTTCTTCCCAACAAAGAAGCGTATCCGCGAGAATTAAAAGATTTTTTGTTTCGTGAAAGTGAAATTCACATACGCGAACGGCAGAGATCTGAAGAGGCTGGCGCGTAGCACAGACCGGGGGGTTGGCAAGCGAAGCAAGCAGGGGCCGAACCCCCCTATATATACATATATAGTTGAATTATTTTAAACCTTCTATTCTTGTGAGTCATGACTAGTGCTGCATAGCAAGTCAAAATAGGTGGCAGTTTTGGATGGCAGGAGATTTTTGGAAATGTGCCAGGCGAGCATGAAACCTTTGTTGTTAGACAAGGGGAAAATAAAAAGAGGCAATAAGAATGAAAAAATATATATATGTTATAGAAATGGGATGCTTTAAAGCAAAACAGTATACAATTACAGGCAGACACTGCTACACAGGTGCATTTGAGAAGATGTGGAAAACTAGCAAACTCCACACCAACAGCAACAAGGTGTGGGATTTGAAACTAGGATACTAGATATGTGAGGGTGTGCACTATGGTACTGAAATCACGTGAAAATGATATGCTCCTTAAACATAAAAACATTCTTTAACAATAAAATACTCAGGATGTTTGTTTATTTCTATGTCAGGCTGCACATTTGCTTCAAATATCCTGAGAAGTGGCTGATATAATGAAGACAGAAATAAAAAAAGTTTCATTTAAAGGAAAGTACTATCTGAAACACTTGTTTAGATGGACTTATTTGGAAATTTGTATTCACCTATGACTCAAACGATTAGAAGCAGGAAAAGTCAAAGACCATACTTTATTGTCAAATTAAAACTGGTCCTTTTTCATGAAAGTTGTTGTGAATCAAACAATGGAGATCAGGAATGCTGTTTTCCGGGTGCTTTCTGATGTGACATATTCCATCTTTATAATGTTTCAAACCTGAATCAACGTAACCACAAAACAGATGATATGCTGTGTTCTCCATAGGGTTATTAAAAGGTGTCTCAGAAAAATCTTTGAGGTTCCTAATAAAATTTATAAGCATGATTTCAACCTAATGACGCAAGGCCTTATTTTACTTCTGACTGGCTTTAAAACGCAATATTCAGATTCTTAATAGCATTAAACTTGGAAGATTATGAGTGTTTGACTTCACGTCCAATAGTTTTATGGCAAATAGCAATGGCAAAGTTGTAAGCAGTTTGTATTCTATAAGTTCTCCTTTCATCTCCAACGCACTACATTCTCAACATACAGGATGAGACAATGGGCAAGGTGGGGGCTGGAAAGATAAGGGACAGGGTGCTGTCTAAAGCTCAGGTAAAAGGCAAGCCAGCAGCTAGGAAGCTTTTTCAGTGGTCCTTACCTGTTTCAAGAGGAACCAAATCTGCCTGCACTTTGCTCTTCGCACCTCCTCCTCCACCACCACCACCTCCTCCACCTCCTGCTCCGCCGCCTGCTGTGCCCGTTCCTTCCAAAGGCAACCCTCTGTCACCTTTGTAGATTTTGGCTTTAAAGGGAGAATCTTTCTCTTTACCTTTTGATCCCTTTGGTCGTCCAGCTTGCTTCTTCTTGGACTTGCTATCTCCCTTCACTCCCAGCAAAGGATGTACCTCTGTGAAGCCAACATGTAAGCACATTAATAATCTAAAAATTCCAATAGAAAGCGACAAGTCATTTTTCTGACTGTTGCTACAGCTTACCATCGCTGGGCACCCCCTGCAGTTCAATGGTGGTTGTGCGTGCTTTCTTTTTGGGGGGCACTCCCTCAGAGGATGGTTGCCTCTGCTTCTTTTCACCTCCTGTACCAACCGGAGAATCATCAGGTGGTACATTCTGACCAGTAGTATCTGGGGGAGGCCCAAATGGATTTTCCTCTGGATCTTCAACTTCTGGAGCAATTGGCAAATACAGCAAGGCTTTGTAGTCTTCTAGTTCTTCATCACTGTATTAAAAAAACAAAACACTCTGGTAAAGGGTCTTCTTTAGAGACTGACTATTAATGTATGGATAAGACAACAAGGTAAAACTGTTCCTAAAACAGGTTTGACATACTCCGGAAGAAGTTATATTGAAATATAAATATGATATACCTAAAAATCCTATGTTATAAATAAATATTGAACACTTACCTGTAAATCTACATTTTATATATATATATATATATATATATATATATATATATATATATATATATAAATAAATAAATAAATAAAAGTACAAAAGTTGGTTCACTCACTCCCTCATCAGCAAAAACACTGTTTTCTGTTCACACAAAAAGATGAAATTTGGCAGGTTTGAACATCTAGGTCAGTAGATATCCACTAAGAAAAAATATTTCAATATATTAATATTTAGGGGTAACCTCACCCTCCCCACAATAGAAAAACTCGATACCCAAATTCTCAAAAATGCTTTGATCGATTTGATTGAAATTTGGTGTCCTTATTGAAAAAAGAAAAGTCAATCCGCAACAACACACCCTGTCCTTTTCTTGGCCTAGCACTGTAAGGGTGCAAAGACATGTGGCTTCTTGGAGTATGCAAAGGAAGTCTCCCAAAGAAGCAATACACGGAGCAATAGGAGAGTATACGGAGAACAGCAGGGAGGGATAGAGAAATACAGCAGGAAGTGATTCCCTTGCATCAGTTTAAACTTTACTGCAGTTTAAACCTCAATCTTCCTTTTTTCTACATCCCCACCCCCCAAAATCATTCAAAAGGAAACTCAGCTGTATTGCTTATCATTACATATTGTAATGTTGTAAATCTATGACACAAGATTCAGGCAGCAGGATGGTGGCAGCATGACGCACTTGGCAAAGCATGCACTTCACTTACACCACACTTGGCCTTAAATCTGCAATGAATTGATCACACTACTTTTCTTAAATCAATGTATGCAGCATTTTTGAAAAAGCCAACACACCTACATATCGTTCTTAAGTTTGCAATACCAATCCAAAAAAAAAAAAAAAAACAGGACTTGATGCAGCCAAGCTATGACAGAACAGATTGAATTATTAAGTGATGGAGATGCTGTTTTTCAGAATGTGATAGAAAGAAAGCAGGTCAGTGCTTCTGAGTTAGTAAAAGTAATTTATAACTTTTGTTTTTTGTTGGTAGACATTTATTGAAACCCAGTGTACAGTATAATGAGGCAGAAGAACTAATTTTAGGTTTTGATGCAAATGCACAGTCCAGATTTTTAGCAGATTTTAGCTTTGAATGAATCAACTTGAAATCACTTTTATCCAGTAGTACTATTGGTTATGTTCCGCAATACGGAATTCTGCTGCAATCTCTTCCACACAACATTTTTTTTTATGGGAAAGCTATAGTGATAAAATTATATTACATATACACACATATACACATTATATAATATACACACACACACACATATGTGTGTATGTGTGTGTATATATATATATATATATATATATATATATATATATATATATATATATATATATATATATATATATATATATATATATATATATATATATATATATATGAGTTGGCAAGGTAGGATCCTGTATGTGTCAAACTTGCAACAAAAGAAATTTCTCAGTCCAATAAACTGTTTTAAACATTTAGTGAAAATTTAAAAAGGAACAAATCATGAAAATTCAGAAAAAAGTTGTTACACACTCAGTATAAAACGCAAAAAGGGAAAAAAATTTTGCTTCTACAAATTTAGCTTTTTCTTGTTGAACTGAGCCTATAGCAAACTTACATATGCTTTACCTAATTCATTCAATACATTCTCTATGTATGGCACTGTCACAGTTTTGAAACGGTTTGCCCTCCATGCCTTACCAACTGCAAGGCAGATCATAAACTGGGACTAATCTGTAGTCAGAGGGTCAAGAAATAATTAGAATATTGCATTTTGATTTAGCTTGTGGGGGTTATAAGAGAATTTTCCATAGACTATGCATTAACATATAGGCAAACATTTCAGCATAATTCAGAAAATAATCTAATAATTTAATATAACCTAAATAACTAACAATTGGCTCTTGCATAAACTGTCATTCCCATACACTAGGCCAGCGTTTCTCAGCCTTTAAGTATTTGCGACCAGAGTTTTCATAACAGTTTTAATCGCGCCCCCCCTAACTTTTTTTTGAAACCCTAATAAAATTTATTCCTATATTTTTTCTGCTGATACACCGCTACAAGTTTAAAATTTTCCTACTAATAGCGAAATTATGCCACATATGGCAACATTCGCGCCCCCTTTTTTGTTACTTCGCACCTGCCTAGGAGGGTGCCCCCTACAGTTTGAGAACCGCTACACTGGGCCAATTTCAATTTGTGTATTGCTTTTGATCTAAACCCTCCAAAACTTTGTAATAGTATTAAGATTAGAGATCAAAGTGTTACATTCAAACTGATTGAAGATACCATTTTAATAGGATGTGGTACAGGGTGAAAATACCTTTATAATCAAAATCCCCATTATTCAACTTATTGCGTGCATGAAGTAAAAAGAATACACTTTCCTGTGAAATTTGTTTTCCAATAACCATCAACAAAAGCCAAGGTCAATCAAAAGGTAAAGCAAGAATTAATCTGCGTCACAGATATTTTACTCGAGGGCAATTATATAAGCTCCATTGAACTAATTAATAAAATACAGAAAAGTACTCAGTTAATTATAGTAATTTTCATACATCTGATTGACTGATGGCACTGTAAATGAGGCCCATTGTTCTAGAAAATTTCCCAGGTGAAGCTGGATAACACAGCTAGTTAATAATATAGGCATCAATTTATTTAACCTGATTAAACATTACTATATCTGATATTCAATTTATTACAGCTAGATAATGAAAAATATGTTCAAGTAAGCAAGGCAGAAGTTTCAAGGTCAGACAGTTTATTGGTGATGGATTAATGTTGATTAGAACATGCAAGTAAGAATTTCACTGTATTCTGTGTATATGTGACATTAATCACTTTATAAACCTATAAACTTTAAATTATATTGTAGTTTTCAAAAGACAAAGAAATAGAATAAACGTGACATGCAAGCAAAGTATACTTGCAATGTGATATCTAATTGACTGCAAATGCAATCCCAGTAATTGCCATACCTACTGCAAAAGGCAACAATAGGGTCTACTGAAGTCACATCCACCTCCTCATCTTCTGCAGCATCTGCACCTGGTGATATTTAAAAATCATGCTGTTTTAGTATGTACTTTTTTTACAAATGAATTTCCAGTAAAGGTCTCTACAGTAAAGTAACATTCATTTACCAGTTTGTTCAGGCTCACTCTTATCCTCATCTTCAATATCAAATTCAGATTCACGCTCTTCATACTCCACATTCTCATCCAGCTCCTTAAAGTCTGGTGCAAACGCACTCCAGTTTTCCTGTGAAATACAAATTATGTGTACACTGACTTGTCCTTTCAGGTTGGCTTTCAATTACTCAACTTCCCATTCCCCCCACTAAAGTTAAGCTTTTTAACTGAGCCAGAAGAATCAGGCATTGGTAGTCTACAGAGGCGCTGAATGTTTTCTGCTTTGTTTTGATTTAAAACTCATAATGACATCAAATGACTATGTGTTTTTTTTGCCCCAGCTTTTGCTTTTCTCTCAGACATGGGACAAGGTAATATTAAACTGCCCTTAAAAGATTTAGGCCCACAACATTGATTTTAATCTGGAACGTGAATGAGTATAGAAAATCATCACTCTCTTTCCAAATTTGTGCATTGGCTGAAATACAAAAATGTTAATGTTCTTGAGTGCAGTTAGCAGACTCCCATCCTTATATCCATTGCAACTTCTTAAAGTAGGGAGTGCAACAGTAAGGGTGTGCGATATTGGCAAAAAATGATATCTCACTCATTATCTTAGAAAAGGAGTGGAAGGCAGCAATGCATAGAATTCACTTGACCTCCATATGCACAAAGCATACAATTATTCAACTTAAAAATTATATATCTAGCACATCTGTGTCATTTAAAATTGTCCAAAATGTTTCCAGAGCAAGATCCAACCTGCAAATGTTGCAATCAAGTTCCGACCTCATTGGGCTATATGTTTTGGGCCTGTACTCAACATTATTTTGGGCCAAAATCTTTAAATGCCTTTCAGACAACCTTGGTGTCACAATCCCTCCTAATCCACTAACACCTATGTTTGGTGTACTTCTAGAAGGGCTTAAAGTGGAGAAGGACAAACAAATTGTAATTGCCTTTACTACACTATTGGCACATAGGATTCTTCCAGTTGAGCAAGATAAGTCTAACTCCACTATTTTAAGTCAGTGGGTAACTGATGTTATATCTGAAATTGGAAAAAAATCAAATTCTCACTTTGAGGATCTGTACAAATTTTTTTAAAACCTGGCAGAATCTAAACAATAACATTTTAGAATAAGCATTTAAATTGAGGAAGCAGATTCTCTCCCCTCTTTTTCATTCTTTCAATTTTTATTAATTTATTAATTTATCTATTTATTTATTTTTACTAGTTTAAAGTTTTACTCTGTTGGCCTAGCTCTTTCTCATGGGTGGGGGTTGATTTGTTT
The DNA here is from genome assembly GCF_900747795.2 of Erpetoichthys calabaricus. Taxonomy (NCBI): domain Eukaryota; kingdom Metazoa; phylum Chordata; class Cladistia; order Polypteriformes; family Polypteridae; genus Erpetoichthys; species Erpetoichthys calabaricus. The sequence continues at coordinate 87,757,250 of NC_041396.2, read as the reverse complement.
CAAACCTAGTTTTATTAAACTTGACTTGCTTGTATGGAATGTCATTCGATTTTAAAAAAATCAATAAAATGTTAAAAAAAATCGGAATATTTTCTGGGACTTTGACAATAAAAATAATTAGACAATATTTTGCATTCTTTAAAATGTATTTTTAAAAGTCTTATTGATCTAGCTTGGTCTTGTTAATAAGATATTAATTTTAGCTTACAAATGAGATTAATGGCAACAACAGTTTAGAAAAACATGTCTTATTTACTTAAAATCGAAGTAAAATAACAAAAAACATTAAAATCACTAGGCAAAGTATTACTGAGATCAAACAGTGCAAGTATGAGTAAACCATTTCAAATTGACCGACAGGGTTTACACAATACAAAATTGCACTAAGACCAACAAAACTGTTCTAATGAGAGCATTTTAAACAGTCACTTATCCTAATGTAAACAAGATATGAATCCAAAAGGAATGAAATACTAATCATAAATGAAGTACAGGTCATGAACATTACAGCCTGGATAAACAAATCGTTCTGCTGTAAGCAGAATTGTGAAGCATACAAGCAAGAACAAAAGTCTAACATATTGTACAGTAATCCCTCGCTACTTCACGGTTCACTTTTCGCGGATTCACGACTTCGCGGATTTTATATGTAAGCATATCTAAATATATAACGCGGATTTTTCGCTGCTTCGCGGGTTTCTGCGGACAATGGGTCTTTTTACATCTGGTACTTGCTTCCTAAGTTGGTATGCCCAGTTGATTTCATACAAGAGATGCTATTGGCGGATGGCTGAGAAGCTACCCAATCAGAACACGCAGTTAAGTTCCTGGGTGCTGCTGATTGGCTCAGCGACGGAGTGCTGCATTAACCAGGAAGTCTCATCTCACTCATTCAGCATTAATGTGCTACTGCTTCAGGGGCCGTGTCCAAGCGCCAACAGAAGATGCAAATGATTGCAGAAAAGTTAAAAGTTTTGGATATGTTGAAGGAAGGGAACAGCTACACTGCTGCAGGACACCATCACAGCATCAATGAGTCCACGATTCTTTTTATTTAAAAAGGAGGAAAAGCATACAAGATCTACGGCCGCTGTGTCCTTTAACCAGGGCGCAAAACGAGTTGCAAGTGGACGTGATAAGGCAGTAGTCTGGATGGAATCTGCTTTAGGAATCTTTGCAACAAGGTCGACGACGTCATGACCGCCTACAAGCTGCTACGTGTACTTCGCTATACAGTAAGTGTAAACTTATCTACTGATTTCATATTGCTTTGCAGTTGTCCCTGTTATTAATAGAGTAAAGGGTGGGATGTAAACAATACAGGGAGGGTTTAAAAACGTCCAAATACACGTTAAATAATTAAATAAATACGGTGTCCCTACTTCGCGGAAATTCAGTTATCGCGGTCGTCCTTAGAACCTATCTCCCGCGATAAGTGAGGGATTATTGTACTACAATGTAAAAATCCAAAGTTCTGTCAAATACTGCACAGGGGAAAAAAAAAACTATAGCATTTGCAAACAAGATCTGTCAAATATTGCTCAAGATACAAAAGAAAACAAACCTATAACATTTTTAAATAAATTACTAACTTCATGTTCTGTCCGATCTGAATTGACCTATATATCCAAATGGATGTATCTCAACCAACATACATATCTCAAAGGATAATGACTTGCAAGTAAAGGACAACAGCAACCGCTCTGGATATTTACTTGTCCTTTCTCACTTTAACACAACACACTGCTTACTTAAATAGTAATAATGATACATTTTATGTATATACAGTAGTTCCTTTCCCATGCTCAAGGTGCTTATTGCTATGTGCATCTAATGGCGCTTGCGTTTTTGGGGTGTGGTAGTTTATAATAATAATAATAATAAATTTTATTTATATTGCACTTTATATTTTAGCAATCCCAAAGTGCTACAGAGTAAAAATAGAATAATAAAATAAAAAAAAAAAACTTTAACAAAATGACTTTCTAAAAAGATGAGTTTTTAGGTTTCGCTTAAAGGCCTCAGTCGACTGTGGGGCTCTCAGGTAATCAGGGAGGGCATTCCACAGCCTCGGCGCCACCGATGAAAACGCCCTGTCACCCATGCTGCTGAGCTTAGTTCTGGGGACTTGAAGAGTGTTAGTGAGTACAGAGCGGAGGGAACGTAAGGAGTTATGGGGGGGTAAGGAGTTCCTGTAGATAAAGAGGGGCATGTCCATAAATGCACTGATGGGTAAGAAGGGAGACCTTGTACTCTATTCTGAATGAAACAGGGAGCCAGTGAAGGGTTTTCAGGATTGGGGTGATGTGATCATACTTTCGCACCCTCATCAGGATCCTGGCAGCGCTGTTCTGAATATACTGGAGTCTCTGGATACTCTTGACAGGAATCCCAATGAGGAGTGCATTACAGTAATCCAGCCTGGAAGAGACAAAGGCATGGACGAGCTTCTCTGCATCTGCCAGGGTGAGTAATGGGCGGAGTTTGGTGATGTTCTTGAGATGGTAAAAAGATGACTTACAGAGATATTTGATGTGGGTGTCAAAAGTAAGTTGGGAGTCCATTCTAACACCCAAATTAGTAACAGATGTGGAAAGAGGAATATTTTGGCCAGAGAAAGTAATACTGGTGATGGTAGAAGAGCGAAGATGATGTGATGTACCAACTAAGATGGCTTCTGTTTTGGATCTGTTCAACTGAAGAAAATTGAGCCTCATCCAAGCCTCTATCTCCTCCAGGCAGGTAGACAATGTAGATGTTGGCAGAGGAGCAGTAGAGGAGGTGGGAGTAGTCCTGAGGTAAAGCTGAGTGTCATCGGCATAGCAATGGAACGATAAACCATGTCTGCCAATGACAGTTCCAAGGGGGAGCATGTAGATAGTAAAAAGGATAGGGCCCAGCACAGAGCCCTGTGGAACACCACAGGCGACGTTGTGGGTGTGGGACTTTGCGCTGCCAAGGGCGACATGCTCAGTTCTGCCAGTCAGGTATGATGTAAACCAATTATAATTACCTATAAATAATAGTAAGTCCATGTTTTTTCCCTTTGTTTTCGTGCAAAGAAGTACAAGTACATTAGAAAATCTTCATATTTAACGAAATGTTTTACAAAACATATCAACATATCAAAACATATAAACAACCTCAGATTTCTTAAAACAAGTGTTTGCACAAATACAAACAAAACTTTAAGTCAGAGGTATTTGGAACTGAAAAATATAGTACTGCACCTTAAAATTTATGGCATTACATGAACAATAGGATTCCACCAAACCAAACTCTTTTGTAGTGAAGCTGTTAACTTACATTAAATTTAACATTTTTTAACTATTTCTACAGCAAGAATTCATTTTCACAGAACTGAATTCTTTAAGTGCAATCGGTGTCTGAAGCAATATTGTAAAGGAGTTAGTCACATCTAGACTACTTTGTTTTTGCTCCTGAAACTTGGCATCTTTTGGTCTGCACAAGTGCATCAATATCAGGTGTCATGTCCTGACTAGTAGCCTCAGAATGTCATCTAAGTGCTTGTTTGTGAGCCTTGAGCGCAATTTTGTTTTATTGATGTTCATTACTGAGAAAACTTGTTCACAAAGGTAGGTTGTCCCAAAAATGCACAAAATTTTTGCAGCCAGGGCTGTTAATTTGGGGTACCCTGGCAAGAGATATTGATAAAATGTGTCCAAGCCCACTGAGGCAAACTTGCCCTTCAAATCTGCATCACATTGCAAATCAATTATCTCTAGTTGGATGTCGACAGGGACATCAGAAGCTTTGACTGTGAAGGGTGAGCGAAAAACTGCAAATTCTTTCTCGAGTTCACCAAAGATCTGAAACCGTTTCTCAAACTCACACAGCAATCCTGCAATCTTGTCTTTATACCGTTTCATGTCAGCATTAATGCCTGCTGCACATACCTCTCTTAGGCAAGGGAAATGTGCAGGGTCACCACTTGACAGCTGTGTCTCCCACAAAGTCAGCTTCAACTTGAATGCACATATGCTGTCATAAAACTGTGTGACAACTTTTTTGCGGCCTTGCAACATTTTGTTCAGAATATTCAAGTGCTCTGTAATATCCACCAGAAATGCAAGGTCCTGCAGCCATTCCTGATATTGTAATTCCATCACTGGATTTCCTTTTTTCTCCATGAACTGTCCGATTTCCTCGCGTAGATCAAAGAAACGCCTCAGCACAGCACCTCTGCTTAACCACCTTACTTCAGTGTAGTATGGCAGGGTATTAGTAACGTGATTGTCACTGAGAAGGCAGTCAAACTGACGATGATTCAGGCCTCTGGCTCGGATGAAATTAACAGTTCGGACAACCACCTCCATGACATGATCCATTTTTAACGACTTGCAACACAATGCCTCCTGGTGCAAAATACAGTGAAACGTCCAGAAACCATCTCCTCCATTAGCGGCTTGTACTTTCTCTCTGAATTTTGTCACAACACCTGCTTTTCTTCCGATCATTGATGGTGCGCCATCTGTAGCCAGGCTGACGGCGCGGGACCAGTCCACCCCGACTCTGTCCAGCGCGCCAACCACAGAGCCGAAAATGTCCTCAGCTGTTGTGGTGTCACTCATAGGCACCAACTCAAGGAACTCCTCAGTGACGGTCAATGTGTCATCAACTCCACGAATAAATATGGCCAGTTGAGCAACGTCTGTAATGTCAGTGCTCTCATCAATTGCAACAGAAAATGCAAGAAATGACTTGACCTTGTGTTTCAACTGCCTGTCTAAATCAGCTGATAGTTCCGATATCCTCTCTGCCATAGTGTTTCTCGTCAGACTAATGTTGGCAAATGCTTGTCGCTTCTCAGGACACACGAGTTCTGCAGCCTTCATCATGCATCTTTTAACGAACTCACCGTCGGAATACGGCTTTGATGCTAATGCTATTTCGTTAGCAATTACATAGGTGGCTTTTACTGCTGCTTCACTGACCTCTCGGCTCCGAGTGAAAATTGACTGCTGTTTTCTCAGACCCACCAGCAATTCATTTATCTTCTCTCTCCTCAGTCGTCCTTGCAAGATGTCGTATTTTCCACCATGATGAGTCTCATAGTGGCGCCGAATATTATATTCCTTGAGCACCGACACTTGTTGATTACACACCAAGCACACAGGTTTCCCATTTATCTCTGTGAATAAATAGGAAGTGGTCCATTTCTCTTGGAAAACCCTACACTCGGTATCCACTTTTCTCCTTTTTGACAAAGACATTTTGGCTAATGAGGGTGTCAAGGTGAGTAGAAAATAATGTAGCCTACAGAGTGACAGAGTTGTTGCTTCTTTTACTGTAATTAAAACAGTGCACCCCTCCCCTTTGACTAACACAGTGCGCCCCTCTCATCTGACTAACACCCTAGCGGATGATTTAGGAATTGCATTTTATTACGAATTTCGAGTTAGTGTCTTTTATTAATTTTTTTACTTTCAAAATTCATCCAGTGGGCCGGATTGAACCCCCTAGTGGGCCGGTTTTGGCCCGCGGGCCGTACGTTTGACACCCCTGGTCTATTGTGTCAAAAGCAGCTGTCAGGTCAAGGAGGATAAGTAGTGAAGGTGAACCAGTATCTGCCGTCATCAGAAGATCATTGGTGACCCTGACCAGGGCTGTTTCAGTGCTATGGCCAGGGCGAAAACCAGACTGAAACTTTTCAAACAGATTGTTCAGTTTGAGATGATCGTGAAGTTGTGCTGCAACTATTTTTTCCAGGACTTTGGAGAGAAATGGAAGATTGGAGATGGGCCTATAATTGGAGAGAACTTCAGGATCCAAGGTGGATTTTTTCAGTAGAGGTCTGATGACAGCAGTTTTTAGTGCAGAAGGAATATGGCCAGCCAGGAGGGACTGATTTATTATCCTGGTGATAAGTGGAGAGATGGCAGAAATGTTGGCCCTCAGCAAGGGTGAGGGGAAAGGGTCCAGGGAACTAGTAGACGGTTTCATTTTCCTGATGACATCCTCCACCTCTTCCCGTGTGGCAACAGAGAAAGAGCAAAGAGGATGGTCGGTCTCAGACAATGAGTCAACAGTTGGGAAGGGCAAGATATCCTTCAGTTGTTTGTGAAGCAATAATATTGTGGTCATTTTGTATTTTAAAACATGGATCGGCATTCAGAAACAACTGTGCAGCTCTAGTTTTCCTTACCATTCCTGATCTGGATTTCTCTTAAATAGAAAGCTTCCAATAAGAAATAACAGAAATTATCATTAGATGACCTGTACTATCTAAATGTACCAGTTCAGCAGAAGACCTTTCAAATATCTCGATTGCAGTCTCATTTTTTTCTTTCTTCCGATTTTAAGAGACACATCACATAGAGAATCGCATCCACACACCCCTCTTTCTTTGTCTTTCTCCCCATGAAACATAGTTTATCATTGACAGAAAGCTGCATGGTGATTTCTGTTATTTCTTATTGGCAGACTTTTATTTAAGAGCAGTCCAGATCAGGAAGGTGTAAAGGATGGACCATCTTTGTGTGGAGAAAACTAGAGCTGTGCGGTTTCTTATGCATGCCGATTAGTGATCAGGGATATTGAATGATCGGAATATTTCTCCTTCTCAAATAACTGGTGTTTTGTGTCGAGGGGGGCATTTTAACAATAAACTGAAGTTAACAAAAATCGGCTCATGTATCCATTGTATGCTATGCTCAAAAAGTATTCTTACAAGTAACATTTTTTTCCTAATCAATATGTGAAGCCCATGGACTAAAGCTGACTTTCTCCAGAGACTGAATTCTCTTGTAATCTCAAGCTTTGCAAGCAAACAAAAGTAAATGCCCTGGGTATTTATTAGACCTTTCTCACACTAACACAGGAAATCCCAAGCTTAATTAGCAGTGTTTGTGTGTGTGTTTTAGGGGCAGTTTAATTATAAAAAGAATTAAACATTAGTAATTTGTGATGCAGGGATATTCTGACCATTCTGCATACCTGGTCACTGATCAGCATCCATGAGAAACCATGCAACCCCGGTGTTTCCCTCCATAAAGAGTATCGTCCTTTCAGCAAACAGGACTCTTGTTCTTCCTGGCATAGATCGTGCTCCAATGAAACACTCAACATTTGGTCAAAGTTAAACTAAACTAATGTTTCATGGGGTGAAAAAAGAAATGTGCAGCAGCTATGACAAATGCTTTCTAGTAACTCAGGTTTTTTAGAAGAATCTGTCATGGGAGGGACAGAAGGAGCTGGAGAGGCAGGCAGCAGGAGTCGGACGGGATGGAGAAGGGTCAGAAGGTGGGGGATCTGTGCAAATGTCTTAAATAATGAAAGAAAAAGAAAAGTGCTTTGGAATCAAGGACCCCAACCAAGATGGCTTGTGATAGAAAACGTGTCTGATAGGCATATGTTTCTTAAAGTAATAAAAATAATTCATTCGAAAGAATTATGTAATTCATCTGAATGGATGAATAAATCGTCTAAATATATTGCCCTCTTTTGAGCAACATCAGTCTTTTCAGAGCCAAACCACCACCACGCAATTAAATCTAATGACGTACATTGCGAGGCTGTTTTATCCCTGTGCAAGCCAAAGCGCTCGCTTTGTACACATGCAGTTATGTTACATGAGACACTGAATGCATGGGCTTTCAAGGCATGTTTTTGATTTCTTTTTGCAAAAAAAAAAAAATGACATACTTAATAATTTCAGCTCACACATTGATAAAATATCAATTAAGATACTGTATTATCGTAGATTATTACAACATTTACCATAGAGTTTGTCAGTGAGTGAACAATTCTGTAAGGAGGAATGGGCAAATATTCCTTCCATTAGGATAGCAAAGTGTATTCTATTTTTTCCCCATACATTTTGCTTTCAATTTTAAAAACACTGAATAGTACAATTTGTCAAAAAAAAATGTGAAAAAGGTTTCGGCTGAGTATACACCAGACCAGATACTCACCACCTGGTTTTGGGCCCAAATAGATACAACACCACTGGAAATGGATGCAATGATTGGCCTAACAGGATGCCACTGTCAAAGAAGAAAAATCAAAGCCTAAATCATACAGGAACAGAAATAAGTCAAGTGAAGCAGGTATAATTAAAACATCTCCTCAATGAATCAAAAAACACAACAGACACAGACATGAACATACATTAAGACTCAATATTCTGCAAATTTATGAAAATCAAAAAGGGATATCATAACATATGAAACTTTTTTATCCTGTCATTTTTATAGCTTCAACCTTGTTCAATTCATTCATGCAACCAGAGAAAATTCCCAGGATGAGCCTTACAAGAATTTAATTGGGTTTTCATGTTCAAACATACCAGAGAAACCCATCAGTTTCTTGTGTGGATAGAACTCACACACTAAGCACTCAGTGGGACAGAGATTCTGAAAGATACGCAAAAACTTAAGTTACTCTGAACTGGACAGTTGTGTGCTTTGTTTTCTTTTTTATTTTCTCTAAAAGAAACTATCAGAAAGAATCAAAAAAGTAGACAACTTACACTGTAATACATGCAAATGTGAACAGATGAACATAACTGATCACTTCCCCACATAGTCTCCCAACAGATCAATACCCTTCTTGTATCGTTCCACAAACTTCATCATTCCTTAGGAGAAGCATCTTTTTAGTTGCTCCCAAATCCTGGTGTGCACCAGTTCCTTAACCTCATCAGTAGAGGCGAACCATCAGAGCCTCTTTAAGTGGACCAAAGATGCAATAGTCACATGGTGCTAGATCAGGGCTGTAAGGGGGATGTAGCAGTGCTACCATGGAGTAAAAATTTAATTTCCCATTAGTCCTTGCAGTGGCTCTGATTGGATGCATGCCAAGGGTGCAGAGGCTACTGGGAACAAGAAGGCCAGTGCAAGTTTTAAAAGGACGCCGGTTATACAGAGAGGGGAGGCTGTGTTGTGTTTGGAGTTAACCGTCTGTTTTGTCTTCCCATTCCTTGCCTTTGGATTATTATTCTTATCCTGGATTATCTCCTGTGCGTGTGTATGGACTGTCTGGTGTCTGCCTGATGTGTAAGGACTGGATTATTCGTTGACCCTCGGAGAAGGAGCGCTCCCAATCCCATTACTCTTCATCATCAGGATATACAAGTAGGACTGTTCTTTACATTTACTTACAGCGAGCTGATCTCTGGATTATTCAATCTCCATCATTTCACTACATTGGTTGCCGTTTGCCTTGGGCTTCGATATGGACTTCATCGTGTTGAGTTTTTGTTAGTTGTTTCTTGTTTCTGAGTTCATGTTTACTGTGTATTCACTGGAAAGTAAACTGGGGTGGGATCATTTTAGTTTGTGTAGTTAGATTTCATTTACTGTTGTTTAATACATTCTTCAGTTTCTGTTTTATTGTTGTTTGCTTCTTTGACTCTGTGAGGGAGTGTATGTGAGTCGGGCCAAATCTAGGTATGTTCCTCACCAAAACAAAATAAATCACCATCAACAGGCGGTGTGAAACTTAGCTGGGTCTTTTTCAGACCGCTACAGATATGTGGAAGACGTTCAAACAATTGCAGCCGCTGCATGGGGATGTGCACTATAATGGAGCGGCAAGACTTGACAGCATTTCTCTTTTCTTTTGCTGTGAAATTCAGGTTTACGTTTCTCTCTTAAGCATAGCACAAAACGTTGCACTGGTTATCGATTGTCTGTGTTCCTGAAAATGTGCCAGAATAGAACCCTTTATGTCCCAAAAGAAACTCATCATGATTTTCTTGGTGGAGGGCTGTCATTTGAATTTCTTCTTTGCCGTAGACGTTTCCACAGCATGCAGTCTTTTGGTTTCCAGTTCTTTGTGATAGACATATGTCTAATCTCTGGTGACAATCTACTCCAAAACACTTTGATCTTCTTCATAATATTTCAGGAATTGGGTTGCAACCTTCACATGCTGTTGCTAGTGCTGATTAGTAAGCTGTTTGGGTACCCATCTTGCACAAACTTTACAATACCCCACATTATCGTGTACTATGGCATGTGCAGGTCCAGTGGGCATCTAAATGTGCAGCAACAGCAGACAACACAGTCCGTTTGTCTTTTCTGATGAAGGTATTTGCCATATTGATATGGCCAATGTTGATGATCAATGAGATTGAGCTTCACTGGTTACACTTGTTCTTCCTGCTCTAAACCTTTTAACTCATTCATACATTTTTTGTTGAGTCATGCTGTATTTACTTCAATATTGAGGAAACATCCCTTGGTGAATTTCAGCAGATTAAACTCCATCCGCCCAAAGAAATCTTATTATGGTGCGTTGTTAAACAATGGTGCAGTTTCTCACCGGGGCATCCAAGTTCACACACTTTGTGTGTCCATCGCAAACATGTTGTGTTGCTTCAGCTTCTATCTGTTGCAAATACCACAGAATTTTCAACTTGCCTTCACTTTTTGATTTACCCTTGTATATTATGTCTTGTTTATTATATTTATATAAAAATGATTGCGCATAAAGTACTTGAAAGAGGAAAAAGTAGTGCAGTAATTAGCACTGATGACTCACAACTTTAGACCTTCCTGGTTTTGATTTAGCTTGGCACTTTAAAGGTATATTTACTGGGCTAAACTGTATGTATCAAAGGGGATAAAGAAAAAATGCTAACTAGTTCAATGTCTCAGATCATCAACACTTTTAACCATCCATCTTATTTTATTTTACTTACAGCTACATCTAGTAGTAGCTCTCCCCGGGTGCCATGAAGAATCTTGACAAGGTTGCCAATGCTCTTCTCCCAAATATAGAGGGCATGCTGTCTTGCTGAACCAGCTACAATGTACTCCCCGTCACCTGAAAAGCAGCATTTTTTCCACGGAGTTCTTAAAAAAAAATATATACAACTGTTGTAAGAACAAAGACCCATCTTGAAGTGGGAGCATCAGTATTTATCCAATAAAATGTGGTGTGAGATTCATGACAGAAAAAGTAGGATTCAAAATAATGAAATAATACCCAAGCATTTTTCAGTAAGGCAAAGAAAGAACAGAACAAGAGTATGGATCTCAAGAGAATATTCAGCTTAGCACAGTGTGTTGTGTCACCAATATTTGCAAAATGCATTAAGACCTGAAGATCTTGAAACAAATACATACTACAATATTTGTGCCACTTTCCAACAAAACCAAGAACCAGAAAGATCTTTACTGCAACCAAGAATACTAAAGGAGTTGTTACATGCATATTAATTACATCTAATATAAGCTAAGTTTAGTTGTGCACTTACTCCCATGTACAAATATAAAAGAAATTACTGTGGCAATAAATTTGTCATTTCTTTTAACTTGAAAATACTTTCTTTACATCATTTACACCATTCTATCAATTTCGTCCAGCTTATTTGGCACTCTTTTATACACTCTCTTGTTATATGGATCATATTTTTTAAATCACACCTCAAACTGCTTATAGATTATCCACAATTCAGTGCACTTAATGCATTAAGCATTGCACAAAACAGCAACAATCCAAAAATGTGTTTAACTGCAGTGGCCATAGCAACAATGCAGCAATTAAAATCTTGTTATCTGCAAGATTCCAGAGATCAAAACCAGTAGGTGATAACAATATGAATATTTCCCTGCATAAAATGATAGAGGTTATAGAAAAAAGGGAAAGGTATATGTTAATTGTGTAAAGGTAAATCAGTCCCACACACAGTAACAAAAGAAGCTCATTCAATATATCACCAACAACCACAGGATTTGTTCTTACCGGTTGACCAAGTCCTGTAGCTTCTGCATGGGCTCTGGCTCTCCATCTCTACCACATGTCAAGATCTCACGGCCATCATACACGCGGATGATTCGGTCAGCTGTATTGATCAGGAAACAGCTTTGGAGTATTTGTTAAGAAGAAAAAAAATGAGTAACTGAAATAGTTAATTTAACTTCTTATGGATAAAGAGTAGTTATTCTAATAGCACATTTTTGAACTCACCTCCCCTTACGTGCAAATTCAATGGACTTAATTGCTGTAGTATTACTGGTGCCTGTGGTGACACGGAAGGAAGCCACTAAATCCTGAGAGTCTGTTTTTAAAACTAATATCTAAAACATACAAAAAAAATAAAGTTATAATGTGACTACAGTCTTGCAAACCAATCTCTTAAGTATACAGTCAAAAAAAAAAATTCATTGACATTTAAAAAAAAAAAAGGGTGGGGTTTTCAAAACCTACATACAGGCCAAAACAGAAAAACATAATTAATGGTCAGGGCCTCCTTATTAGTACTTTCTAAGGTTAAATTTCTGCAACACTTTACCCAGAAAGAAAATACAACACATATTGATCCCATAACTGACAAAAAACTTCAGTTAACTACACAAGTACAGTACTACAATAAAGCCTAATGTTTTATAGCTACAGTTCACACAGGTAACAAATCTACAGTAGCCCTAAGACAAGAAAAACACAGACAGATATCACTAAAGCATTATTATGAATAAATAAAAAAAGCACAAAAACTTGCACTTCTGGTTTATTTGATATCAATCACACAAAATACAATACACAAAAGTCAGACTCGATAAAATAGTTCAAATTAAGTTTGGACTTTTCCTTGTAATGACAATTCATTAAATTTGGTCCTTTACAGATTGCCAATTGATTCAAAGGTAAGTTTTCCGGTAAACTATGACACTTCTGTTCATTCTAATTTTAATCAAATACAAAATGACTAACCTTTAACATCAGTGATACTGATGGTTCCTTCCTCTTAGTCATTCATTTGTTTCAATTTACTGCTGGTTGTATTGTGATTATTTGTATTTTATTTCTATTTATTTTAATTACATTTATTGTATGTTTTAATGTAAAGCACTTTGGCTACAGCCTTATTGATGTCGTTTTAAATGTGCTCTATAAAAAAACTAACAGTGACATATACTTAGCTGGCATCAATGCATTGCTTATAATCACATTATTAAAGACAAAAAAATCCTATAAATACCTATTATATATATATATATATATATATATATATATATATATATATATATATATATATATATATATATATAGACCTATAAATACCTGGGAGTGCAGCTGGATGATAAATAAGACTAGACTGCCAATACTGATGCTCTGTGTAAGAAAGGACAGAGCCGGTTATACTTCCTTAGAAGGCTGGCATCCTTCAACATCTGCAATAAGATGCTGCAGATGTTCTATCAGACGGTTATGGCGAGCGCCCTCTTCTACGCGGTGGTGTGCTGGGGAGGCAGCATTAAGAAGAATGACGCCTCACGCCTGGACAAACTGGTGAGGAAGGCAGGCTCTATTGTTAGCATGGAGCTAGACAGTTTGACATCTGTGGCAGAGCGACGGGCGCTCAGCAGGCTCCTATCAATTATGGAGAATCCACTGCATCCACTAAACAGTGTCATCTCTAGACAGAAGAGCAGCTTCAGCGACAGACTGCTGTCACTGTCCTGCTCCACTGACAGACTGAGAAGTTGGTCCCCCCCCCCAAACTATGAGACTCTTCAATTCCACCCGGGGGGGGGTAAACGTTAACATTATATAATTGTTATTTTACCTGCATTATTATCAATCTTTAATTTAATATTGTTTTTTGTATCAGTAAGGTGCTGCTGGAATATGTGAATTTCCCCTTGGGATTAATAAAGTATCTATCTATCTATGCAGAGAACTTTACCCGATTAATTTTTCTCTGTATTGTTAAAAATGTATTTTTATGCTGTACTTAAAAAGTTTGTATAGTTTGTCTGTCAGCTCTTACTGGGATGAACTAATTTGGTTTATTTTTTTCCTCACCGGTAGCACACTACTAGCAGAGCAGAGAATTAACCAGTAACAAAACATATTAGGAATTAGCACAGGTTATTTAATCCAACACAGCATGTTGTTTTTGACTTTCTGAATGCTTTCGAAGTATCAGCTCCTCAAAAATCTATTGTAAGCCATATTCTCTGGTAACATGCTTTATGCATTCTCAGTTGTCTGTGTGAGCAAATAATTCCAAATGTGTGCACCTAATTAAGAAAAAATAGCTTCCATCTTTGCTCAAATGTTTTATGTTACAAATCTCACTTTAAAGTAACAGCAAGTATCCACATTAATAATCTTCATAAATTTAACAATATTATTATGCAACATCTTACATCTATGTTGGCTTAAAATGAAAACTATTGATTCTTCAGTTTGTCCTCATAGCGGATATCTTGGGTTCATAGAACTTCTCTAGATTTTCTCTTTCATTATTATGCACTGATCTAATAAAGTAATTAAACCTACATACAGTATGCCAGATGTGGCCTAACAGATGTACTCTACATATGGCGTGCAATTTCAAACTTACTTTTTAACTTTTGCTCTTATATAAATATCTAGGTGACTTTACAATTACTTTTACAATGATGCAGATAGTGCTAAACAGAAATTCAATTAAAGAAGATGACAATAATGAACTAACATAAATTTGAAAAAGTGCACATTTAAGTCCACAACTGAGGAAGAATTTATATTTTATTCAATACAGAAATCATCAAATGTATTGTTTAAAACACCACACTCTAAAATATGGAATATAATCTATTTACCATTCAAGATAAAAAAAAGGTTAAAGTATATTAGATGGATTTGGCACACCTATTCCTGTCCAAATTTGTATAGTTTAAATATTTAATTGTTACGACGTAAACCAACCCACTATCCTAGAACTACTGGGATCTGATAGATTAAAGTGAAGTCTGTAGCAACTTTGGGCCAGAAAGGTTTGTCAATCTCATATTGTTAGTATGTGCAATAAAAGCAGTTGTAACAGATTAAACTGGAAGGGTAGAGTGTAGCTATATGAAGTTCAGCACATGAGCAATGTACAAACAGCATCAAATGTATCTATACATTATACCAAATGTAACCATCTTATCATATATATAAAATTTTATTTACAACTCAAAAAACTTTATTTGGTCTGTACTAGTAAAATTACCCAGCCAAAGCATGTTTTCTGCTATGCATTTGTATGCAGCAACGAATGATATTCACAACTTAATTACACAAGAGCTACAACTTTGACTGCTACTAGAAATTGCATTTTCAGTACTTGTGATGCCCGGGTGCATACAGCACCCCCAAACCCGACCAACAGAGACAGGTAGGACACTAAATCTAGTCCACACAGCACAAAATTTATTTACAGTCAGGGGGCACTTTTCTCTGCTCCCCACAGCACAACACAGTGCACAAGGTAAGCACAGTCTTTTCACTGTCACCTTCAGTTCTCTCTACAGGCTTTGTCCTCTTCATCCAGATTCTGGCCGATGATTTCTGGTGACTGGCCCCTTTTTATAGGGCACCCGGAAAGGACTCCAGATGCCCAATGAGCTTCTTCCGGCAGCTGCCAAATAGTGCCCTGAAAACATCCTTGCACCCCCTGGAGGCAACCACTTGCTTCAACAGGATTGAACATTTATGCTCATGACCCGTTGCCCCACTGGAAACCAAGGGGGCTGCCCTCTGTCGGACTGGGGAAGAAACTGTCCTGGAAATACTCTCTCCCCAGGTCCTTCCATATTCAGGGCATCATGGCTGGGTGAGGAATGAATGGATTTTTTACACACATCAACATTCTTTAAACTTGGCTAAAACATGAAAGAGAATGCAGATCTGAAGAAAAGAAATCATGTAAGGAATAAAGCCATGCAACTTCCCTTTAACATTAAAAACTAATAAGTCATACATAATCAAATTGAAGCAAATATGTAAACAATCTTATACAGAGTAGATATTTATTTCTGTCTCACTCACCTTGCCCTTGGCATTGCCAGTGTAGATATACTCCCCTCGTCTGTCAAAAGATGCAACCACATTTAGATCTGAGTCATCATCCACAGGTAGAACTACATGCTTAGAGTCTGAAAGAGTCAGCAGAACGGGGGCCGATTTCATGGGACACACCAGTACTCTGTTTCTGTAAATAATGAAAACAAATATAGACCATAGGAGCAGGTTGGAAAGAACAACAATAATAAATTATTTTAATATCACAAAATTATTTTAACAAAACACACATTACATTTTTAGGTTATTTAAACTAATACAATGATTTGTGTTAACTGCTTTTGATTGCTTATCTTGCAAAACTAAAAGTGAGATGAATATGTTTTTTTTTTTGTTTGTTAACAGTTTGTTAACACCCTAGTTGTAGACAACTGTCACACCCAAAATCTGAAATGATCATAAATGCAGTACAATCTGCCAGTAATACTTACTGGTCTCGAGGGTGAAACTGCACTTTGAGAATAGGTGATGGAAAACGAAACCTCTGATCACAGTCTCCAGTCAGCACATCCCAGAGTGAGACAATGTTGTCTGTGGAAGCACTGACAAGTTTGTGCCCATCTCGACTCCA
The DNA here is from genome assembly GCF_900747795.2 of Erpetoichthys calabaricus. Classification (NCBI taxonomy): domain Eukaryota; kingdom Metazoa; phylum Chordata; class Cladistia; order Polypteriformes; family Polypteridae; genus Erpetoichthys; species Erpetoichthys calabaricus. The sequence continues at coordinate 87,740,875 of NC_041396.2, read as the reverse complement.
GCTAGCAAAAGAAATGAGAAAGAAATCTAGAGTCCTGTGTTGTTTCTTTATGCTATACAACAAAATGGAGTAAAATAAGTACTGAATATTTTTCATAAGAATAAATGCAGTTTTAAAACAAAATGTTAAGTTCACTGCATGCACATCCATAAAATTCTATATAAATTGTTATCCACAGTTATAGCTTTGAATATACTTGAATGCATTACTGCATTTAGGTCAAAGAGTTTAATTTTAGATTCATGGGGGAAAAAAAGAATTATTTTACCACATTGTTTCAAAGTCTCCCCCGCACTATATTAGAAACTCCAGAGTTGCTATTTATATGGCCTTATTTTCAGGACTTGATTCTGTCTACCTACTCACTCATTAAGGCTTTTTCTGTGAAGTACTGAAAAATTTGCAGTCTTCTGCGCATATTTTCCCATCTGAGCCATGCTTAGCCTGGGAAGACTACCGGCTCAGTGAAAAGTCTAAGATGCTCTTTCTTTTTTTATCACAATGATGGATGTGATTGTCTTCCTTGAAACTTTCAGTACCATATATTTTAGGTCTATGAATATCACTGAGATACATACCCGGCTTCAAAACCTAAGATATATTGCAAATTCATTAACCTAAAGAGCTAAATTTAGTTTGAAATATCACACAATTAAAATAACCTTGGATTCAATCCATTCAGAAATTAGTGATCTCACAACATAACAAAACACATGAGATCTAAATTTAGGGTGTCAGATTATCAGTGAGGCATATTTCAGATTTGGTTTTGAGTTTTTTTTTTCCTCATTAATAAAAATAACTTTTCTTCATACTTTGAAATGATAGCTTAATTTGTGTACATAACATAAAATACACATAAAATAAAAAAAATGGAAGGCATTTTGAGTTTACAATATAACAAAATGTAAAATGTTCAAGGACAAGTTCTTACAGTTTGGTATATCTAGCAACAAAATAATGCACAAAAGGAGTACAAAAAATGCATATGTTGCACACTAATCTCAAAGCGCAACAGGTACTAGAATTTGCCAGTTTAACTATCAAAGTTAAAAAATAAGGTGCAAATGCCAGCTAAATCTCACCATAGGGAGCAGACTGGGTGGATGTGAGCACTGATGATTTTGGCAATTCCTCTGGTTAAGAAATCCCAGATTACTATTCGACCATCATTGCAGCCAACAGCAAGCAATGTTCCCCAGCGATTGAAAGTGCATGTGAGGGCCATGCTGATACAGTCCAGGGTGCCATCAGCTTCCTGAAAAAATTGAAAGAGTAAGAGAAAACAATATATGTACAAGTTACTAAACACATCTGATACTAAAGGGCTTATTCTTTGAATAATTTGTGATCAAGTGTTTAAATAATGATCTGTTTTAAAATGTGGCTGAGCAAAGACAGACAGATTCATGCATACATGGGAATAGAAATATTAATATTTTTGTATCCATTGTTTGTTTCCATGCTACTATTTCAACAGTATGTTTGGTTACTCTGTTGTATTTATGCTGTATTCTACTTTTCTCAAACTTTTTAATTTCTGTATAGTGATCTATTTTATCTGTACTTACTAAGAATAAACTGAGCAGGTAACACACCCTGTCAGTACTATATTTTCTTTTAGTATGACACTTTCAAAGCTTCTTATGTGAGGCATGTTTCAAAAAGTTTCAATTCAGTCACAGAAAAAAAACTATCATTAACAATTGTAAAGATATGTACGGAAGCGTATTAGGGCCACAGTGAAGAAAAAAACAACTAAATGTCGAGAATAAAGTCAACATGTCGACTTTATTCGCGCCATTTATGTCGAGATTAAAGTTGACATTTCCATTTTAGTCTCGTAGTTTATTTTGTCCTTAAAGTAGAATGTCGTAAATTAAACTTCATCTTAAAATAAATATTTAATTTACTAGATTTTCTCAAACCCCGTCATAAGTTATGTAGCACATGAAATGCTTTGTGTTAAATGTTCCCCGACCCAGTCATTAATCTCTACGTGCTTCTTAAACGGACTTCCTCTTGCATCGAGGCGGCGCCGGCAGCGATCGCCGCACAGAATACATTCACTTCATGATATTCCTACTCTCTGAACATTTAGAATGCTAAGATAAATACTTGATATCATTTTCATGATGAAATGCATTAAAGCAGGTATCAAACATGCATGGTGGTGTGGCGGTAGTGCTGCTACCTCACAGTAAGGGGTCTCCAGGTGTATGTTCAGTGTAGAGAACTTTATGGCAGGTGTAACAAGGCTCCAAAAAACTGGATGTATGAATGGCTAATGCACAGGTTTAACTGAAATATTGTGTAAATGTTGGGTTCGTGATCTGGTGGTTGGAGACACGAACACAGAATTCAATGGATGTTCTTCTGAGCGGGCTTTCTTTATTGCATGCGTGCTGTCTCTATATGACGTACCAAACCTCCCGTTCCTATCCTTCCTTTTTCTTTCTCCACATAACCAATCACCACACGATAAACATCTTTGTGAAATTAAAACTAGTTATAAACTTAGACCACGGAGTGTTCAAAACTTTAAAAAAATCTTCGTTATACATTTTTAAATAAAAGATAAAGGTTACTTAACAACCGCTTATCCTGACAACTGCATGCCTTTCCTAACCTGTGGTTGTATATGTATTATCTAGTATTATATTTAATAAACACCATTATATTAATTGTATGTTGATGGTATTATACTCCTGTTACTAATCTTTGGGAGACATGCAATTTAGAAAGAATCTCATTATACTGTATACACATAACAATATAGTTGAACATACTTGATACTGTACCTTGACAATTAGAATTACTGAACAAATTAAAGTCTAATTTTCAAAAGACACCCAACAAGGAACATATGCCAACTGAAATGAAACATTGCATAAACAGAAATTATCTTTTTTTTTTTTTTTTTTTTTTTTTTTTTACATTTTATTGAAATCAAATAACATTCCATACAAGCAAGTCAAGTTTAACATTAACAGAAATTATATCGATCTTACCTCTGGATAATTCTGTCCAAAGGACTCTTTGTGGTTAGAGAGAGAGAGAGAGAGACAAAAAAAACATGTTTTAAGACGTACTGGAAAGTCTTCATCAGTCTTAAAAATTATTATTATTAACACATTTCAGAATTTTGATTAACATCTCATGCAAAGATAAAATGAACTCTAAAAATTATGTTCAAAATGAATTTATTTTTTGTAACTCAAGATTGTATTGCTGCAGTGTTGATCTGTAATGGCACACTGTGAAGAATGTCATCTTTATTAGAACATCTGCACCGTCTTACATTAAACAATAATTTTGGAAATGACAATTTTGTACAGAGTCCTAAAATTTAGGATACCAAAACTAATTGGACAAATGGGGGTACAGAGTTTGGCACTACTGCTGCGTATCTCCAGAAGACTGGGGTTAGTAGGGGCTGGGTTTTTCTCTGCTTCTTCCAGTTTTCCTCCCACAGCCTGGAAAATGTTAATGTTAGACTATCTGGAAACTCAAAAATGGCCTGATGTTTTGTATGCAGACAATGTGTGTTATCTGGGTTAGCACCAGCCTTTTGTGACCCTAAATTTGTTAGAAAAATTGATGAATTAACATTAAAAAAATGGCAGTAAAAATATCTAATGCCATATCCCTAACATGCAATGACTGACTGACTGACTAAAGCTGTGTTATTCCAAATAGCTTCAATTATACTTAGATCAGGATTCTGAAGTCGCCAGTCTAATACTGTTAGACAGTCACTCTAATTCTTAATTATGTTTGGGATTGTTAGTGTGCTGAAAGAATAAGTTTTTGCCAATATGCCATTTCCCCAAAGATGTAGCACGACTTACAGATGGTCAAAATTTTCCATATGTTTAAGCAAATTTCTACTCCAAGTTTGTGTATTATAAATCACCAGTAGAGTTCTGCTCTTCCGAGATCTTAAAAATGGCCTTATTAAATGTTAGAGCGTTAAACAACAAGACGTTTTCCATCAACAATCTTATTAGTGTTAGGAAAGTCGACTTTCTTACATTAGGTGAAACATGGCTTAACTCTGATGGTGCGGCTGTTTTAATTGAATCTGCATCTCCGAATTACAGCTTTACTCATGCAGTTTGCCAAGGTAAGAAAGGCAGTGGTTTAGCAAATATTTATTTGAGTTGGTTAAAGTGTAAACATGTCAACTTTGGTACGTTCACGTCTTTTGAGTATCTTGCCGTTGTTATTCAAGGAGTTTCTTAGTCTCTAGTATTGTCCATTTATAAACCTCCTAAATATAATGCATCTTTCTTTTGGGAATTCTCAGACTTAGTGTCAAGTAAAATAACTATGACAAGTTTCTAATAGTTGGCGACTTTAATTTTCGTATCAATAATCAGTGTGACCCAAAAGCAAAAGAATTCATGAATCTCCTGCACACTTTTGATCTGAGCCAACACATTATTCAGCCAACACACAAAGGGGGACACACATTGGATTTAGTGATTACTAAAGGATTAAAAGTTGATGTGAGGTAGATCATGGATATCGGTTTATCAGACCATTTTCTCTTACTATTTAATGTAGAAACACCGAGATAAAATTAAGGAGAAGCAAATTGTTAAAAAAACACTTCTTGGATTCATCAGCAACTTCAAAGTTTACTAACATTTTAAGCAACCAGTCTATTTGTAATGCTTACTACAATAGTGAAAATAATGTAAATAGTAAGGTGGTAAATTTTAATGCTACAGTGAGAGCTGCCACTGACAAAGCCACTCCTAAAATTGAAATGTGATAATTGATAGTGTGCTTGACATAACAAACTCATCATTAGATACAGAGTCTTCCCAGACTGTCTCAAAACTGCTGTTGTTAAACCCCTGCTCAGGAAAAATAATCTCAACTCCTCTGTTTATGACAATTTTAGACCTATTTAAAACCTGTCTTTCTTAAGTAAATTCCTACAAAAATCAGTCATGCATCCTTCCATTATCCAACCCGCTATATCCTAACTACAGGGTCACATGGGTCTGCTGGAGCCAATCCCAGCCAACACAGGGCGCAAGGCAGGAAATAAACCCCAGGCAGGGCACCAGCCCACCGCAGGGCCCACACACACACACTAGGGACAATTTAGAATCGCCAATGCACCTAACCTACACGTCTTTGGACTGTGGGAGGAAACCAGAGTACCCGGAGGAAACCCACGCAGACACAGGGAGAACATGCAAACTCCATGCAGGGTGGACCCAGCAAGCGAACCCAGGTCCCCTTACTGCGAGGCAGCAGCGCAACCCACTGCACCACCGTGCCGCCCAAAATCAGTCATTACGTAGCTAAATGATCACTTGAATAAACATTCTATTCTTGACAAGTTTCAGTGAGGTTTTAGAACAAATCACAGTACAGAAACTGTACTTGTTAAAGTAGTAAATGACTTGCGGGTTAATGCGGACAGAGGCCATTTATCTGTTCTTATCCTCTTAGATCTGAGTGTCGAACTTGATACCATTGATCACAATATTCTTAAAAATCTCCTTAATCAGTGGGTGGGCCTCTCTGGCATTGTCCTAAATTTGTTTAAGTCTTACTTAACAGGTAGAAAATTCTTTGTTAGTTGTGGTAATTATACTTCAAAGACACATGATATTCAACATTGTGTTCCACAATTATCTATCCACAGTCCACTGCTATTTTTGATCTACATGCTTCCACTAGGTCAGATTTTCTCAAGACAAAATGTGAGCTACCAAAGCTATGCTGATGACACACAACTATATTTATCAATTGCATCTGATGACCCCAACTCTCTTGGTTCACTGACCCAATGACCCCTACTTGTGTTTCTAAGTGAATGAGTAGTAATTTTCTCAAGCTAAATAAGGAGAATACAGAAATCTTAGTGATTGGCAAAAATGGATATGGTGAGAGTATTAGAAATAAACTTGACCCATTAGGCTTAAAAGTCAAGACAGAGCTAAAGAATTTAGGAGTAATTATTGACTCTGACCGAAACTTTAAATGACATATTAATCAGATTACTATGACAGCATTTTTTTTACTTACGAAATATAGCAAAAGATCCCTTATAACTTTGCAAGATGCTAAAAGATTAGTTCACGCTTTTGTTTTTAGTCAGCTAGATTACTGTAACACACTCCTCTCAGGACTACCCAAAAAAGACATCAATCGATTGCATCTAGGGCAGAATGCAGCTGTCAGAATCTTAACTAGAAAAAGAAAATCTGAGCACATCTCTCCAGTTTTGATGTCATTACATTGGTTACCCATGCCATTTAGAATTGAGTTTAAAATACTGCTTATGGTTTAAAAAGCCTTAAATAATCTTGCTCCATCCTATATTTCGGAATGCCTTTCACCTTACACTCCAAGTCACAACTTTAGATCTTCAATGGAGTGTCTGCTTATAATTCCGAGAGCTAAACTTAAAAAGAAGTGGTGAGGCAGCCTTTTGCTGTTATGCACCTAAAATTTAGAATAGCTTACCAATAAAAATTCACCAGGCGAACACGGTGGAGCACTTTTAAAAAACTACTAAAACCCATTATTTTAACATGGCTTTCTCATAGCTTAATTTTAATATAACCCTAATATTCTCTATATGCATTGAATTATTGTTTTTATTATGGCTCCGCAATCTGTACTAACCCCTACTTTCTCTGCTGTTCTTTTTCCATTTTTCTGTGATGCTGATCTGTGCCACCACCTCCTGATCAAGGCACCATGCAGTTCCTGCATTGATGGATTGAAGGCTAGATGTCCACATGACCATCATCATCTAATTCTTCCATGTGAAGCTTGAAAACCATGAGGACTTATTTAGATAATTTATGTTAGGTAGAATGCCCAGTGAGGGCTGGGTGGTCTCGTGGCCTTGGAACCCTTGCAGATTTTGTTTTTTTTCTCCAGCCCACTGGAGGTTTTTTTTGTTTTTGCTGTCCTCCCAGCCATTGGAACTAACTTAATTCTTTGTTATTTAGGATTACCTAATTTTATTTTTACATTGTATAAACTTTTCTTTCTTCACCTTGTAAAGCACTTTGAGCTACGTCATTTGTATAAAAATGTGCTATATCAATAAATAATGTTGAGATTTTATATATAACCAGAAACATAATATGATGTAACACACCTCTCAAATTTAGAAGGGGTAAAACTGATCTTAAAGCGATGTTTAAGGATTGCTGGGCATTAGTCATTCCTTCTGTTCAAATCTACTGTTCTACTGTTATACCAGTGGGCCAAAACCTTTGTTTTAACTTTTTGTGTTCATCAAAATTACTTATGAATGCTCTGAAATCATTTTTTTTTTTTTTGTCTGGCACCTCCTGACTCACCAGTATAAGAAACCCCCAAATATGATATACCATTCAACTCATCTTGATGTCTAGTTACGCAAGACATCAAGAGTTTTGGGCTTCACCCCTATTTTATCCCTCTAGCCCTCAAAACCTCTAATTTTTAGGTCTTTTTTTTTTTTTTTTAACCATATTTTGTGCCGAGAATTAACAACTTCATGATAATGAGTAAAAACATCGGTATCCTGAGTAAAAACATAGGTATCTTGAGCAAAGATAATCAGAAGGACTTGACTTTGTGCATGCCACATCAGCTGAGCCCAGGGGTTTACACCTTAATGGGATACATGGGGTCAAAGACATTCCTTTTCACAAAACTTTGGAAAGAAAAAAAAAATCTGGGATTGGTAATATAATCATGTGTCATTTTATTCTATTTTGAAGTTGCTGATCATGAATGAGATATTTTTTTACATTTGATTCTTCACTGGTGGCCCTAGCCCTCTAAGAGCCACTCCCAGAAGGAAACAATTATAAATTTTAAACATAAGCATGTATGGTATCGTTTTAAACTATTTCAAGGTGAGGGATTATAAATATGCTATTTATGATGTTTCAATAGCGATCTAGTCCGCTATGGACCTCTATTAGAGGTTGAAAAAATGACACATTTCAATTACAATCGAAAATACTTAGATTTTAAACATTTAATTTGAAGCACACATTTTAATATTTCAAAAATTTGATAAAATTATTCTTGTGTATTATGTACTTCTGCTTTATGAAGTACATCATTGTATTTCTTACGAACACCCCGATTTAGAGTACCTTACGCTCTATTTTTTTTTTTTTTTTTGTGCTCTGCATAAGTACTCACGGCAACGTGTATTATGTACGCTGTAGTCCCAGCTATCGGAGGGGGCGGTGCCGTCAGTACTCTAACAACCTGTCACAATATGCAACACTTGTATATACTGTACGTGTAATTTGTCGAACACAATGATATATTTCAACACTGGCCGATCACTAAAAAAACAAAACAGTCGAAGTCCCAATCTGAAACATTGCTTCAACCTTAAACACTTCCACAGGTTTACACTATATTTCAGAATACACATACACATCTGATGACTGATGTAACAATGTTGAACAGGGCGTAATATTTTAAAAGGTGAAACAACGTCGCAATCTGAAACACTAAACTAAAATATCCATAGATAATTAATTTTAAGACAATAAAAGTACAAAATGGAAACATTAAAGTAAAAAAAAACCTCAATACGCATTTTAGCATGTTTCTGCACCATTTTGCCGTCCATTTTTAAAAGAGGATCAATTTAAAGTTTGAGCAGCTATTGTAAACCTTACTTTGTTTTCAGTGTAGGTCCTGTTACATACGTACACACCCACGTGCGATTATTAAAGATTTTGTCAAGACATGTGAATTTTGAAGCATGCTGCTCTGATGTTACATTTTACGTAAGCCATTTTTATCACCAAGTTAGAGAAATTACGTTATTTCGGTGTATATTTCTCTCTGTTTTAAGCTTATACCCCAAACACGACTTCATTCTCCACTTTCACCACTGTATTAATAGCTGAGCAAATGTGATGACGACTGACATACCCAAGAGCTCTAGATTCATCTTCCACTGCTTGACCTCCCGATCCTATTTCGTTTTAAAACGATCGGTACTCCTTAATGGACTCGTTTCCTTTCACCATATTTGTACCATCAAAACAAAAAGAAACGACTGGCGCCTCAATGTGCTGAAGGACCTTATCAAGTGGTGCGACTTGCAGCCTGAATAAAAGTAAAAGACCGCAAACAATATTATATTAATTCAAAACAAGAAGCACATAAGCACTATGCTCTGAAAAAGCAAAGCAACTGAAAACTAAAGAACGGACTTGTACGCTTGTTTCATGCATGTTCACATTTCAGAATCTGTTTTTGACCAGGCATGACAAGGGCAACTAATATTTCATTTCCGGCTCAGGTGCCAGGCTACTTCACTAGAAGAGGACCATTTATTGCTTTAAATAAGGATCATACTATATAATAATGTGGTATCAGTCGAAAGGACTTTGCAAGATGGCTTCAAATATTTTGGACTCCAATTTTATTTGTTACTATATCACAGTAATTGCTCATCAGTTCCTGTGATATCGCATCTCTTGATAAAGGAAATTTAGATGAAGTCGCTTCACTGAACGGTGTGTCTCACTATCCCTTTTTACCGTAACATTACAATTATGAAGTATCCTAAATCAACAATTACTACTATCACGAAAAAATACGCTTTAGATACTTGCACGTTCAATTACGATTTTTAAACCTGGAAAGACTGATCTGTTGTTTTCTACGAGTTTCAACAGCATGCCAGTTTGAACTTGGGGCTAGCAGGGATCACATTTAAATCGCGGTTCATCACAGCAATTTCACTAGAGTAAATGGCCTGCGTGGGTATTTGTAGTAACTACAATAACCACCGTGCTTCTTCGAAGTCTGACAAGCCGAATGAAATCATTTGTACCACAGTGGGAATGGTATTGTAACAACTACAACAACCGTCATCCTTTTCGACGTTTTCCCGTTGTCGAAAGGCGGCGACATTTGATACGGTGTAGTGTGATGATGGTTAATAACTACAATGACCATGATGCTTCTCGACAGGCCATAGACAGTCATATGATACTTATTTGATAGGAATAAGTTTCCCGAAACTTTGTGCCACTCTGAAGCTTTTACACTTAAGACGGATGTGAAAGTGGTGATTATGATAACCCTGAAACTTCAACGCAGCCACTTCCAGATGCACATATAAGGGATCCGGGAGACTTTTTCTTTCTCGGTACTGAACACTGATTTAAAAAAATCACCTGCGGTTTTCACCATCTCGTAAGGTGTCTATTAATGCATTACGAAAACGTCAGTCAATGTGCTTCCGAGGAAAAGAAGTTTCTTCATTTATTTGCCTGTAGCGAAACTGTGAATGGTGTTTGGTGGTGAGTTGCCCGGAAGACCACAAAGAGACCATGGCAACACGCGACTATCTTTTCAAAGTTTTGGTTATAGGTGACAATAACGTCGGGAAGACGGCTTTGGTCCAGAGATACGTTAATGACAAATTTTCCAAACATTACAAGGCTACTGTGGGAGGTGGGTCCAGTTATTGTATTTCTGCTTTCTAATTAGTAATCTCGTTTTCCATACGTTATTGTGTTTAAAGAAAGGTTAAAATCTGATATGAGACGTCATTAGACAAACAGTTGTAATGATAATATAATAGCACGAGTCGTTGCTATTTAAAAACAATAAAAAAGAAAGAAAATGGTAATTGGACATATAATGTGGACATTCAGCACTCGAAAGCAAACAGAGACGTGCCCGTTCGCTTCTTGCTTTTGTTGTTGCCCTGACCACTTCTCTCTTGCTTCCATCTGGGTGTAACCTGACAGTATTTGTGGTTGAGAAACTGCTGCTGTCTGGAATGGTCTGTCATATCTAGTAAAGTTTCTCCGGATAACACTTTTTATTTTGACAAGCAGACAGACCTGTATTTGAAGGATTCTAACCACAGAAAATATCTTAAATTGATATAAGATTTTAATATGCAGATAGGTTCAGATTATGTATACTTTATTTGGGGGGAAAAAGTGTCTCTTTGACAGTAGGACATTACCGTGTCAGTATATGCAGCTACTTCACTTTAAATGCCCTGGGTGCAACCTATCACGTTAAAATATATCTCATTTTTATTAGTACGTTTTGTAGTTAAGTTTAGGTTTGCATTTTTATTTAGTTGGCACCTGCATCAAATAACTAGCAAAGTCAGGATTTTTAAAATTATTCTACCACGGGATGTACATAAAGTAGTAGAGGAAGGGGACCTTTTAAATTTAAGAGTTTTTAAAACTTGATTGTCGAGTGCCTGATGATTGCCGTTTTTTTTAATAATCCAGGTGAATCCTGCCTGATCTGTTAATTCCATTTTTAGTTAATTGCTTTTGTTTAGTAATTAGATGTTCAAAGTAGTACTAACACATTATGATAATTAATAACAATATTAACAATATTAATAATAATCATAAAAGAGATTTATGCTACGAGTTCCATTTTAAAGGAGACGAGAAGTGCTCTAGAAATTGATCTGCTCTTTTGTTTTTTTAAAGGGCGTAGTTGATGATTAGTAATGTGCGAACTCCACTGTGTTTGCTTCGCTCGAGTTCGGAGAAATCACGTAAGTGTTCGCGAATATCGCCGTGCATTGAAGTCAATGGGGAAGGACTACCTGAACTAGATTTGACTGGATTATAATGGACTGATCATTATGGCCAAAAAGGTGACCTGAGGTGTGCGGTAGCAGTGCCAACAACTGCACCACCGTGCCTCCCTGAGATCAAAGAAGAAATTGCGCGTCTCTGAATGCGTTATCATGTATTTCATTAAGACAACGCGGAAATGCAGAAATTATGGTCAAAAGTCAGAAAAAATACGTAGGTCTTTTAATGTCAGGATATTCAAAGTGACTTGTCCAGTTTGAAGTCGCTTGCTCGTTCTACTTTTTGAAGTCGTGCTGATGCTTTCTTTTTCTTCTATCAAACAGATATAAATGTCTTGTAAATAGTAATCTATTGTTACAATTATTTCATAGAGTCTCCTGTGTTGGGGGTTGTGCGTCAGGCTGTACCAAGGTTTGTTTTTGTCTCCAAGTGGCTAATTATGCATGCAATAAGGCACGAGGTTCATTCTCTTATACTGACGTGGAACTCGAAGGTCGACCTGCACATTTGGCGACAAGAATAGCCAACGCGTTATTTATTCTGTATATGTTTCATAAAAAAATAAATTTGACAAACTGCATTATTTACTTATGTTATACCTCTAGTAATGCAAATTATCAGCATTATATTGGCGGGGGGGGGTTCCAAGTCGCGCTGGCCTCGCAAAAACTGGGGAAAAAGGTTCTCCTAAACCGACCGAATTATCAGTAAATAATTAGATAAACAAGGGCGAACAGGAACACAGCCAATTCGCTGATCAACACTAGTGATGATGTGTGCCAAAGATGGAATTAATGACTCCCTTTCGGATCCATTTAGTGCCACTTATGTCTGTTTTTATATTACTGTTAAGAAATAATGAAGGGCCAAGTCAAAAAAATTGTGTTAAAATTAAGCAGACTGAAACGATAAAAGGTCGGTTCATTTTAAATAATTATTGTTAACGTTTTTTTTTTCTGTATTTCTTAGAATTAAAATATACAGCAGTGCATTTCATTTTAAATTCCGAAAACAAAACTAAACAATTTAGTAGTTCACTGTTAAAAACTCTTGGTTTATACCACACTCCAAAGACTGTCATTAGGAATAGAATGGTTGCACAAAAATTACATAATTGTAAATATCATAATGCACACTATACATACACATGTACATGCACTAATTGTCAAACCCTGTTAATTTAATTCAAGGTGATGTGGCATCAGAGCCTATCTTGGCAACAATGGTGCACAAGGCAGGAAGCAGTCCTAGAAAGGGCACCAGTCCATCGCATATTATTAACTGTCACACTCGCACTTGCTCACGCTGGAGCCAGTTTATAGTCTCCAATTTACCTTTTCTGGGTGTCTTTGTGAGAAAAACTTCAGCACCCAGAGGAAAACAGATGCAAACTCTACACACAGAATGTGGCCAGGAGCAGAATTTTAGTTCAGGATACTGCTAACTACTGTACTGCCCCCACTCCATAAATTTTGATTGATTATAGAGCATTATACAGTATGTTATATTTCCATAGTTTGAGCTTAAGGCATAAATGACCAAATGTACAGTTCACTCTTCCGTTTTTGAGTTTGCAGTATCCTTTACTGTAGCGAGTTTTAATGTTGTAAGGCTTTTTAAATGTGTAACTGGAATTTCAATTATCTTTTTTGGAAGACCGATATGGAGCATGTAACAGATTTTTTTCTTCTGTGCATAGCTTATTTGTGTGTGAAGAAAGGGTTCTTCTCAGTGTGTAGTGGTACTTTTTTTCCATGAATTCCTGCATGCTATTTTTTTTTTTTTTTTCATCTTATCATTGCACCGCCATGTGAGGGAGTTTTCCTGACTGAAGGGACACCTTGCATCATTCCATACACCTTCCACCTTTCTTCTGTATCAGTCATGCACTGTAGTTAATTACAACCTGTGCATATTGGGTGATATTTTTCTGTCTTGAATTAAATTAGTCAAGATTCCATAATTTCAAATGCAAGAATGTGTTTATTGTTGGAATATGATTGGAATGTCCTAATGTTTATCACATTTTCAAATTTAATTCTTTAGCTGACGCATTCATCTAGAGAGATTTGCCAGTGAAAATCATATTGATACATTTTGTTCCTTTAGTTTGCAACTGTATCAGTGACTAGATAAATAAATTGCACAATGTCTGCCAGACCTTGTTGTTTAGTGGCTTAGTCACTATATACCTATGCAGAATTACTTTAAGAAGTAATATGATAAAACAGTAACATACAGTATATAAATGTAAAATATCTCCGTCTCTTTGCTATTTATATTCACAGTAGGCCTACATTGATTTACTTTTACCTAAGTCAGCACTCTTCACAAATGTTCACACTACTCCTCTTTTTCTCTTTTATATTTCCTGTCAATTTCTCTCATTGTCAGTGTTTTTCACACATTGTTTCACTGCCTACCTCCTTGTCTTATATTTTTTTGTTTATCACCACTCTTTTGCTTTGCCATGTTTTATAGTTCTTAGTCCTAATTTTCAAATTGCATTATCTATTTAGTCCGTTCAAATGTGCTAAATAGCATGATCAGTATAACAAATAAAATACACAAATGCAAGTATACAAAACCCAATTATTACTGTACTGTGTATGTAGATCTGTTTCAAATAATACACTAAAATTGCGTGTACATCACAAAAGCAGCAAAAGTAAAATCTCTGGTAGCATTGTACAAAAAAATAACAAGCATTCTATTCACTTAAATAAACATATTAATCTGCTGTTATGTTCACTCATGCATAAATCTCCTCTCTTGATTTTTTTTTTCTCTCTCTCATTGTAGGTGGAAAATTTTAACAATACTTTATTATCCTTTCTAACAGTTCAGCAGATATATGATGATTAAAAAGGAATTTTAATTTAAAGGTTATATATATAGAGGAATCAAGATATTGGGATTCGCTTTTGTAATGCTTTGATAACTCAAATTTATTTTTAAAAAGTTACATCAGTCAGTCAATTATTTGTATCTACAGAAACTTACTCATGCCTTGAGCCATTGTGTTAAAATGTAAAGAACATTGTTTATCCATTCTGTATCATTCATTTATAATGCATTGCAATGGAGTGTTGTTTGAAATTTTCCCTAATAGCACGTTGAGTAGTAAATGACCTTTACCTTTAATTGTGGTTATGTGGTGTAAATTTATTTTGTCTTTCTTTCTTTCTCTTATTTTTCAGTGGATTTTGCCGTGAAGGTCTTGCAGTGGTCTGATACCGAGACAGTGAGACTCCAGTTATGGGATATTGCAGGTCAATGATAATGATCTCAATATAAATTATTTACAGCAATAGTTTAGAAAGTGCATATAACTTAGCTCGGAATTTCAGTATTAGCAAAAGCATATAAATAGCACTAGTCCCTTTCTTCCCAGTAAATTGCTAATTTATCAGGTTCACCTGTTCCTAATGTCTAAAGATTTTTTTAATACCTTCCAGGCTAGCACTAATATGACAGTGGGTAGTGTTTAACTTTGTGAGTACTTAAACTGAGTAATGATGTTGTTGTTTTTTTTATTATTTATTTATTTATTAATTAATTTTTTTTTTTTGACATCCTCAATAACACATTGAAAAAAATGGTAATTTTGACATCTAAGACATACTGCATTATCATATGAAATGTTAATCAAATGTCAATGAAGTGTGAATGAAGCATTTATAACTTGTAAATGAACTGACATTTTGAGATACGCAATACAAAAAAAGACACGCATGTCAGTTTGATTAGCAACTTTAAAAAATATAATTTGTATAATATTACTAAAATTAGTCTGATGTCAATATTAAAAAAAAAAAAAAAAAAAAAATCCAACAGCAGGTCAGTAAAAGAAAAATAGAGGTCCTTTTTTTCTTCCAATTATAACTTATTCTGCTATAGACTTTCTGTTATATATTGAATCCTACCAGAAATTTATTTTGTATTGCAAAATATGTTTTAGATAAAAAGTAGGCATATCTCATCAACATTTTTTTTCATAAGAAATTTAATATTTCTGCTGGTGTAGGGCAGTTTTAAATGACTGTAATGAGGCATTTTTTTATCAAAGGAACAGTCCACCAAAAAAATTTTTTTTTTTAGGTGCCACCCCATGAAGTTTGTAGTGATGGTCTTGAAAGGTTTTTATTATGTTTTCATGCAGAAAAAAGTTTCTGATATAAGAGAAGTCAATGATGATCAATGTTGAATCTCTGTTAATGATGTGAAAAATGTTAGTGGGGGGGAATCCCATTACTTGTGCCACATAATCCACGTGTCTATTATCCAGTGATATGCTCAAAATGTGCAAAATGCATGCATTTTTTGCTAAAATATTTTTAAACAAATTCATCTGGAAAAAAAAGACACCTATCATAAACAGGTAATGGGTTCCTTTAATACTGTAGTGCAATTTTGAGTTGAAGATCCACCTCTTAACCATGAGAATATCTCTTTTTCTCCATGGAAAGTTTAAGTTCTCTTACCTTTTATTTTATCTATACATCTCAAACAGACCTGTTCAGAAACTCTTCAGTGCATTTATTTTTTTACAATTAGATGAGTCGCTACATCAGCATTACACTGTGGGAGAGCAGGCAGATCACTTTAGTAATTTTTGCTGAAATTTGGATTCCTGTTTTCCTAAGTTTATTGAAAGTTTAAAGTATTTTGCATACTGCAAGTTGCTATCTTTATTTCTCAATTGAAGCAATTTCTATGTTTTTCTGTATACTTTTAATCAATTTCTTTTTGAATCTTCTTCAAGGGCAGGAACGTTTTACATCTATGACACGAATATACTACAAAGAAGCTGCTGGCTGCCTTCTTCTCTTTGATGTGATGAACATGACAACATTCAAAAATTGTCTTTTCTGGAAGCAAGATTTGGACAGCAAATTAATGAGTGCGGATGGTCGGCCCATTCCATGTGTGCTTCTGGCCAGCAAGGTATGAGAAGAACGTTTGTGACTTTGCAGGTTATCCCTTTATTGAACTATTTCTGAGCTTTGCATCCTAGTAGAAGGCTGAGATTTTCTGTGTTTTTATAGTTAACTAACTCCTCATTACATGCAGAAAAGTGAGTCATTGATTAAGATTAATACTCAGATATTTTGTACACGTATCAAAGTGGGAGGAATAGTTCATAATATTTTCTAATTATATAATTTAAATAATGTTCTGTGGTCAGTTTTGACTTTTTTTCTGAACACCACAAATAAGTTGGATGCAATTATAATAACATACTTGCAGTTAATTGGAGATTAATATGGACAAGGAATGTTTTATTTCAAAATCTTCTTTATGGGGCATGTTGAAAGGGAATATTCTACTCCTAAAATATACAGTACTTGCCTGATTCTGCACACCCTCAATGTAGGCAAATGGAAGAATGGTTAGAAACTTGTGATGTACTTAAAGAAGTATTTTGCTATAAAGAAACCTACTTCCTTTTGACTTCTTACCCCTGTTCTTACACCCATTCACACGACCTGCTTACATGCTTTGATTTACAGTATTTTGATGACCCCAAAATGGGTCCTTGAAGTTATTTGAATAATAAATTATACATCAGTCATTTCCAACAATAATCTACCTTTGCATCAATAGTTTAGTTTTTGTAATATTTAAAAATCTATTTAATGATACTTTTTTTTATGAAGGAGCCATTTTTTTTTTTTTTCAAAAAGATAACCTTTAGGGTGATTTCAAAGCTTTGAATGCTAGTATATATGGCTGTTTTCTTTGAACAATCGTGCAAACAAAATTGAATTGTATATCTTGCTAGTCTCTGATGCAAGTTAGACTGACAATCTGAAGGGGTCTTGTTTGGAAGCCCTGGTATACTCTTGACAAAAATTTTCTAGCAGTGGTGTATTTTTGGAGCAATATCTCTGAAACTGATAAATGGGAGAAAAATTGAGTTCTTTTTTGTTTTTGTAAAGTCTCTGACATGAATATAACAAAATATATTTCTCTGTAACAGGTTCTGTTTGGTAGAGAGTTATTCAGAAGATGAAAAAGAATTATCAAAACCGAAGCCTCTGAAGGGTTCAATGTCATCTATGTGCTATAAATAGAAAGAGTTGTGATTTAAGTATCAGCTTTACTGATGCTAGGCTTTTGGAGCATTCTGGCTTATTGCGTTATTACTAATTTTGAAGTAATTTGTTTGTGTGGTTGCACAGGGAAGAGAAAATTTGCAAAGGAGTTGCTAGCTCTTTTTTTTTTTTTTTTTTTATGGTAAGCCAAACTGGGATAGCTTCAGTGTCTGATTCATTCCAAACATTTGCTGCCCAGTAATAAAATCCTTTCTCTTTCCTGTATATCATCTATGGTAATTACCTACTTCAGTCCCTCAAAAGAGATTCTTTTTAGTTGTTCATATAAATCTGCCACAGAAATTCCTAAAATATTTCAGCAGCTTACCAATTGGTCAACTCTTTTATTGCAGTGTGATCTTTCTCCTTGGGAGATGACCAATGAAAGTATTGATCAGTTCAGCAAAGGGAATGGATTTGTCTGCTGGGTTGATACATCGGCCAAGGAGAACAAGAACATTAATGAAGCAGTGAGGTGAGGTCATAATTGTAAAGCTTGTTTCCTCCCAACACTATTCACAAATGAAATATCAAAGAATTTTAACTTTGGATAATTGTATTTTGTAATGGTTCTTTAATTATCTTTTAATAAAACCAAGATGTAGAAACTTCTTAAACATTTTATCAAATGTAAAACTTCATAGTGCCCCTTACTTTTTCAACATTAAAATTAAGTTGTATGATTATTGACTGTCTCTCAGTGGCAGAGAGTCTAATAGTAATATTAAACATTTCTTATCAAAGTCAAAGCTTGTATTTAAAATTGCGCTCATCATTTGACTGTAAGATCTTTGAGTCCAACACCTCCCTGGTTTGCATTCTTTAGAGGGGACAGAAGCACTGCATATAGTAATCAGATTTGATCTGGATCACAAGGGATATTTCCAAGTTGCACAGTCTCCTTGGATGAAGGTAGAGAATCAAGAAGACATACTTGCCAACACTCTGGGACCTTTTGCTAAGCCACTTCACCTGCTTATGTTGTCCTCAGGAAATTGTGTGGCACTAGCGTTTCTCTTTGTTAGCCCCAGTGGAAGTTATGTTCACACAACCCCCCCAAATTGGACACTGAAATGCTTTATTAATGTTTGACTCTTCAATAATTAGTTACATCCATCTAACCTTATTTTTTTTTTTTTGTATAAATAGTATTTTGGTCAGTAAAATGATGAACCGGCCTTCGCCTGATGGTGTATACCAAGGAGGTCATATACAGCTGGACAGCGTGCCAAAGGGACGTCAACAAAGTTTCTGCTGTTAAAGGACTGAGGTGTGGAGCAGAGGAAGACTAGAAGAAGTTTGTTTTAGTAAACAGACTAAATATCAAATACTATAAAAATAGACTGCTAACAAAGGCAGCTTTCCTCATTGTTGTTTTTTAAAACATATATAGAAGTTTTCCCCTGAACAGTATTTTACCCTCTTGGATTGATAAATAGAATGTTAACCTGATGATCACCCACAATGAAACCAGAGAACATGAAAATTTGTGCAATAAACAATGCTGCCCTTTGACGATTTGTTTTCTTCACTATATCATGTTAAACTAGTTCTGCAAGGGTTGTAAACTGCTAGAAGCAGATTTATAATGAAGTGTCCATGGAGGATGACTTCTGCTGAAGCTAAGAGGTCCATTACTTTTTGCAATATAAATCCTCAAAAATTACTGAGTGAAAACTTCTTAGGGTGTATTGGATATCTTGAAAAAGCTACAACCACCAGTGAAAGGTAGAAGATAGACTCTCCTTGTGGTGCTGTGCCTTGGACAGGGTGCAACATCAGTTTATGTAGAATAGGGGTCCTCCTTTCATGCACACCTTCACAGGACAAAGAAGAGGAACAAACTAATTGCCTCAAAGCAAAGGGCAAAATTTAGTGAAGCCACAAAATCCAAATTATATCATAGATTCCTGCACTTACAGACTTTGGAAATGGCTACTCAGTAATTCAGAGGAACGACATGATTGGACCCTGCTTGTTAGAAAGACCTTGCCTTTTTATATTTTTATTTAAGAAAATTTTTAATTATGACTTTTTTGTTTTTATTTGTTGTGGAGTAATTTTGTAAAGTGAGGTAGTAACAGGATGTAATGAATCATAACTGAAGCTACTTGTTACACGAAGAGGGGCAGCACTCTTGCACTTGGTCTGCTTGTTTTTTTCTTTTCGCCCATTCTTTAGATTTGATTGAAGATTTTTAAAGGCTTTACCCAGATTGACAATTACGGTACATAAAGATGTTTATGACCGTATATATAACATATATAATTCCATTGTTAAATTTCACACATCACTTTCATGTTGTTTTTGATATCAATGTTTAGCATTCAATAAATGTTTTAAAATTAATTATGAAGATTGTGAGCATGAAATCATCTTTGAAAAATCTAAATTGTTTTATTAATTTTTAATTCAGTTTCATCATGTCAACATTGGCGTTAGGCAGTGTCTCCTTAAGATCATGAACCCAAAATAATGAGGAATATGTGTCCCTGAGACACTAAATAAATATAATGAAAAAAATATTTTTCTCCCTTTAAAACGGGGTCAAAAAATAATGCATAATTTAACTGCTTCATGAAAAATTGTTTCAAACGTACTCTTTGGTTGACCCTTTGGCCTATGACAGTCTTAACTTCCAGAATATTTTGTTTAACATATTTTTCTGAAAGAAAATTGAAATACTTTTTTACTTTGAAATACTATTTCCTTTTCTTTTGCAGTGACAGTTGTTCCTCTATGAGGACTGATTGTATTTGCAAAGGCAATTAATATTGGATAATTTGTGCTAAAACAGCGTGTTTCAACATATGGCAGCTTTGTAGTAACACATGGAGTGATCTGGGAAGGCAGTTTTAGCTTAGCCCTACTGTGTGTGCCTGGTTACCTCTGTATCTGTATTACCACAACTGCCCCCCAACCCCATGTGGGCAGATACTGCTATTTAAACAGGAAGCTAGGCACCAGTTGATCATGGTTGTGCGCATCTCAAGGGAAGAGTGACTAAGACCAAAGTTAAGTAACTATGTATTGGTATGGCATTTATTGTTATTCATGCATGTGTGAGTGACCAAGACTTCTGGGATTTTCATACATAAGTGTCACAGGTGTTTTGAGTGTAGTCTACAGTACAAAAATCTTACAAAAAAACAGCAGATTTATGGTTTGAAACACCCTGTTGATTATAGGGGTCAGTAGAATGCCTACAATCAAATTAGAGTTTCAAAGACTGTGTAGTCATGAAACAAAAAACCTGGAGCTCTAGAGTGTAGAAAGATTTCCGGACCTAATAAGTCTTCATTCCTTCCAAGGTTCACATACAGTAAAACAAAGTTATGCTGAAAATCACGAGTCTATGAACTGATCCTGCTTACTGTCAAAAATGCAAGTCAGTGATGGTGGTGTAATGGTGAGGATATTTTTGTCTAATACTTTGGATCTCTTGATAAGGAAAGAGAAACACTTGAATGTAATCTATGGTTATCCATCATAGGCATTCCTTTATGGCAGGACTATGCCCAGTCTGCAAATGGGCTTTCTCAAAAGGGTCATATGCTATTTCACAGTGCTAAAAAAAAGTCCTCAATAGTGACAGCAGATTCAGTTAAATGCAGTAGCCTTGTAAGTGACTAGAACTTTGATTTAGCCAAACATCTGTGGTATTTCAATTGAATAAGCAGTTTAGAGCAGGTGTGGGCTATTGTCCTTCTATTGCACTTCCAACAAATTGTTCAGTTCATACTCGAAGTCTGTTCTGAGAGCATATGAAAGACAAACTCGCTATTATACAGACATAACTAATAAACTGTCATCTCATGCAGAACAAAATCCCGCCAAACTTTGTCATTGTTGACCAGTAGAGGACAGTGTTTGCTGTACAATTTACTCATTTGGTTTTCAGTTTGTTTTCATCTGGTTATGGCCACATTCAAAACTGACTTCACCTGCAGTGTTAACTGCTTTTGGATCATCCATGGTTTTCAGACTTTAATAATAGTACAAAATTAATTTTCAGATGTTGAAAAATACAGAAATGTTTAGTTTGTTTATTGTATTTGAAATCTTCTATTGTATCATTCAGTCTTTTGAAATATTTGATCTTCACAAATGATTCAATATCTTTATCCACTAAACTGATAAGGTAATTAGGGGTCATGGACAAGGGGTGTTAATCCGTTCTGCTGTTTATTATCACTAAAGTCTGAAATTTTGAAGAAAAATCAAAAGAACATTAAGTTCAATGATGGGCTATGCAAGACGATAGTTTTTGTTAATCTCTGGCAATTTACAGTATATACTGTGTACAATTTCTCCATGGGAATTTTGTAGCCCACCTGTCACTTTTTTTTCTTAGGTCAGAAAAATATTAAAAAAAACATTAAACAATAAAGAATGTTGTTTTCCTTGTAGTAATGCCAATGCTTATCCTATATCTCGGGTATTGGAATGTTGGTAGAACTGTACCTTGGATTAGTTCAAGTTCAAATGTTTGATCATACTTTATGGATATAATACAGTTAAATTCTTACTTGCATGTCTCCCACAAACTAGTGACAGTAGTACAGTACCAGCAACAGACAATGAATGCAACATTATTCATTAAGTTCAGCACTGAATATTATATGTACAACACAGACATGTTCTGAGAGTCGATGCAGCCTTGTAAACTGTGGGCAAATACTGTCTCTGAGTCTGGCAGTGTGAGTGTTAATGATCTGGAAATCAGGGAGGGAGAAAAGTGTTTGAACAAGACTGCTATCCTTAATAATAGCGTTTTACCTTTTGAGGGCAACATGTGTTCTATACAGTATATCTCGAAGTGTAGGGAACTGTGTCCCAAAAATATGCTGAGTAGGTACCATGCAGTTTCACATCCAATGTGAACAGATTCTACTGAGAACACAGGAATTGCTAAGAATAGATTGAGACATCCAAGCTTTCTTCAGATGGTAAGCATATGTAACAGTAGTATTTGTTCACTTTCCATATGCTGAATGAGCTGTGAGAAGTTTTTATAACTGAAATACTGTGAGGTACAATGAACTCATACTAATCTAATGCATTTTTTCTCCCTTTTTCACATGCTGTCTCTGAGTTTGCACTCTATTTACTGGCACAGATTTGCAGCTGTGGTTGTGCGTTTATTTGATGGTTGATTTATATGCTATTTTATAACCAAATTTTAAAAAAATGTTTACATGTAAACATTTTGAAGGTGTGCTATGATTATTGGCATTGATTTCCCCTTTGTAATAATGTAATAAATGAGGCCACCTTTTAATCCAAGTGTTTTTTTTCCCCAAAAAGGGAAGTTATCTATTATATTAAAAACGTTTTCCATCGTGTCCGCATTATTCAGCCTTGACAACTTCCTCCACACTGCTGGCCCAATCATTATTCCTACTGCACATATCCTCTCTCCGTAACACCCTGTAATTCTGTCAGTGGAGTGCTAACTCGTCCTTCAGCGCAGTCGCTTATAATGGCAATTTAGAAAAGCAAATTATCTATTCAAGAACGTCGAATTTTAGATCAAGACAGAAAAAGAGCGACAAGACCTGATAATAAACGGCAAAAGAAGAAAATGAAGAAAAAGCTGTATATAATAAAAATCAAGAACAATAAGCAAAAAAGAGAAATATATTCTGAACTATATGCAAACAGAAATGCAAAATAGCAACGTTAATGGAATGCAATCTAGAGGATAAAGTAGTATTGTTTTTATGTTTTACTTTTTTTTTTTTTTTTTTTTTTTTTTTTTACTTTTTTTACTATGTTTTATTATTCATTAGTATTTAAAATAGAAAATCAGGTACTTGAATATTTCACTACAACTGTCTGTCTATAATAATTAAAGACCAAACTGTCTTCCTCTCATGTCCTACATACTCTTCTACATACTCTTCCCAACACCCTGCGAGCGGCTCAGCCACAACCCATAGTGAGCAAAGCAAACGGAGGGCTGAGCCCCCTAGTACATTAAACAAATGTTTTGCCTGGATAGTTTTTTTTATGTTATCCATTTCAAAGAAAAGTATTCAGCTCAGCTATAATTATGCATGGTTTGATGGTGTGCTTGGCTAGCAGAAAAACAGCAAGATGACACAGAGGAAGGTAGTTCTGGTGAAAAGTTCATTACAACACAGAGAATCATACTGTCCATGAGAAAGAATCCATGAACCTAACATACAACACTATGGGATGTATAACCCCCAATTTCAAACAAGTTGGGATGCTGTGTGAAATGTAGATAAAAACAGAGTGCAATGCTTTGCAAATTTCATAAACTCATCTTTTATTCACAATAGAACATAGAAAACATATCAAATGTTTAACCATTTTAAGAAAAAGAATAACATCATTTTGAATATGATGGCAGCAACACATCTTAAAAAAGTTGGAACAGGGCTATGTTTACCACTGTGTAGCATCCCCTCAACAACAGTATGTAAACATCTGGGAACTGAGGAGACCAGTTGCTGGACTTTCGAGAGAGGAATGTTGTCCCATTCTTGTCTGATCTAGGATTCTAGCTGCTCAACAGTAAAGGGTCTCCCTTGTCATATTTTTCATATGGGCGAAATGTTTTTAATTGGTGAAAAGTCTGGACTGCCTGCAGGCGAGTTCAGCACCTGTATTCTTGTACTACGAAGCCATACTGTTCTAATAGATGCATTATGTGGTTCAGCATTGTTTTGCTGAAATGTACAAGGCTTTCCCTGAAAAAGACATCATATGGATGGGAGCATATGTTGTTCTAAAATCTGTATATACCTTTCAGCATTGATGGCACCTTTCCAGATGTGCAAGCTGCCAATTCCATAAGTACTAATGCGCCCCCATACCATCAGAGATGCTCTGTTTTGAACTGAGCACTGATAACAAGCCGGATGGTCCCTCTACTCTTTAGTCCTAAGGACGTGGTGTCTGTTTTCCAAAAATAATTTCAAATTTCAATTTATCTGACCACAGAACAGTTTTCCACTTTGCCTCAGTCCATTTGAAATGAGCTCTGGTCCAGAGAAGAAGGTAACATGGTAGAGCTTTAACCTGCATTTGTGGATGACACGGCGAACTGTGTTTACAAACAATGAATTCTGGAAGTTTTCTTGAGCCCATAACAAAATCATGCCTGTTTTTAATTCAGTGCCGCCTGAGGGCCCAAAGATCACAGGCATCCAATACTGATTTTCGGCCTTGTCCTTTGCGCACTGAGATTTCACCAAATTCTCTGAATCTTTTGATGATATTATTGTACTGTAGGTGATGAGATATTCAAAGTCTTCGCAATTTTATGTTGAGGAACATTATTCTGAAATCGTTAGTCAATTTGTAGATGCAGTTTTTTACAGATTGGTGAACCTCTGCCCATCTTTACTTCTGAGAGACTCTGCCTCTCTAAGACGCTCTTTTTATACCCAATCATGTTACAGATCTGTTGCTAACGATCCTAATTAGTTGCAAAATGTTCCTCCGGCTGTTTCCTTTTTATGCTACTTACTTTTCCAGCCTTTTGTTGCCCCTGTTCTAACTTTTTTTAGATGTGATGCTCCCATCAAATTCAAAATAATGTAATATTTTTCATGAAGTAGTAAAGTGTCTGAATTTAAACATTTGATATGTTTTCTATGTTCTATTGTGAATAAAATATGGATTTATGAAATTTGCAATCATTGCATTCTGTTTTTATTTACATTTTACACAGCGTCCCAACCTTTTTTGGAATTGGGGTTGTAGAAGAATCACCATTTGGATGCTTGGAAAAGATGAAAAATATACATGGACATTAATTCAGCTTGGAATAATATATAGGTTCTTGTAGCTATAATGCAACATAGAGTTTTCAATAATCATTTATTTTGTAAGCCTTTTTCTAGTACATCTTAATGAGGCTGTAGCTTCAGGTATAATGGTGGAACAAACTTTAGAATTTCCACCAGTCTATCACTGGGGTATTCAATCACACACCCATATTTGTTTTTACAGTACCAATTTCATTTAACTAGTTAATGTTTTGGATCTGGGAACAAATCAGGTTATGGAGAGAATATGCTAACACAGAGACTTGGTCAAAATTTAAACCCAGAGTTGTGGAGCTTTGATGCAGCAGAACAAACCATTGCTTCCCCACTCTGCTTATCTAGTATTGATAATTCAGAGAATTATAATACTCATTAAAACAAATGAAATTGTCCCACCATGCCTATTCCTTTTACTCTGACCATTCCACAGTTGTCCTCCAAACTGTGACAGGCTTTTTAAATAGCTAACAGCATGTCTTGCTGTTTGCTTCCATTGATCTTTTATGATTGGATATATTTTGAGTCAGTGAGAGGACAGACTGCCTAACCTGCTTTGAGAGTTTCTCCTGGGATCCATAATACTTTGGGTGGGATCATAAAAGAGGAATCTGTGTCTAACTTTTCCATCTGTTGGTGAACACTATATTTAAAAAGGCATGATAGGCAGATGTGAGAGCTATACAATTATGCTTCCCCATAAAGCTGTTCAGACACTTAGTCTAAAAAAATCACTTACCAAATAGTATATTCCTTTTCCAACCAGCTCTCTATGAAGCTACCATTTCTTACATATTCACCTTAAATTACATTAATTTCCATTAGACTGGTTCTAAATATCTGGTATAGTTATGCACCTTGCACCTTCCATCCTTGGACCAGTTGCCACTTGAGACTTTTCCTTACAAAGACACTTATTCAAAGTACAGTAGTCCATTTTAGAATTGCCACGTTTGTAAAAAAAAAAAAAAAAAACACAAAAATACCCCATGGACACAAGCTGGATAATTATACTCCACACACTACTGCCACATGATCAGGATTCAAGCCCATTGGAGTTCTTTTGTCTTTATTATTGTACCTGTTGTGCAATTTAAGTAAGGTTCTATATAATGTGCTATATGTTTCAGCATCAAATAAGCCACACTTTTCTTCAGTATTTAATTTACTTAAGTAATAAATGGGGTTTTCTTTGCAAAATGAATAAAAGGTGTTAGAAATGACACATTCATTTTGCCGCCCTGTTTTTAATGCTCAAATAATGTAATTTGTGTATGTGTAAAAAAAGTAAACTGCAATCAGATTTGGAAGCATTTTTAACAGTAATTCATCATCACGTTTAGACTAAACAGTTTTGGTTGAATCAATACAAGATACTTTAAATAGCACCTGCTGGCTAATCCAATTTCTTCTATCCTCCTCTGCTTCGTGAAGGTTTCTTTTTAGTGCAATACGCTTTGAATTGTACTGCTGTTACGAATTGAAAATCATGACTAAAAGAAATCATGATCGATCTTGGTGGAGACTGCATGTTGTGAAAGCTTTTGAGAAAGTTAATAAGTACAGCTGGAGTCAGTGTTGATGTTTCTGCACTTTAATTTTATAGGCTTATTAATGGGGACAAGATTTTTAAAACTATTTTAAGTGAAGTGTATGAAAGAAATGTTACATGTGGATCAGTAATTTAATTCTACAGTATTTTTAAATAAGAAGCAATCAGGCTGCTTTTGCATTCAAATTCTTGGACTACAGTGTATCAAAACAATCTGCATGAGTCTTAAAAAACGTCCCTAAACATTTTAAAACAGGTTATTAAATATCTGTCATCAATTTTAATAATTCTGAACACAATGAACATATATATAAAACATCATGGGTTGTGTACTCTGCAGATCACCTGAGGGCATGTGCTGATTGAAACGGTTCCACTTCAAGGTGAAAACAAAGAAATAATAACAGTGCTACTGGTCCACATGACAACAGAGAGACAGTGACAGGAACAGTGAACAAGGGCAGAACCAAGAGGGTATGATTCTGGAAGTCCTCTCCTTGAATCATAATAAGAATTATTAATTATGATTTTATAACTCAAATTCTTAAACCTCTTTGTTGGCTAATAGTTTTTTTTTGTAGGGAATTTCAGTCCTCCTCTTGCCTTTTAAAGCTGTAAATGTTTTGAACCCACCCCTACCTTAAAGTATTTGTTAAAACCGCTAATGTAGGTTAGATATGATTATCACAAAATAGAGGCTTTGTTAATATAGGATAGATATAACTATGATAGAGGAAAGGACCATTAACTACAGGAACCCCAGACTCTGGAATGTGTAAAAAGAGTCCTATCAGCCTCAAATTTTAATGGAAAACTGAATACCCCTTAGGTCTGCTTTGCATGCTGTATTTCAGTTAGATTGCCAATGCATCTTTTCATATTGTAGCAATTCTGTTTCTATATATATGTTGTGGCAGGGATGCCCCTGTGATGGAAGGACCGGGGGAGATGGCATATTCAGGGCAATACCTCCCCCAGAACACAAAAGGGCAACTCCCTCTGGTTCACAGCCGGGCCACCTGCTGGGGCCCATGGCCACTGCCAGGGGGTGCCTGGACAGTTTCAGAGGCCTTGGTTGCAGCACTTCCACCACACCCGAAAGTGCTGCCGGAAGAGGATCTGGAAGCACATGGAGCACTTCCAGGTGCCCTTTAAAAGGGGCTAGCCGCCACCTCTCAGAGTGTTAGAGTCAGGAGGAGGTGGACTAAGCTTGCTAGGAGAGGAGTGGAGGCAGAAGGACAAGAAGAAGAAGAAGCAGAAGAAGGAAACACTTCTGGGCTGGACTGCATATTTGTATATGGTACTTTTGTGCTTTCCCTTGTGTGCTGTGCTGTATAGTGGGGAGTGAAGGAAAAGCGCAGCCCCTCTTAAATAAACCATGTGCCATGTGGCAAACTCGTGTCCTGCCTGTCTGTCTCGGGTTAGTTCAGTAGTACGCACCCTTGGGTTTCCACAATGTGCAGCTACTGTATTATTAGCTCTCCTAATCTCTGTGTCTTCTTCGTGTTCTTCAGCGGTGTTTGGTGACACTATAAATTTCAACAAACGACCTCTCTTGCTTTTGGAGCAGGACTTCATAGTAGTGAAGCCAGATGATGGCTTCACTGGTGACAGATTGTGCCTCACACCATTAATAATAATAATTCTTTACATCTATATAGCGCTTTTGTATGATTCACATCTGTGGATAAAACTCTCTACAGTGGAAATACATAATGAGAACATAGAAAGTCAGTTGGCTTAGGTTGGAATTTGAATTTTCCTAAAGCTTGTGGACGTCTAGATGTGAGTTTCTTTAGAATTCTAATCAACTGGAGTTTCAGTTTTTCTCTACTTTGTTGTTAATTGTGTTTGGATACCTAATATCCAAAGTACCTAGTATTAGAAGCATATTGAGAGTCTGTAAAACTATGACACTTACAAATCAATTATTCCACCTTAATAAAAGGATATGTGTCTGTCTGTGTGTTCATCTGATTGCTATGTCTCTGTCATTCCAAATCAAATCAAATCAAATTGCATTGTCATTCCAATAGATGGTGCAAAACAATCATTAACACTGCTTTTACAAATATACTAAATGGTATATAACAGAGACATATGCATTGCTTGGTGCATTGCAAACGTTATTTAGATTTCAACCCATCTTAGACAGGTAACACAGCTAGTAATCTGTTTGAATGAATATAGAAGTTTTGTGCTTGTAATTAATTATGAATACATATTTTTCAGAGTATTTTATATTTTTAGCTTTTGTGTCATATCTGTAAAGTTGTACAGGCTCTGGGTACTGCTGAGGAAACTGCTCCCCCTCAATAAAGTAAATTGAATGTTTAACTGGCAGAGTGCACCCAAAAATCCACCTTTTGCTTTAGTAAACCTCACCAGCCCAGGCCTATTTTCCATTACTTCATTTTTATTACACATTTACCAATCCAGTTCTCTCCCCTATTCTTCCATTTACAATGTTTCATGCTCTCATTCCCTGCTAACAGCTGTTTTATGAACATGTACAGTCTGTTTTATGATTAGCTGACTCTCTGCTACATTATTGTTGCTATTCATATAATTGTTCATAAGCTAATTCAATTTAAATATATACAGTATGTACACTTTTACTTAAGAGTCCAGCACACTATGAAACAATAATAAATGCAGAAGAGATAAAATACATTCAACATAAACACAAAACATTGGAAATTAAGGGTAAGTGTATTTAGAGCTAAAGCTAGGAAATACTCTTTACTCAAAGAATTGTAGGAATCTGGAAAAAACTACCAAGACATGCAGTTGAATCAGAAACCTTGACAACCTTTAAGAAGTATCTGGGCATTAGAAGAACTTAGCTGTTCGCCAAACAAATAAGCTTGATAGGCTGAATGATCTCATCTCATTTGTAAAATTTTTTATTTCTTATGTAACTGATAAAAGTTATATATAATACAGTATAATATATACAAAGAAATACTTTGTGACCACTACAGAGCATTCAGCCAACAAAGGGGTGAGTCCATTTAAGATGTTTTTGATTCTAAATATGCTGAAGTTTATATTTTCATCAGTTCTTATTCAACAGTGCCAGCCTTCATTTCCTCAGTTTACAGAGTACAGTAACTCTATACAAAAATAAATCTCTTCAGGCAAGGTAAACATGCATGTACCATCTCTTGTTAGTAGACTGGGGTTATCTGAAAATTAAGCATCTGGAGAAGTCTCTCAGACAGTGTTCCTCTTTAAAAAACCTTATGTGAACTGTCTTTCCTCCTTTCTCAAGCCCTTTTTTATTCTTCTGGGGTGTGGAAAACAGGGACGCATACAGCCACCCTAACCCGACACCGACTGGCAAAGACACAAGTACAGCACACAACACGCTTTTATTCAAAGCTGGGGAAGTGCTTTTTCTCGCTCCCCAGAGCACAGTACAGAGCACCAAAGCACACAGTTCATAGTCCTTTTCTTCTCTTCATCTCTCTCTCTTTCCGCCTCCACTCCTCTTCCAGCAAGCTTAATCCACCTCCTCCTGACTCTGGCACTCCGAGAGGTAGTGGCTGGCTCCTTTTATAGGTCACCCGGAAGCACTCCAGATGCCAAACAACCTTCTTACGGCACCCGGAAGTGCTGCCAAACGGGTCTCAGCAAATGTCCAGGTGCCCCCTAGCAGAGGCCATGGGTCCGTCCTCCAACCTGTACAGTCTCTCTTACAGGCAATTACATGGAAGCTCAAACCTGCTGCCCCACTGCAAGCATTCTGAGGGAGATAATGTCCTGAATAAGCTCTCTCTCCCGGTCCTTCCCCGGCTGTCCGACACAGAGGCCATGTGACTGGAAGGGATGGCCCTCTCCCTTTCATTCTGACCTATCTGGGCTTGGCTGGCTCTTTGGAGCATGTGATGACCTCTTTTGGGACAGGTTGTGCAAATGATGCATTTTAATTCCCATCCTGAAAAGAACACTTTGAGTTCTCAGTCATCTTTCTAGTGGTTTCCACCACTGTTGTTAGGTTAGGAGTGACTGTGACACCAAGGCTATCAGATAGGCATTTAAAGATTTTGTTCCAGAATGATGTTAATTTGGTGCATGCCCAAAATATGTGGCCCAGTGAGGCTGGAACTTGATTGTGTAAGCCACTAGGGGGCGTACCGCAACCCTAACCCAGACACAGACAGGCAGGAGACAAGTTTTGCCACACTCCACACATTTATTTACAGTTTTTACCAGTCCACAATACCAGTAAGCACAACGCAACACCACTAACACCATTCAGCCCCTTCTGCCGCCAGTCCTTCTCCCTCCACTCCTCTTCAGACTTTGTCCTCTCCTCTCGACTCTGTGCCCCCAATGGAGTGAGGCAGCTCCTCTTATTCAGGTCCCGGGAGTGTTCCAGATGGCTCATCACTATTACCTGGAATCACTCCCAAGTGCGCTGGAGGTCCTCTACAGGGCTCTGCAGCTCCCCCTGGCGGCCCCCACAGAACCCAACAGGGTTTCACCTAACTCCAGTTCCTGACGTGCCCTGCAGGAATCCGTGGTGCCACAGCCGTCCAGGAGGGCTGCCCTCTAGTGTCCCAGGGGAGGTTTCATCTCATCAATGCCCTTTCCCCTGGTCCTTCAACCACGCTGGTGTCCCGGCCAGGTAGTGGCCGTGTCCATCCATCACAATTGCAACGTTGGATCTTGTGCATATGGAGCAAGAGTGAATTCTGTGCATTGCTGCCTTCCACTCCTTTTTTGAAATGTTGAGTGAGAGGTCCTTTTCCCTCTGTACTCTGGGATCTTTCAGAGGAAGGGACTTTTAAATGTTTGATATATTACAGAAATGCTGTATAAGTCCTCAAGACATGATCAATATTTCTTCCAAAGTAGAAGTAAGTGGAAGGTCAGGAAAACTGGGCAGCTTTTTTTTTAGCAAAGTTTTTAATTTGGGAATAGTGGAAAAATTGTGTTGATGGAAAGTTAAATTTAGAGTGTAATTGTTCGTATGATGCAAAGACATTATATATGTACAAATCTTTAAGTGATTTAATCCTGTGTGTTTTCCAAACAATATAATATAATAATAATAATAAATTTTATTTATATTGCACTTTATATTTTAGCAATCCCAAAGTGCTACAGAGTAAAAATAGAATAATAAAATTAAAAAAAAAAAAAAAAGAAAAAAAAAAAAAAAAAAAAAAGAACAGAAGAGTCTATAAAATACTTTAACAAAATGACTTTCTAAAAAGATGAGTTTTTAGGTTTCGCTTAAAGGCCTCAGTCGACTGTGGGGCTCTCAGGTAATCAGGGAGGGCATTCCACAGCCTCGGTGCCACCGATGAAAACGCCCTGTCACCCATGCTGCTGAGCTTAGTTCTGGGGACTTGAAGAGTGTTAGTGAGTACAGAGCGGAGGGAACGTAAGGAGTTATGGGGGGTAAGGAGTTCCTGTAGATAAAGAGGGGCATGTCCATAAATGCACTGATGGGTAAGAAGGGAGACCTTGTACTCTATTCTGAATGAAACAGGGAGCCAGTGAAGGGTTTTCAGGATTGGGGTGATGTGATCATACTTTCGCACCCTCATCAGGATCCTGGCAGCGCTGTTCTGAATATACTGGAGTCTCTGGATACTCTTGCCAAGAATCCCAATGAGGAGTGCATTACAGTAATCCAGCCTGGAAGAGACAAAGGCATGGACGAGCTTCTCTGCATCTGCCAGGGTGAGTAATGGGCGGAGTTTGGCGATGTTCTTGAGATGGTAAAAAGATGACTTACAGAGATATTTGATGTGGGTGTCAAAAGTAAGTTGGGAGTCCATTCTAACACCCAAATTAGTAACAGATGTAGAAAGAGGAATATTTTGGCCAGAGAAAGTAATACTGGTGATGGTAGAAGAGCGAAGATGATGTGATGTACCAACTAAGATGGCTTCTGTTTTGGATCTGTTCAACTGAAGAAAATTGAGCCTCATCCAAGCCTCTATCTCCTCCAGGCAGGTAGACAATGTAGATGTTGGCAGAGGAGCAGTAGAGGAGGTGGGAGTAGTCCTGAGGTAAAGCTGAGTGTCATCGGCATAGCAATGGAACGATAAACCATGTCTGCCAATGACAGTTCCAAGGGGGAGCATGTAGATAGTAAAAAGGATAGGGCCCAGCACAGAGCCCTGTGGAACACCACAGGCGACGTTGTGGGTGTGGGACTTTGCGCTGCCAAGGACGACATGCTCAGTTCTACCAGTCAGGTATGATGTAAACCAATTTAGAACAATTCCTGAGAGTCCAATAGTGTATTGCAGGCGGTGAAGAAGGATGTTATGGTCTATTGTGTCAAAAGCAGCTGTCAGGTCAAGGAGGATAAGTAGTGAAGGTGAACCAGTATCTGCCGTCATCAGAAGATCATTGGTGACCCTGACCAGGGCTGTTTCAGTGCTATGGCCAGGGCGAAAACCAGACTGAAACTTTTCAAACAGATTGTTCAGTTTGAGATGATCGTGAAGTTGTGCTGCAACTATTTTTTCCAGGACTTTGGAGAGAAATGTATATAAATATAAACTCTGTACGTTTGAGAGGGTGGAAAAAGGTGGTTATCATGCAGAGGGGCCACAGATAAAAGCTTCTCTATCTTGAAGTACTTCCTACATTGGTTCCATATTCTGAGTGAATGAAGCACAATTGGGTTGTTTTCAATGTGTCCACATGTTATTTTTATTATTATTTATTTATTTTTGCCTGTGTGCACCAATTTTCATCCCATATCCCCAATGTGATACAGTTTAGGGTAATTGGCAATTATAAATTGACCCTGTAGTGTTTGTGATTGGGCCCTACACTTGATTTGTGCCTTCTCCAAGTTTTGGTTCATTGCACCAAATGCTGCCAGGCTAAGCTATGGCTGCCAGTAGCTTTGAATTGGGTTAAGTGGGTTGAAGAATGAACGAATAACTGCTCACTAGACATTCCTGCCTTGTGTTTTAATCTTTAAAAACATCCTTGGAGTATTTGTGTAAGAAGGCTATAAGATGCTGCCTGTGTTGATTTATGTAAACCATAATAAGTATGTATACTCTTACCCTCACCAATAAACTATCCAAATCTTAAAATTAAGCCAGATCTTAATCTAGCCAAATTATGTTCACAGGTGTTAGATTTTAAAAGCAATTTAGTTTATTATTTTATACATTTGTTTTTTTTTTCAAAAAGAACTATATGCATCTCTTTCAAAGCAGATAGGTTGATTTCATAGGTGGCACAATCCATCTTTCACAATTAGCGATCACTAATCCTGCACTTGGCCAGACACGATTCTGGTCCATGTTTCAAAGATGCTTTTCTGCTGTCTCTCACAGTCTACCACTGTGTTCTACTGTGTACTGTCAAAAGTCTACCTGTCAGTCTTCCCTCTAGAAGTTTGTTACCCAGCTGTTATTGTTTCATCACTCTACCATAACCTTTCTTTAGAGGTATTATTTTTTTTTAGAATACTGCTGTTAAAATGCCTGATGTGTATTGATTTGATTAACTGTATTCACTTGCTGCCAGATTCAGATTCTGCATACCATCTACAAATAATTCCTTCTTTTTACTTGTCCAAGCCCTACCCACCCAGTTTAGTGCCACATACCATCCCTACACCTGTATGACAACTGAGGTCATTAGCAGGCAGCCTTCTGTATAAAGGCACAGCTGAATATTTAGTCAGCCTATGCTCATGTTTTTTTTTCTTTACTTTTATCTATTGCCACCTGGAGTCCAGAGGTTCAAGCATTTTTGAGAACTATTATTATATGTGTATTGTTAGATGCATGCCATTTTTCTTTTTTATGAGCTGATTATCAGTGTTGTAAAGTGTATATTCTTTGGTAGTTTGATAGCACATGCAGCAGTCTTAGTGGAGGACTGAAAAGGATCTTATAAATGTAAAGAATTATTATTATTAATTACTCACTACAGAGATAAACCAAACTAAACTAAATAATCCAAAGGGTCTGTACAGGCTGCAAGACACACATTGACTTTTCTTTTAACACATCTTATCAGGATCTTTTCCTATTGTTTTTCCTAATGATTTTTGCTCTGACACTGGAGTCCCCCATTTCATCTTTACTTTGACTTTACTATTCTATTTTTCTATCCGTGATGACTGTTTTTTTTTTCATTTCTCTTTTGTTTTTGGTTTTGGGTGTTGTGCAATTTATTGTTTATTGACTCTTATGAACATAAGATATCTGACAAACAAGATGTAGACCATTTAGTCCACAATATTTGTTTGGTTAGATAATAGCTACGTTGTCCTAGTATCTAACCTAGATATTTTATAACAGCTGTCAAGATTTCCACTTCTTCTACAGTATACAACTTGGTAGTTTCCTCTGGATATCCATGATTGTTTGAGTAAGGTAGTGCTTCCTGGCTTCAGTCTTGAATATTATGCTCCTTAATATCCAACAGTGTCCTCAACTACATGCCTAGAAAATTCTGCTGGTTCAGAGGAAACAATGAAAGATTTCTTTAGCAGTGCTTTTGATAATTACGAAGATCTGGATTAGTTGCCCACACAGCCTTTTCAGCTCAGTTCTAAAGAGGTTCAGTTTCAGCTTGACAGAGTGCAACAACAACAATACTGTATTTCTGAATAGCCCAAAATCACACAAAGAATGCCTCAAAGGGCTTTAACAGGCACTGTTTAATTGACGGTCCATCAGTGTTGACTCTCTAAGACAATGAGAAAAAAATCCCAAAAAAACATGCAAGAAAAATGGAAGAAATAGTACCTTTAGTCTAGGCGAGCACTTGTTTATTGTTTTCTCTTTCTATTTCAGAATAAAATCTCACACTGTGGAATTATTGTCATTAAAGTTGCCAATGCTGCAAAAAAAAAAGAAATACAAAATGTGATGAACAATTAGGCTTTAGACTAATGTTACTCAATTGTTTACCTCTTTTGTAAGTCACTTTGAATAAAAGAGACTGCTAAGCAAATACATGTACTGTAAATATAATAAATCACAACTGTCTGTGTGTGTGCATGTGTGTGTGTGTGTCATGTCTCTCTAAGCAATCTGATTTTTTTGTTTGGCTTTGATGGTTTAATGGTAGGGATGATCATCCTATGACCATCCTATATCTCGGAATGCCTTTCACCTTACACTCCAAATCGTAACCTTAGATCTTCAAATGAGTGTCTGCTTATAATTTCAAGAGCTAAACTGAAAAGAAGTGGTGAGGCAGCCTTCTGCTGTTACACACCTAAAATCTGGAATAGTTTACCGACAGAAAATCGCCAGGCTAATACGGTGGAGCACTTTAAAAAACTGCTAAAAACCCATTACTTTAACATGGCTTTCTCATAGCTTAATTTTAGTGTAATTCTAATATTCTGTATATACATTTATCTTTCTTGTTTTCATAGCTCCAAAATCCATACTAACCCATACTTTCTCTGCTGTTCTTTTTCCGGTTTTCTGTGATTGCGATCTGCACCACCACCACCTGATCAAAGCACCATGCAGTCCCTACATTGATGGATTGAAGGCCAGAGGTCCACATGACCATCATTGTCTAATTCTTCCATGTGAGGCCTGAAAACCATGAGGACTGATTGAGATCATTTATGTTAGGTAAAATGCCTATTAGGGTGCTGGGCGGTCTCATGGCCTTGTAACCCCTGCAGATTTTGTTTTTTTCTCCAGCATCTCTAATTAGTATTGCCTAATTTATACATATATATCTACTCTCTATATATAAAATCCTAAGCCTAAAAGTGCAACAGTGACGTTTTTATGTCACATTTTTTGTCACGCTTTAAATCGGGCTTATTTTAAAACCTACATATATATGTTTGTATCATTCTTTTCAGAATTTATCGAACTTTAATGTGATGTTGTTAGATTTTCAGATTCTTATTCCATTTATAAAATATAAACTAAAAAATATCAAGAACTCACGTCTTGCAAGACAGGACTTTGTGCCAAAAGATTTAACCATGCCCGGGTCCGGAAATAAAACACAAAGAGTAGGACAGCTGCTGTATAGGCTTATAAATGTTCAAAGTGCCGCACGAGATGCAGATCACGCAGCACGACAGAGGCAGAAACCCAGCACCTGATCAAGCAAAGAGGAGGTAAAAAAAAATTATTTGTTTCCTGTTGTATCACTGTTTAAGAGGGGGTTTCGAGAAGCAGCCACATCTCCTTGGGGTGCGTTCAGCCCCCCTCTTCACAATGCCAGTGGCAGAGATGCGAAGCGGCTGGCAAGCGAAGCGAGCAGGGGAGAACCTGTGTTGTGTTATATATACGGCGCACTGCACGAATACACTTGTCTTGGGCATTCATAGTTTTCATCCTCTTTCTCTGTACATTTAGCATTCGTTTCCTCAGGGGTTGATGCGCTTGCTGAGCAGCTCTTTGTTTCTCCACGCTAGCGGCCCGCTTCTTTTCTTCTTTCGTCTGCATCTTTTCGCGTTAAAACTGATTAAGTCAGTGTTTGTGTTGCAATTACTTAGTATGTTTTCCTTAATGTTTCACTTAAGCTGCCACTTAAGTCTTCAATCTGCCTCAAGAATGATTTAAGATATGAAGAGGTAGGGGATGTGACTGCAAAGGTGGTAGGGATGAGAACGGTGCCTGTATGCATGCGCCACACAGCCTCCCTGGGGGCTGCTGCTGAGAGTTGCTTCTACAATAAAATAAAATAAAAATAAAAAGAGGAATAACCTTGGAGGTCAATCATCACCCCAAAAGCGGATAGTATAGTAGTATATGTGCACCAAAAATAGGAGGTGCACTGTGAGTTGTTGCCTTCAATGACTGAAAGTATTCACGAGAATAAGAATAATGTTTTCACAGTGGGTAATATGGGCCCATTTACCACTGGTGGTAGTCAGAAAGTGGAGAGGAGGTGAGCAAGGTGCTTCCAAAAGCCAAATTTTGAGAAGCAGCGTTTTATAGGAATGCGGTTGAAAGAGGAAGCACTGGGCAAGAGAGGCAGAGACACACAAGGATACCAAAGAATGTTTCAGGAGGAATGCTGAGGGTATATGTAAGGCATGAGATATCAAATTTAAAATATTTTAAAATGTATTCTGTTCCAGCTAGTACAACAAAGCATAACATTCTCAAACCTACTAATTCCAAATTATAGTTATGGGGGCAGAGTCTGTCCCTGCAGCATCTAGAATAAAGCAAGAAAACATGAACAGAGTGACAGTCCATTACAGGGCTCACTCATACGCACACCCACTAGAGGTCAATTTAGAATTGTAAATTAACCTGATATGAATATCTTAAGATGCACATGGAAACTTGTTATACCTGAAGAAAACCCATAACAAGGTGAATTTCATGGATGAATATGCAAACTCCACAACAACAGCAACCATGAGTGAGATTTGAAACACTGAAGACACTGAATATTTGAGGCAGCAGGGCTAACCACTTTTCCAGTCGTATAGTGAAAGGCTATACAGTATATAACATTAAGATTCTGTAAACATAGAACTATTCATTTTTATAAAAAGCTCTTTTGGGTGGAACTTACAGTGAAAGGTGACATATAAATGAAAGAAATTGTAAACAAAGTAATGTTCATTTTTGTGCAAAGCACTTTTGGTTAAATTTAAAATAAAGGACAAAATACACAATAAAGGTCTTCCCTACATATAAATATTCTTCTTTTGAATGGTATTCCCTTTAAAAAATAAAAATCCCTTGGTTTTTTTCAATAACATTTAACAAGTAAACTGTGTAGCTAAAATGATTGTGCTCTTGAGCTAACCCCAAAATAATACCAAGGAGACTAAAGTAAATAAAGTAAAAGGATTTTGTTTAAAAAAAGGTTATGATAAACAGGAGGTACAGAGTAATAATAAAAAGCTAAAATCTTCTCTGGATCCTCCTGTAGGGTAGGGTAGGGTATCTGGTCCATTTACAGACCCATCTTTACTAGTCTCCTTCCACTCTATTGTTCTGCTTTCTATTTGTTTTCTGGCCTGTCTTTGTCCTGCCAGTCAAGTCCATGTCAGTGGTAAATTTTCTGTCTCCAAGAGCAGTGGTCTTATGGCCAGAAAGGGCTTTTAAACCCAGGTTAGGAGATACCTCATGGTCCATAGATCATTTAAGGGGTCAGGAATAACCTTGGAAACTCCTTGGGCGGAGTTACTAGAACCCAGATATCCCTTAAAGGAACAGGTTACTCCAATTACATGTGTCCATTACAATGGAGCTTACAGAGCCACCTATTTACTTCAGGTAGTCTGACCTATGCCTCCTATGCCTGCCATTCATCCATCCATCCATCCATTATCCAACCCGCTATATCCTAACTACAGGGTCACGGGGGTCTGCTGGAGCCAATCCCAGCCAACACAGGGCGCATGGCAGGAAACAAGTCCTGGGCAGGGCGCCAGCCCACCGCAGGGCGCGCACACACACACACAGACACACCAAGCACGTACTAGGGACAATTTAGGATCGCCAATACACCTAACCTGCATGTCTTTGGACTGTGGGATTAAACTGGAGCACCTGGAGGAAACCCACGCAGACACGTGGCAAACTCCACGAAGGGAGGACCCGGGAAGCAAACCCGGGTCTCCTAACCGCGAGGCAGCAGTGCTACCAACTGCGCCATCGTGCCTGCCATTCGTATTTACAGTAAATCCCAGACTCAGTCTATTTTATTGGGGCTTGGCATCCTTCTTAATGGTGGTCATTTATTACCAACAATATTACCTTTTGTCTGTGTACTTAAAACAAGAGGATCTTACTTCCCAGCTTCTATCCTGC
Organism: Erpetoichthys calabaricus; assembly: GCF_900747795.2. Taxonomy (NCBI): domain Eukaryota; kingdom Metazoa; phylum Chordata; class Cladistia; order Polypteriformes; family Polypteridae; genus Erpetoichthys; species Erpetoichthys calabaricus. Next base: position 87,701,077 of record NC_041396.2, on the reverse strand, counting down.
ACTACTAAATTTAGTCTGTAAATGCTGTTCTGCTCAGGCTCTCTGTCTCAAATGACAAAAATATATTTATTTATTTAATCTTTTAAGTGCAATAATTTAATGTACAACTCAAAATGAACTGAACTAAATATACAATATCTGAATATTTCTTTTCCAGAATACCATCACAACCCTGAATTGAATTAAGTAGATTTGAGAATGTTATATTTTTTATGTTAACAATATCAAGGACATTTACATGAACAGTAAAACTTAAATATTCCTACAGTTGTGACTGCAGAATGTTTTGGAACTAGCTCAGGATCATAGCCAAAGTTTGATAAGTATGGTGGTAGAAGAAGGTGTCGAACAATAAACCATTCTTTATTTTATATAGCACCTTTCACAGATCACATCATCACAAGCTGCTTTATAAAGCACGCTATGTTTACACTACGAACGTATACAATCGGGTTTGTATTTGTTAAATATTTTTTTCTTTATATGTTGTTCCGTTCCAAACATATTTTTCATTTAGTGTAATATATAACACTTAATTTGCTTGATTAAGAAATAAATTTTAGAGAAAATGTTCCTAATAACTAAGAGTTGAGTTTTTATTATTATTATTATTATTATTATTATTATTATTATTATTATTATTATTACCTAGTAATTGGCCTTTCAAGTAGCTTTTACAGATTTTCCCCATATTATAGAGCAAAGAATAGATTTTTTGTTAATAATAATACGTGAAACATTAACATTTAATTGGATAAAGGAAGTAAACAACATTAGATGAAAAAATTTTGAATTGAAGTATTTCTTGTTAAAGTTGTTGTTTACCAGAGTGGGTCTAATGTTATTATTTCTTTGTGATAATTCTGTGAAAAGAAAGACATTCTGTATCTCGAAGCTTAATTAAGGATGCTTCCTCCTCCTTACGGCTTTTCAGTGCGTCTCTTCCTTAAAAGCCACATGCCAGTCAACAGGTAATTCCATTTCTACTTAATGTTCAATTAATTAAGCCTTCAGCTCGGCACGCAAAAATACACTTTAGTCTGTAAGCAGCTAGCAAGCATACCTTAGTGATATTTATGGCTCCCATTATCTCACTTACCACTAGCTGTAAGTGTTACTCAGTGCACTTTAGTCCAGCAGCTACTGGTTTGCAATGACATCAATGAGAAAACAAACATTATTAAAAAAAAAAAATCAGATGATAATACAATGGTTTCTCTAAATTAATTGGCTAAGGGTGGCCAGTTCATCACAGATGATGCATGCAGCCCATTAACTTGATATGTAAACAGACTTTCACTTTTATAGCTCTGAACCCACATAGCGTAGAAGTCACTCTTTCATCCCAGATACTAGTGACTACTGTTTCTTTACCAGAGACAAAGATATTACACTAAGATCACTGGAATACTACAAGGAGTCTCTCATTCATAACAGGGGACCCTTCTTCTTCTAATAAGATGTTTTCCCTCTGCTTTGTGTTACATCCAACATATGAGCCTTGGGGTTGTGATTCTCAGTTCATAAAGTACATATTAGGTTATTTAGAGAAACACAGTGTTTAATGCTGCTGCCTTGCTGATCTAACATCCTGGGTTGGAATCCCACACCCTCTTGTCTGTTTGGATTTTGCATGTTCTCTCCATGTCTTTACAAGTAACTTTGTTATTCCTTTCACACATAAAGCAAATCAAGCCAAGTTTTGCATGTTAGTCAGAATTGCAAGAAAGAATTTCACTGCACTTTGTGCATACAATGATAGTCCTACTACCACTTCCTTCCCAAGCAGGTTAGGTTAATAGTTATTTCCGAATGAATGTGCATGTATGTGTGAGCATGTCCTGAGGTAGACTGGTGTCGTATGCAGGCTTGCCTCCTGCCTTTCACCCAATGATAATGGGGGAGGTTTTAGCCCCCTTTGATCCTGAAACAGATTAGGTCTTAAAATGTTATATACATCAAAATGGTAGGCAAAAAGGGCAAAAACTGAAAAATGAATCTACAAGACAAATGTGTTTAATCTAGGAAATTGGGCACTATAGATAGAATACCACCATGTCATTTAGTAGCAACCAGATGTCATAGCTAATGACAACATGTCCACGGTAAAGTCAAAACTCTTATAATGGCAGTTCTTTGATGTACAGATAAAAATAACAACACCATTATGAATAATATTTATTCACAAAATAATAACAGAAATTAAAGATCCTGGGGATAAAAAATAGGCAGCTGTGAAATTCAGTTAATATGTAATCTTCAAAATTCTCAAAGGCACTGATAAATTAGACCCACCAGAATTATCCATATTACTAACCGAGAATGGTAAACCGGATGGACGCAGGGACATCCGGCCATGGGCCGTAGCCGCAAAAGACGTACTGCGCAAGCGCCCCCACAAAACCCCCCTTCCAAGCAACGGAAACCGGATGCAAAGCAACGTAAAATAAGAAATGAGGCGCCCATAGCACACAGAAAAAAGGAGTCAGACGCGAAACGGAACACACACAAAGAAGAGAATTGAGACCCACGACACAGACGCGAAACGGAACACACACAAAGAAGAGAATTGAGACCCACGACACACAAATGAGGCACAGTGCTTAGCTATTGTTTCACATGTCATGCGCTCGGCTATTCTTCAGTCCACCTTAAAATACGCAGACAATTGGCATTGCTTTCAAAAGAGTTACGGAGATATTTGGAACAACAATCTCATTACACCAAATACCCCTTTTAACACAACGAACTATATTCTGTCCAAAAAATATTAATGTGGATCACATTAATAACCAGGTCATTTCATTACTTCCTGGAGTGGCACAGCTCGGACCCACGACCACACTAACATAAATAAGAAATGAGACACAAAGCCCCATTACTGAACGAACCGTCCGTATTAAATATACATCATCTGAACACATTCAAATTATGCAGCATAGGTCGATCTCATTACACTGATGCACTATTAACCGTTCAACCACAGAAAAGGCTCCATATTAACAGTGAGTACGATCCTCCTTATTACTTATCCATATTTCTAACGCTGAAGAACAAACACGTCATGAATTCACGCTCACGGGTACAAAACGATACGGCTCGAGTGACGGGACCAAACACACGAACCCGCATGAAAAAAAACAAAACATGTCGGACGACTAACCGACATACAAAAACGGACAAGGCTCAATACAAACAATTAACGCCGTAAACTGCAACGGGCTTCTCACACAGCACAGGCAAATCGATTACAGCTCCAGAATAGCACGTCCCAAATCCTGCACATACGACGCGCCTCTCAAACGGCACAGACAAAACATACACGTCAAGGACATCAACAACAGACACCTGCTAAACGATTGCGCCAGTTAGCTCACAACGCGTTCAATAATGAGTCCACTATTCATGAAAATTCATTGGGATTAATGAATGTCATTTGCAATCATTGTCATTCACTTAACTTCCCTAAATAAACAACTGGCAATACAAGTAATGAATTTACACGTTATTGTCAAAAGGGTCAAATTTGACTGCCTCCTTTACATTCATATCCTGCATATCTACAGAAGCTTCTAACTAACGCAGTACCTGAAAGTAAAAACTTTATGAACTGCATTAGATCCTACAATAGTTCATTTGCTTTTGCATCTAATGGCATCCAGTCACTTACTCAACACCATTCATAAACTTCTACAAACGTTGATGAATAATAATATTCCCTTTGGAAGAAAGGTACTTTTATTAGGAGGTGATTTTACACAGTGCTTAGCTATTGTTCCACATGCCATGCGCTCGGCTATTCTTCAATCCACCTTAAAATACACAGACAATTGGCATTGCTTTCAAAAGAGTTACGGAGATATTTGGAACAACAATCTCATTACACCAAATACCCCTTTTAACACAACGGACTATATTATGTCCAAAAAATATAACAATACTGTTCTAATTCCTACAATTACCTTACAACTTCTGACCTGGAATTACCTTTTACACTTAAACGGCGACAGTTCCCCATTAGACCTGCCTTGACCATGACCATCAACAAATCACAAGGACAAACCATAGACAAAGTTAGCATCTACCTCTCTGAGCCCGTTTTTGGACATGGACAACTTTATTTGCTTCCTATATGCGTCATCTACACCTTCACACTATGCTATATCTCATTCATACATCACGCTCTTTGTAAATTCACAACACCAGGGGTTGGCGAGCGAAGCGAGCAGGGGGCGGAGCCCCCTAGTTCCAACTAAACAGTGAATCACATACTCAATGACACCAGTGGAAATTAAGAGGAAGTGCATTTAAGACTGAAGCCAAGAAGCACTTACACCAAGAGTTGTGGGAATCTGAAACAAACTACTGAGCCATTTAGTTGAAGGTGGAAAGATGACCACCTTTAAGAACTATTTGGATGAGATATTAGGAGAGTTTAGCTATTAGCTAAATAACAAATGAGCTTAATGGACTGAATGGTCTCCTCTTGTTTGTCAAATTTCTTATGTTCTTATCTAGAGGGGACTGAGTGGGAACCTAATCCAAGTCTTCACATTCTCAGTGCATTACTTTGGTGTGTAAATTCAATAAGTTTTTTTAGTCATATAACCTGTTTTTGAAATATTACTGTTTCATGCACTATTTCAGCGTATAATTATGCCATATTCCATAGTTATTATTTTTATATTACATTATTTCTTTTGGTTTCACTATTTCAATGTGTGAAATAGTGCCACGAGAAATGATGACCAGGTAATTTTGTTCCCAGCGTTTTTGTAGCATGGGAGTGCAGATCTCCAAGTTAGACAATAATTGTTTTATTGTACCAAATCAGTACTGTCTTAAAGTTACAAAAATGTTACCACACCCTTGAAACTGAGTCCCCAAAACTGCTGGACCCTGAAAACACAGCAACATTTGAACTACAGTCCTCCGTAACCTTAGACTCTCTCTACTTCTACATAATCTGACAGAGCAGTGAGAGTACTTCAGCTGACTAATGCTTTCATCTCTGTCGACTTTTATGATGGGTCTCCTGACAGAGCCACACTATAGGTTTGTATGCTGGAAGATTCATTAATACATGGTAAATAGAAACTTATTTTTGTGTCGTGATTGATATATGCTGTTGCTGTGGTTATTTTTTCACTGTTGTAGTTCTGAGATGACACTATACACAGAATACTCCACAGAGCAATTTCAAGCATTAAACTTAGTCCATCTGTGAAGATAACACATTCTGGTGAACATATTAAGATTACAACAGTTAAGTTTAGTTAATTCTGTTTTGGTTGAACTGAGGTCTGAAGCCATGCAATGTTACCTTCTTCCCTAGACAATACATCTCATCTTTTTTATTTCAAACTTAAATGTTTATACCATCCGCCTTGAAGAGCTGGAGGAAGTGGAAACATAAATAGACAAATGTTTGAGAAGCAAGTTACGGGGTTGAATAATGGCAATATTACCCTGGGTCACCCGCTAAGCAACAATGGTACCTTTTCGTATTCCCCCTCTCCAAAAAGAAAGATTGACATGCTGCCCTCTATATGACATCACTTTTGGGGTCAACCCGTCTGTATCTGCCTCTTTCTTCCAGAAACCATCTTAACAGGAAATACCATCATCTTGGTTCAGATTCAACCAATTCACCGGGACTAGTCTCACAGCAGTGTTAACACGCATTTCTTTTGCACCTTTTGCACTATTTATAGTATTCAGAGTTTGCCTTTCGGTGCCCCAGAACCTTTATGAGTGTCTCTGTGCTTTCTTACAGTGGCATAGTTGGAAGGATCTCAACAAAGAATGACTGAACCCCAAAACATTGCAGAGATGTTCCAGCAGATGGTGGAACAAATTCAACAACTGCAATTACAGATGGGACAACAACAGACCCGTATCGCTGAAGCCGAGGTACGTAACCAAGTTCAAGTGGCTCTCCAGAGAGATCTACATATGGATCCATCCTAGGTATTAGAGGCAGGAGTATAATCCATGAATAGCTTCCTATCAGCCACTAAATGTCACAGGGTCTCCTCCCAGGTCGAGAAAACAACTTGACACGCTGAGTGTTACAGCTTCCCTAGGGACAGGTTCCCACACTGAGCCCACTCACCATGAGTTGGAGCCTGCAGTGTAGCCCAAGGATAAGCCTTCACATTAGCCTCGATGTTATAAGTGTGGGTGCTTAGACGCACTAGATCCAACTATCCTTGCTTCAATTAACCCATGGATTGCTGATGGGTAAAGGAAGAGAGGTACTGTTTATTTGCTAATCCATTATCTTTACCCTGGGATGAGGTGGTGGTGGTGAATGAGTACAAGGTTTCAGCTTTGATTGACTCCAGCAGCAACATTACAGTTTTCGCTCACCGGTACATGCTTTCACAACAGTGGGAAAGAGGAATGATCAGTCTGACCTGTATCCATAAAGAAGCCTGACGGTATGGGGCTGTGATGCGCAGTCGGGTGATTCTAGGGTGGGACTGGTCAGAAAGTACAAGTGAAGGTATGAACGCCACCACTAAAAATACACTAGGTCTGGTAATTGATGGAGAAAGCCCATCACAAGTTGTTCCCACACCACATATACAACCGGAGGGAAGCCATGTTAATATAGCCACCCAATGAGAAGAGAGTGACATAACCACATCACAGTCTGATGACATAATCGAGGTGGAGGACGCAATGATTAGGGACATAACTCCACCCCTTGAGGTCACTCCAGATCCTCAATCAGAATTACATTTTCAATTTAGGTGAACTCCGGGCTCCTTTAAACGGGAGCAATAGAACAATGATTCCTTAAAATTCGCTTTAAATACTGTCACTCTGATTTATGTGCAATGTTCCAATTAACCCATGCCACATGGTCCGCACTTTGTTTTAAAACATGATTTACTTTATCGGGTAGTCAAGCATGAGGGTGAGGTGAGGTTGTTATTGTTAGTATCACGGACTTTCCAGCGACAAGTTTGTTAATTAGCCCACGCCCACTTTTTAGGTGCCTGTGAATCAATAAGGAGGTCTGTCGCTTCTGTGTCTCCTGTCCGGATTGTCAGTTGTGATAGATTCCTCAGAAGGATGTGTTCCTTTCGTTCCTGTCCTGCTCGTTGACATCCTGTTTAAGTGAGTAGGAGTTGATATTGTAGATCCCCTAGAACCCTCTGCAAAAGGCCACAAATATATTTTAGTGTTTGTGGACAATGCTACCTGATATCCTTCTGGGTAACTCAAAGAATATTGCACGGGAACTTGTCGGGGTCTTTGAGAGGGTCAGCATCCCTAAGGAAATCCTCACACATCAAGGGATACTATTTAACTCGGATACATTCAGGGAAGTGGCCAGATTACACCATATCAAGCATTCAAAAGCCTCCATGTACCACCTGAGGCATGACAAAACGGTATTGGCAAATTTCCTTAGCGGCATCTGCAAAGGAAAAGACCGCGTTTAGTAACCCAAGAGGACACTGGCAGTATACAGCTCTCCCATTTGGTTTGCATTGAGCACCAGCAACTTTCCAATATCTGATGGACGAGTGATATGACCTCACTAAGCCTATAGTGCCACCTATCACGATGACATAGTCAACTATTCCAACACATGGGTTGATCATATGCAACATGTGCGTGCTGTACTACTGACACTAAGTGAAGCCAGCCTCACAATTAATATAAAAATATTTCTTAAGACTTGAAGAGGACAAATATTTAGGCTACTTAGTGGACAGAGGTACTGTTCTAAAGTTGCTGCCATTGTAAATTGTCCCATCCAAAAACTAAGTGGCAAGTACAAGCTTTCTTAGGACTAGAGTGTTATTTCCACTGGCTCATACCCCTGTCTGAGAGGGCTGTCCCTTTAACTGATCTGACAAAGAAGCAAGTTCCTAATACAGTGGTCTCGGATGAAAAAACAGATGAAAAAACAGAAGCCGCATTCCATGACTTAAAAGAGGCCCTCACTTCAACACTTGTTTTAATAACTATTAATTTCTCCTTGCCTTTTGTTTTATAGACTGATGCTTTGGATACAGGCATGGGTACCGTGCAGAGCCAAAGTATCAATGGTGTTGAACACCCGATTATTACCCAAGTCGGAAACTACTGGACTGCGAGCTGAGGTATGCAACGTTGGAGAGAGATGCCCTGGTAATCAAATGGGCTATTAACCAACTGAGGTACTACCTCCTGGGACATGAGTTCACCTTGGTGGCGGACCACACTCCTTTACAATGGATGGCTCTGCACAGGGAATCCAATCCTCAGGTAACCAGGTGGTTTTTTGACATTCAGCCTTTCAGGCTCAAAGTCCAACATCGCTGTGGCCTTCTCCATGCCGATGCCAATGCCTTGTCTTGTGTTCATAACCTCATGGGTCACCAGATCCGGTGGATATAGTCTAAGGTGAGGGTACTGTCACATGCATGCGCTTACGCCCTTGGATAATGACAATATTACCCCGGGTCACCTGAGGTTGCTAAGCAAAAATAGTATCTGTTCTTATTTCCCCTCTGCAGAAAGGAAGATTAATGTGCTGCCATCTATGATGTCACTTCCGGGGTCAACCCATCTGTATCTGCCTCTTCCTACCAGAAACCATCTAACAGGAACTACTGTCATCTTGGTTCAGACTCGACCGATTCACTGGGACTAGTCTTGCAACAGAGTTAACATGGCTTTCGTTTGAGCCTTTTGTGCTATTTGTAATATATGGGGTTTGCTTTCAGGTGTCCCAGAACCTTTATGTATGTCTCTGTGCTTTCTTACACTGTCCATTTCTGACTCTATAAATTACAGTCCATAATCTGAGATTAAATACTTTGGGACTCCCTAACAGGTGAACATTTCATTGCATTAGGCAAAGGAAACAGTTGAAATCATTATATGAAAAAGTCCTCTAGCTCTAGCAGATACTGTATGTCTTCCTAACTTAGCTCGTAGGAAGAGGCCCCATTAGGTCTTTCCCCCACATTTCGTCAAGTGATGAGACACAGACTACAGACATCCAGAGGCGAAGAGAGAAGGAGTTTGTGTTACTGGCAAATATGGAACCTTTTGATGTGCTTTCCACATATGTGGTTGCATGGTTGGCTTCCGTGCAACATTCAGAATTCTTTGATTCTTTGTCTGAAATAAATGTCCTTCATATGGACATAAGTATGGAATTTGATATATTTTACAGTTACCACTCTTTAATTCCAGTCATTCCCAAATTCAGAAGATAAATACTGGTATGGTAATCCTTGCAACTCTTTAAACTGGATATGAAACCTCAGCCCTCTTATTCTTACCTTACTTCAAGCTTTAATACATACAGGGCAACCGTCTGTGCAATTTCTTCTTTGGTTATAGGAAGTCCTTTAAAACTTCTAATACTTGGAGCAGGGTGTCTAGCATCACATTCCCACATCCATTTTTGTACTTCACTGTAAAGTTGAATTGTTTGAGGCAGATCACCCATATATTTAGCAACAGTGATGCTTCTGGATAATTGTGCCAACAGCTACAGATACACATTGTGTTAAATCTTGGCATTCAAAGCTTGATAATCAACGCAGAATCTAAATGACCCAGTGGTTACTGCTCAAAAAAGGCATCTACTTGCCACAAAAGTCATAAAACTTCTGACAAGGTGCAAGAAACTTTAATCTTGTGAAAGTTCATCTTCATACGCAATTCTTCATTTCTGCCTCTACTGCAGAGGTTCCTTTCTTTCTACAGTGCCTTCTGCCACTATATCCATGTGAGTGTGCATCTCATCCAGTTGTTCATAAACTTCAGTCCATTGTGGTGTCAAAATTGCCTCAATCCCGAAATGTATTCTTAGGGGTTCTTAGGGGTTCATTCAGCTCCAGTTTATAGATTTATAGGGTCATTATGTTCATGGGTACAGAGTACAGTAACAGCATTACTTGAATTAATAATAATACATTATAATAATAATAATTCTTTACATTTATATAATGCTTATCTCACAACTCAAAACACTTCACATAGCGTATGGGGAGCCACTTTAACCACTACTAATGTGCAGCATCCACCTGGATAATGCAACGGCAGCCTTTTTGCATCATTACACTCACTACACATTAGCTGTTAGGTGGAGAAGGGGTAAGAGATACTTAGCCATTTATAGACGGGATAATTAGGGGGGCAGAATGACTAGGTTGTGGTGGGCAATTTAGCCAGGACATCTGAATACACGCTACTCTTTACAAAGGATGCCCAGGGATCTTTCATGACCACAATGAGTCAGGACCTCAATTTTACAACTCAGCGAAAGCATGATGCCATCTTTACACCACAGTGTACCTGTCACTGCACTGGGTAATTTGGATCCACATTCAGACCACAGGGTTAGTGGCCCTGCAGGCCTCACCAAGACCTTCCAGCAGCAACCCAAGCTTTTTCTTGGTTGGTCTCTCATCCAAGTGCTTTCCGGGCCCGAACATGGTTGGCTTCATGTGGATTACCTGTTCTGAAATGCATGTGATATAGCTGCTGGCATAAATTCCAGCATCATGGATACAGTGGCAGAAGGCACTGTGGTAAGAAAGGAACCTCTGGATTCTTATGTGGATTCAGTACTGGCAGAAATGATGGATTGAATGTGAAGATGTCTTGCATTGTTAGAAAAGAATGCACCAATCAATGTAAAGTACCGTGTAATCAATTGATTTCTACCCTGTGGTGGGTGGCTGGAATCCTTACCTGGCCAGGACGCCCAGACTGTGGAAGGACCGGGGGAAAAAGTATTTGTGGGACAGTTTCTCCCCCAGGCCAATAGAGAGCAGTCCCCTTGGTTTCCAGTGTGGCCACGGGTTATAAGCATGGGAGCTCAGCCCTGTTGGAACCCATGGCCACCGCCAGGAAATGCATGGACCCTTTCAAACCCGGAAGTGTGACCGGAAGAAGCTCATTAGGCACCTAGAGTCCTTCCAGGTGCCCTATAAAAAGGGGCCAGTCCCACCATTCAGGGGCCAGACTCAGGAGGAAGGAGTGGACAAAGCCTGAGGAAGAGTGGAGGCAGAAGGACTGGCGGCAAGGAAGGGAATGCACTGTGTATTGCAGTGTTGGTGATTGGTGCACAAACTGTAAATAAACACGGGTGTTGAGTTAAACCTGTGTCCTGCCTGTCTGTGTCGGGGGTTAGAGTGGCAGTATGCCCCCTAGTGGCTTACAACCCATACTTAATTTTCCCTATTTTCTCTCCTACATCTAATTCTCTTTGCTTCCTGACTGTTCACCTGAGTTGTCATGAGAACAGGTAACTAAGGCTCTCAGATGACATATAGGCCAGCAACATCACAAATGGTAAAGAACTACCAGAGCACCTTTGTAGACTATCATCCCCACATTGTGTGCCTGATACTGTAATTAGATTCATGTTCACCCCAGCTTAAACCTATCCCAGACAGAGTGTTGCTAAAAACTATTGACACTTTTAACTTTGTATAAAAGTATATAGTACAGGAGTCTGATTTCCCAAATTTGATCCTCTCCCATCTGTTTATTTACAAATACAGCAAAGCCAAATAAGCTGATTTAATGTATTAAATGTTTTATGTATTATGTATTATTAACAAAGAACCACAGCACAGAAATGTTGAAATAGTACTACCTTAGCACATATCTATTATAAAAAAAAATCTTGGGAGGGAAACTAGGGAGACGAGACATGATCTTCTCAGAAGACAATTTGACGTTCCGCGAGAGACACTTTAATGTTGCAGGAGACAAGGCAGTGAGACAACATTTAAACAAGTTCATGGACATCTAACCTAGCAGTTGTTGGAATGCTTTTGACAGACACACTTCATGTGCTCCCAGCTCTTAAAACAATGACAAGTGACAAGCAGAACATGCAGCTCGCCAGCAGATGATCCGACTGCTTCTCCTTAGTGTGTGTTTAGCCCCCGCCCCCCCCTTCACAATGCGAGCGGCAGAGACACAAAGTGGCAGAAAGACAGCTGCTGTACAGGCTTTGAAATGATCAATGCACAGCACGACAAGCAAAGCACCCAGCTCGCCAGCAGCAGCAAGCCAGCAGATGATCTGACCGCTTCTCCTTAGCGAGCGTTCAGCAAAGCCCCCCCTCCACCCCACCCCTTCACAACACGAGCAGCGTTATACATCCTGCGAGAAACAGATTTAACCATGCCTGAGGCCAGAAATAAAGGACAAGTATTATTTTTACAAAAGTTTTAAAGTAAAAGTGAAAATAATGCATATGTAACAATTCCCATGAAAATAACAATCTCTTTAAATTGTTTATCAGGTAAACCAAACCCGGGGGTAGGCGAGCGAAGCAAGCAGGGGGCGGAGCCCCCTAGTAATTACAAAATACACTTACACACATGCAAAATAATGTACAAACATGTAACAATATCACTGTTCGAATGCATGTTACTCTCTTGAACTGTTCATATGACACAGAAATATAGTCTTGGAAAAAGAAAGCCAGGGAATATACTTCACTTATTTCATATATCAACTATCAGCTGAATACTCCTACCAAATTCCATCTTCACCATGTACTGGATCAGTTGGCTGTGGAGTGTCGGAGGCAAACCTCCTCACTGTAATGTAAATGAGGGAATTTCTGTCTATCTATACATCTTCCACCACGGGTGAATACATTGCAGGATAAATAACTCCTCATGTTGAGCTCATTTTGCAGTCTACAACATGCTCCTTTTGATACAGCAACAAGTTTCAAATGAAGCCCTGCCATCTTTCAGCTTCAACCAGCTATTTCATTTTCCAGAGTTTCCATTATTGTGAAATGCTTACATTACTATGCCCTTTCTAGATTTAGCTTAATTATCAAAGGTACAATGGGATACTGAATAAGTAATACTACTTCAGACTGCCCAAACATTCTTCACAATACCTTACATTAAGATGATATACAGTGCCTGGGATAAAGTCAACTGTTTATAACCACTGTTACACATTTATTATAACCCATTGTGTTTGGAAATTTACAGGCTCAGACTGTTAGAGAAAACTGAGACAAAATCCAAATTTAGGCTTACAGGGCAGAAGTTATTCCCGTATAATGAGGTTAAAACTACAAGGTTAAGTGTCTAAATCCTAACAATCAACCACAAGTAAGATTCAAAGTAGGACTAAAATACTAATACTCACACAGTAAAAACATATATCTTCAAAGCACACCTTTACATAAAGGTATTTGAGATTAAGAAATCACTTAAGCCAATTTGCGAATCATAATTGACCCGGTATCAGTGGTTACAGTGTGTGGATATTCAATTAAGTTTTTTTTTTTTTTTTACAAAGTGTCAGTTTGAACCACAGTAACATGTTCACAGAAAAAAAATACAGTAATAGACTAATTACCCAATGCAGACACATCAAGATACAGGTTTGCTTAAACACACAGTAAAAACAGTAGCAAACTAACATAAATGTGTAACCTAACAATATTTGCACATTACCATTCTTGTTGAGCTATAGCCGGCTGAAAATGGAGATGTGTAAAACAAAAACTCCAGTCAGCAGTATTCCTGGAGAAAATAAACCTCTAAAGGGTATACAGTCAGTTATAACAGACAAACTCAAAAGTCAAAGTCAGACACAGTCACAGTCATGGTGACCTAACTCAACTGGCTGTCCAGTACCTGAGGCATTCTGCAGTATACATCTATGCTGGGGCTTGTAATATAAAAACAGAATCCTTCCATTCTTTGATTCCCAGACCCCCAATATCTCAAATGTATTTGCATGGGCAGGGAAACAATGTCCAAGTACAACCATGGCATCGAGTACAACAGCAGGATACGAAGAAGAGAAACAGAATAGAAGAGGGTTAGTAATGGTTCATAATATGTTTATACAAATGACAATCAAACAGAGATTTAATATTCACAGCTAATCATCAGTTCTAATCAGAGTATTCTAGATGAAATTAAGTCAAAGGGTAATGGCTTATATAAGAAGGCAGATTGGTTTACAGCTTTAGGGACCAATAGCTAAAAGTCTTGCCATTTAAAGGTTTACATGCAAGAAAGAGGATTTTGAAATAACCATTAAAACTTAACTGAAAGTTAATGTAAAGACTTAGGAACAGGAGGTATGTGGTTGTACTTTCTAGCTCTTATAATAATTCTTGCAGCAGCATTTTGAATTAACTGAAAGCTGCATGTAGAATGGCTTAAACAGCCAATCAATAATGCATTGCAGTTTTCAATCCTACTAAAAATAAATACATGAATTATTTTCTCAATATCCTGGAAATTTAGAAACAGTCTTATTTTTCCAATATTTGAAGATGGAAAAACAGGATTTAGATAATCTTCCAATGTGTGTTTTAAAAGACATATTGGTGTCAAAAATAATGCTATTATGCCTGCTTAATTCAGTAAAACTAAGGGTTAGTCCAACTGAATTAAAAAGTGACAGAAAATAGTTGCAGTCTGCATCATTTCCCCCAATAAATAGCATTTCCATTTTTTCTGCATTCAAATTAGTAATTATCCATCCACTCTTTATTCACTAGTTGACACTGTAAGTATAAGTAAGTTTGCTATAGGATGGACTGGAAACTCATCCAGGATTTTTTTCCACCTTGTTCCTAGTCCAGCTGGTTTTAGCACTGGTTCTTTGCAACTCTCATCTGGATAATTGGATAAGGCAATGGAAGAAGAAAAGAATATTCTGTGTGTGAGGTCTTTTGATAAATTATGAAATCTGTTTTTACTTTGAATTCAGGTAAATTTGCAATTCATCTTATATACATTATCATATTATATTATTAAACATTTTGTGGAAAGCTTTCACATGAAAAAAATCACTATTATAGCTTTTTTTAAAAAATTATTATTATTCTAACTAGTATTAAATCAAGGCAACGTAACACCTTTTCAATAAGCATAAAGAACTCTGATATTATGTTGCTAATAGGCTTTGGCCCCCTGCAATACAGAATTGGATTAAATAAATAAAATAATCAATGAATGGATGGATTATATCTTATGTGACATTTCAGTAGAAAACCAGAGAGTATGACATGCAGCATCTGTCTCAGTCTGTAGCCAGTAACCTCTCCTGAATAACACATGCTGTGACTTGTGGATTCTTTGCCTTATTGTCCAGCTTTTCAGAGTTATCATACTTTATATATACAGTCTATCTTCTCTTGATCCTTTCAAATGAACTTTGTATAGCAGTCAGGCTTGACTCCTAATGATCTTTGAGAAGTTTTATGATGCTCGATTATTTAATTTTGTTTTTACTTTACTTGTGTATCAATCCATCTATTTTCTAAAAAAAAATGAACTCTACACTATAAGGATTCCTCTTCAGTTACTGCCTTGGACTCATTTTGTTACTCTTAACGAGTCATGATATTTCTCCGTGGTCTATCCATTAGAGGTCAGTTGTGCCACAACATATTCTGCTTCATTCAGGAAGAAGGCATCATTTTCCCCTAGCTGATATGACGTTACTGTTGTCAAAGGCAGCAGGAACCATGTCTGGAGATGTATTCTGCTGTCTTTAGTTTTAACAGACGTCTTTCCAGATGAAGTTAGTGTTTTTGGTTTAACATGAATAAAAATTAGAGATTGTAGAATTACCAACTGGAGGTTACAGAAAATATTAGTACACTACAAACCTGAAAGTTGAGACATGAATAGAAAAAAAAAACAAGTGACAAGAGGTATATGTAGGTTGATCCATGAGGGAGTGTTGATACAGTGGCAAGAGGCTGTTAAAATACTAAAGCAAGTAAGGTAAAATCGACTTGAGTGACAAAGAAGTAATTACTTATGCCTAGCAATGGTAAAAAATGGGTAAATCACGAGCAAGACATGTCCGCAATACACCCTCTAGTCACCCTCCCTGCAGACAAGACAGAGACTTCATCCTCCCTCAGGTATGCAGCAACTGCACACAACATCTGCTAGTAATGCAGTTTCCTCTCCATCAGTCATGGAATCCTGCTTTCTTCTCTTTCAAGAGTACATTTTCTTTCAAAGCCACTTAGAGAGCTCTAAAGGTTTCATCCTGGCCTGTTTTTAAATTTACAGAGTCTACAAGAGTGAAGCGGTCCCTGTCTTAGTACACATATGAGCCGCTCAACTATGCCTGCTTTATGGTATATCTTGAACTGCTACTTAGTGCTGATAGCTTTGCTTCTGCTGTCCTCAACAATAGTACAGGGTTATTGTGGTGTTTAGAAGATTACTTCACTTCATCACTGTAACACTCCTTGGCATAGCATCGTCACAAGCTTTGCATCAACCAATGTGGCTTGGCCTTTTTTTGGAATAATGTTACTCCTTGAACCATAACTCTGGCCTGGCTTAATTGACTTTAGTATTCTTTTAGAAATTAGGGTATCCAGAATTAACTGCACTCCAGCAAAAACATCAGAAGTTAGATTTTTGTACAATTTATTTCTCACTCTTTTGACACCAGTCTAGCTGAATAACAGTAAGCACAGATTTGACAGAGATGGTAAAAAGAATCACAAAGTACTCTCACTTTTTTGATAACCTGTTCAATTTTCAATACTACTTAAAACTATAAAGGTTTCCAGTTTGCAAGTATTATTCATTATATAAACACACTTGCAAACACACTTACATGCACTCCATAGTTTCAAAGAAATAGTCTAATTGACATAACAGTTTTAACAATGGTGTCTTATAATACAGACTAATACTCTCTCTTATACAAAATTTAATTCTACAAAAACCTTACAAAAACATTAATCATAGGGGAGAGGTTTAAGCCAGGGTGTAGCCAGGAATTGATTTTGGGGGAGGAGAAAAAGCATAAATCATAGCTACATCTGTGATCATGTGGAACTGTCATAAACTGTATAAGAACCCCCCACACCTAACCCCAAGCTATGTCTATGGTCTAAGCCCACAGATGCACATGCTGGATTAACTGGGAACTCTAAATTAACTAATGTGATTTATTATGTGTATAAGTGTGAGTTTGTCCTGTGATAGCTTCCCATCCAGGGTTGGTTTCTACCTCATGCCTATTAATGCCAAGATATAATTGGCTTAAACATGTTTTGATAATAGATAAACTGGATGAAAAGGTAGATTGAAATTAAGTTGAAAGCTTTGTTACCTCACTGCAGTACACTCCCTTTACCATGTATGGTCCTTTTATTCCATTAAGCAAAAGTACAGGTTTTAAAGAATTTAAACATTTGAACTTACAGGCGTTAAAAATGCATAAAACTTAGTCTTGATCAGAATCACAGGAAACCAAAGCCCATGAAAACAGAAATTGGCGGAAGGTAGTAATCATGGGTATAATGTCAGTCTACCACAAAACACATTCTTTATTCAGGATGTGTTCGGATTGGAGTTTTCATTAAATTATTCTTCTTATTATTTTCCTATTGGAGCACAGGCATTTCATCATGTAAACTAAATACACCAAGTATTTCGATTGTAGGAGAAACTGGAGGCAAAGTACCTCTCGACCTAAATATTGCTGCTAATAACTGACGTCTTATAAATTACTGAGCTTTACTTTTATACACTTTCTTTTTGTAATTTTGTTAGTTATTACTATTGTAAAGCACTTTGAGCTACTTGTATGAAAATGTGATATATAAACATCTTAATATAAAAAATGATTCTGCAACTTTTGTTATATTTCTTTTCAAATATGTAAATAATTCAGATAGAAATAACCGTACACTCCTGTGATGTCTAAAATCTACGGCATCGTTCCTGGCATCTGTTTATCTCTTGAGCAAGCAAATGAATAGATGAATGAATGGCATGAGCTACGTCAATGAGTGTGACGAGAGTAGATATGCGCATGCGTTACACCAGTAAACTTGACTCACCCGTGCTCATCCGGGGAACTAAGTTCAGCAACCAATAACACCAAAGAGATACTTTGTAGGTGGAGTTTGCAAGCGCACCACGTACTGTCAAACTGAATTCTTAGGCGCTCTAAAACAGGGGAAGATGATTGTATCAAGTCATCATTAACGAAAATTACAAATGAGATCGTTTGCTGAAAGGTACTTTATGTCCTTAGTCAGTCGGTACCACGCCGTAAAAACGTGACTCAAAGACTTCCTACAAGCAGGGTGCGGAGCCAATAGGTGTTGAGGAAAGTAAGGCAAAGTGCCGCCCGTCTAGGAGGGGAGTTGACGTTGACAGGCAATGCTGCGCGAGAAGCGCAAGCGCAGTAGCAAGATCTCTTATGAAACAGGTGAAGATTGAATAGAGAAAAGTCGGCTTTGCCTTTCAGTGCAACGTATTAGCGAGGAAAAAAAACACAAAACCCGGGATAAAGATGCAGTCCCCCGCTGGGGCGACTTAGGCAGCATATCGTGACGGGTACTTTTACCCATGCAACCAGGTAAGATCATCACACGGCAAAGCGGACAGGGGCAAGGGGAAACTTGAGAGTTCGGCAGTTATATAACTGTACACCGTTGACCCCTTTTCATTTTGCGAGTAGAACGAGGAGTACTTTTCCTTTCGCATAATGTTCCATTTTTCGTTATTTTCGCAATGTAGCCGCAGTCCATTCTTTTAAAAGGCATACATTATTAGTAACAATATACAAAAATGTCTTGCGACGTTAAAGTTTTCGAATGACCTAATATTGTCCCTCCTTCCGACCCTTTAGTATGATTATGACTTTTCACTTATTTATTTTGCTGTTCCGGAATTTTTGAAACTGTGACACTTTTTACTTAAATATGTATCTCTATATATTATAATGTGTTAGTAAATGAATGGTGTTAAGCTCAAATTATAATGGGTGCTACGACACAAAGTCTGATCGTGTTTTGAAACATTTCTGACAGATCTGCGAACGGAGCACGTAAATTAGTTTGAAAATGTGAAAATAATACACACTACAAAGAAAAAAAATCAAATAATCACAACATCATGTGTAAATTAATGATATGAGGGCAGCTCTTTTTAATTTAGGTAATAAACAATTATTTTTGAGTGGCAACTCTTGTATGTATTCACACATTTTTGGTATACATATTATTTTGCATGCCTTTACCATTTTTTAGGTTTTTAAGCCTGCCTATATAAGACAATGTGCATATTGTGAACTGCCTTCTTTGCCTTTCACATCTTTCCTTTTGAAAAGTATGTATAGGTCGTCTTTGTCGTTTTAAATGTAATTGTATCTTGGAATTCTCATTGTTTCCATATCATTAAATTCTGGCAAATACAAAGTTGTAGTTTAGTTTTTATATGCCTAATGTATTATTGTTGCAGTATGAATTCAAGGCTTTTTAAATTCAGCATTAATTAAAGCATATTTTCACAGCACATTGGGTTCAACACTACAGGGATTTGTTTTGACTACTTATTCATCTGCTAACCCGTTTATGCATTTCAGAGTTTCAGGGAACTGGTGGATGGAATTGATTCAAGGGAGGAAACAACTCTCAATGGGTTTAGTCAATCGATTTCCAAGCACACCCACTCATGGTCAAAATAATATTTAGAAAATATTTAAAAACTAGATTATCTTCCTGCCAATCTAGAGTGCAGAATCTAGTTGGTACCTGTAAAATTAGTTTACTAAATTTTGAAAAGAACATTAGTGTTCATTGGTACTTTTTTTTTTTACTTATTCACTTTCTGGATTAACAGTTCACAGAAAATATATTTTTGTTCATCTTGTTTTGCAGCTGAGTGATCATGGGCCCAAATTCCATCCACTGGTTTCGCAAAGGTCTGAGGCTGCATGATAATCCAGCCTTGAGAGAGGCAATTCGGGGAGCTGCCACCGTCCGATGTGTTTACTTTCTTGATCCATGGTTCGCTGGATCATCTAACCTTGGGGTCAATAGATGGAGGTAGGTAATGTGAAGTGTTGCTTCATGAAACCCTTAATGATGGAGCAATTATAAAATTACTGTACATCTGCAGCAGTGTGTTAATTGTCATTTATAGCTTTAAATGTTTACATCTACTCATTGTTACCTGTTTATTCTGTTAAGGTTGAGCTGATGGTGAGGTAGGCACTAGAACTGTGTCAGATATGAATTGCATATAGCTCGTGGCATTTCACATACTTGCCAGCTGAAATATTGTGGAAAGTGTGCTTACAAATACATGGAACAAATATATTAGCCTATAGAGTATTTGAAAAATGCTTTTTTTTTTTTTTTTTTTTTTTTTTTTTTTTTTTTTTTTTTGGGGCTTATTTCAAATGCATTGCCTGGATCATTTGTTGACCTATTTATGCATCAAGAAGATTTTTCAAACAAAAATATTTATAATTTGTTATTAATAATGATCTGTTAGGAAGCTTTGTTGCAGGAGACACTGTGTCATTGCAGGATGCATACACATATTTGTTGTGATTGCATATACTGAATTGTGAGGAGTAAAAGTTTGTTAGAGTTTGTTTAAGGAAAATACAAAGATTTGAAAGGTATGTTTTTTTAACTCCTTTTTAAATGCTTTTTTGTGGATTGTGATACATTTATTTACTTAATTCTGTTATGTAGGGTGTGAAACGTTTAGTCATTTGCTGCATGAGTCAAAAGCACATGGCCTTTTTTTATTATTATTTTGCCTTGTATAATTTATCAATGCCTTCATACCTTCTATATATTTCTTTAACTCGTCTATTATTTATTCACAGAGGAACTGGAGCAAGAAACTTAACAAAAATTATGCAATATTGTCAATAGTAATTTTTTGATTGTGTGCTTTTAGGCTTTTACTTTTCTTTCTCTCTTACAAAGCCTTTTAAAAAGCTATTAATTAGGTCTTACAGATATGTCTTAACTGGCACTTGCACTCAACTTTATTTTATATGAAAAGCACTCAAAATTTGATGTTCATGCCCACTAGCAGGGTTTATGGCAGTAAATGGAGGTAACCAAAGATATAGATTGCATTTTTGCATCTTATTAATTTCCAGACTGAAGAGTCTTAAATATTAAAATTGTAGTATATTAATTAAAATGGGGAGCCAAGCATTTGATTATATCTGACTTAGAACAAAGATACAATAAATCTGAAAATCTTATGTGTCTGTTGAAAGAAACTGATTTTGTAAACAAGGATTTCCCTGTATACCTTTATTTTTGATATGTAATCATTTTTCCCCTCTGTGGTAAATGGTTAAATACACTCATTCATCTCAACTACAAATAAAAAGCTGTTTTCGGTAATGAGAAAATATGCTGGTCACTTTATTGTATCAATAAAAGATATTTCTGTAAATGCATTAACTGATGCAACCATTTCCGTTTAGGATACCTAGGCAAAAATCAGCCCAGATTCCCTTATTTTATTTACTCTTTTATTTAATTTTTTTTTTTTAAAAAGTATTTTCTGTAATCCTGCTAAGATTATATTTTTTAATATTAATTTGTACTGTTTAACTGGGTAATAAATCTATACCTGTGATAAAAATTTGAAAAAATTGTGTTATGAATGTCTATCGCTGTTTTGTGCATGTGTGGAGTTGCACTGAAGAAGATTGCAAAGGTTTAGTTTTCTAAAATCTATCATTTGGGTAGCAAGATACATTATCCTTTAATAAACAAAATGTGTTTTTTGCATTAGTGCAATCCAGAATCAAATGATTATTATTAGCAAAGTCTTGTTTAAATTTAATTATTTTGGATTTTTGAAGTAGAGAGGTTTCCGTATTGTGACAGGACCAAAAAATCTGTTTCTCCAGGTGTTAGAGGGATTTTTGGATATTCTTAAAGGTGTGTCCTTTAGCCTGAAATCTCCATGTCCTTGTTTTTAAGAATGACTGTCAATATCCTGACTATTTTTATCTGACTGACTGGCTGGCCGCTTTCTGTGTTCATCAGTACAACAGATTAAGCTTTGGGTGTGCCATTTATTTGTCTCTAGAGATGCCAGAGACCAGACAGGCAGGTTAACTTTATTAAAAGGATTTTTTGAAACAGGTTATGGCCCTCTTTCTGATCTTCCTTATTTTCATCTTTATTTCCAATTAAAGAAAAATGTAATTAATAAATTCTGAATATGTAGTGATACAATTCAGCCTTTTTTGTAATACTGTGTTTTTGTTTTTAATGAAGAGAATTTAATTTATAAGAATGTAGACTATAAATTATAGAAAATGCTTCAATGTATGATCATAAGTGGTTGGTTCCAAAGAGGCTTCTCTTTCCTTCATCCTCCCAATTATGGTCTGTACCAAGAAGGAATACAAATTAATTTATTTTAAACAATTTAATATGACGCATTTGAAACTAAAGATGCAGTTATAATTCGCATTACCTTTAGGGATTGTGTGTTCTTCACTTGTATCTGCTATTCAAAAATAAAAACGTTATTCATCTGAATATCTTCCTAATGATCACAGACCTATAAATATTATGTTTCTTATGGATTGTTTAGAAATAGCTTAGACGTCTAAGCATACTGTGTTGGAGTTTACGTTGTTTTGCTTGGTAAACGAAAAAGTACAGAAGAGTAAAGAATAATAATGTATTTTTAAAAATGCTCTTCAGTGGGATTTTCTACTTTGAGAAAAGATAAATGTAATTGGGAGCATTTTAAGTTTGCATGGATCTGTTTACAGTTTAATGGATTAGACTTGAATGTCACAACACAAGAACAGGAGATTTCATTTTAGAAAAGCATCCTTAAAGTGTTTCACTTGCTGTTTAAATGTCCACCAGGTTAAATATGGCCTTAAGCTATTTGAATAATTAAACATCTTCTTTCATGTTTATTGTATGATGTTTGGTATATTTGTGCCAGTTTTATCCAGAGCCTTACATGAGCTTTACTGACGGGATACAAGTAATTCAAATGATTTGTGTGGGTTACCAGCCCACATGGTGATACGTACTGAGAAATCAGTTTATTAGCTTTAAATTGACCTCTAAAAAAGCACCAGAATTTCTATAAAGCATTTTTTTTAGATATTATTATATTTTTTGGCTTGGGTCAAAACTGTTCCCAAGCTGAGTTAATGTATTTTAGTGGTTGGTTTAGTATGTCTAGGAAATTTTTCATTCAGATCCAAGACTACTACTTGTATTTGAATAATAAAGGTATTCATAATCATATACTTTTACAGTACTTTGCAGATGCATTGAGTTTTATAAAAAAAAAATATTTTAAGGTAAATTGTAATGGCAATTAATGCTTATTTTCCCTACGAAAACACTATATTACTTGGGAAGAAATGCAAATAATTGTTGATAAAAGTAAAAAGGTCATGTGTTTTCCATCTATTCATATCTTGTGAAGCTTTGTAAGAGATGTATTAGTTAAATTTCACCAACTGCACATGAAAGTCGGATTAATGAGGTAGTGATAAGTAAAAGCAGGTGTGTTATTAAAAAATGATGGATGTGTTGGACAGTAACAGGTACCCTGAGGAGTGATTTGGGAAATGAAGTTAGTACATTTTTACAGACATAATAGTATTGTGTCAAGACGTGAATAATAGCAGGCCAAAACAAATTTTCAAATTGTGGTATTTAAGCTGTCATTCAGAATTTTTGAAGAAGCTGGGCAACTTGAAAAGAGAAAAACACAGTGAAAGGTGAACAAAGCTGTCTGCATCTGATGAATGGTACTTAGAGATCATTCTTTAAGTGACAGAGTGAAATCCATTTAAGTGCTTTTATAGCATTTGGCAGTGGTACACACTTATATTGTGCAGCTAAGTCTTAAATATGAGAAAAAGAAATAGTCTTGTTGGGTGATTTGCACTTAAGAAACCATACTTACAGAAAGCAAACAGAAAAGAGTGCGGTATGTGAAAGCCCATACAGCATAGTGCGACAGGCAGTGGCTGATTTCGTCTCTGTTAATTTTTAAATGACTGAAAATTGCTGGGCATGTTATATTATGAAACTTTGTGCCAACTTTCCAGCAAAGTCATCACTTCCCCTTTTTCTGACAATCTTGGGCAACCAACCCCACACACTTTTCAGTAGTGGTATATAAACACAAAACACAAGCTTTTTTCTGTTTTTGAAGTCCAAAACACTTGCGTTCCCTATACAGCTTCACTGCATTATATGTATTGTACTACTGGATGAGCATTTATTGGTTGTGAAAAACTCATGCACAGAGAACCTACCTCTAAGACTAAAGATAAATACAAGCCTGTTTGATTTTGTCTAGGTGAGAAACTGACTAGTTGGAGTGAGCCACTGATTATTTCACTTTAGATGACTGGCTTTCTATGGAATGTGATGATGTCTCTGATTTGATGAGATTATATAAATGAAGGGTACAACTGAAAATTGCTGGAAAAGTCTGAAATGATCTGGTCTTAAGAGCAAAAATATTATTTTATCTTTGTGTCAAATTTGAATATCCCCTTTTTCTTACATCAACTTCTGACCCACTAAATCTAGTTGTGTTTGGTAGAGAGTGATCACAAGGCAGAAATTCTCTTTCTGGATGGTACACCAGTCATTGCATGAGACTGTCATGCTTACACTTATAGTCATCATTAGTTCTGGGCCAATTGGCAAGTAGCTGCTCTATCTGTGATTTATAAGGGCTGGGGGGGGGGGGGGGATGGGGGACGACAAATGTCAGTACTTTCTGGAAAATCCATTCAGACATGGGTTACATCTGCAAAAAATTTACAGGCAGTGGATGAGACCAGGGTTTGACACAAATCTTCTAAACCTAAAAGGTAACAGCACTGACCATTGTATCACATTGCCACTTGAAAAGCTGATTATTTAAATCTGAATTTGGTAGTGGCAACATCCTTGTTATTGACCATCTGTCTAAAGTCTGTTTTGGTCTAAAATTGGTTTGTGGAAAGCTACATCCTCTTCAGTGCAAGTTAGTAATCCAGTGTGAATGAAATGCCAGTTCCTTGTGTGGTACACTCATGCATATGTTCATGCATACTCAATTTAAATGTTATTAACCTAAACTATAAGACAGTTTTACATTATGTTCATTTTTCCCAAAATTGTCAATGTAGTGATGTTTAACATTTCATTTTTCTTAGTATAACTTTATATCAATAATTCAGATTAGTTTAAAGTTACTGTGAATTTCTGTAATCTTTTACATAAAATACAGCTGATGTTTAGTATTTATTTCTGATACCCTATCATGCATAAATAATGCTTGTGCGCCTGATATAAGCCATACCTTTGTACATAAACCAGATATTTTTTTTGTGTCCCCAGATATGAGTGTTTAATTTGTAAAGACAGTGCCTAGTAAAGCATAATAGTTGATATTTGAAAGAAGAATCGGAGAAAGTTCAAATGGCCAGCCTCTGGTAGTTTTTAAACATTCAAGCTGCAAATGTACAATAGCTCATTTAGCAAATTCTTATAGAATTGACTATTATAGCTTCTGGTGTCTCCGCGTCCATTAAATATCAGTTGGAAAAGAAATTAATGTTTTCTTTAAATGTTTTTGTCCTGAGACAGACATCAGAGATGAGAGCTGATGTAGTTAACCTTGTGTATGTCACTTTTTATAACTGTGTGCATGATTACTAGGCATGGAAGCAGAATTATAGAGATGGTTTGATACTGTCAGAAAGTTTTTTTTTTTTTTTTGTTTTTTTTTTTCACTTGTCTATAGAGCTCTTTAATATAATGTTAGTGCAGGGGCATAGCTTGTATTATAGAAGTTATGTTTTACTAAGCATGTTCATTAATATAAAACAATTGAGCAAATTAATCCATAGCTACACAAATGTGCATTGTACAACTGTTGGGTTTCTTTATGAAATGACTTGGAGCAGAGAGTTTGAATGACTTTAATGCACACTTACGAGAACTAAATCTTCACACAAGAAGGTCTGCACAGTTCACAGCAAGCTGATCTATGGACTTGAAGGCTGTAGTTATTTTAGGACACAGTCTGTGTATTCCAGGTGTACACACAAGATTAGAACAATAAGCTACGTCTAGATCAAGCAGTTTATATAGTGGAATCCCTTGATAGTATTTTAGAATAGGATTATTAAGAACTAAGGTAATGTCCTTTGCCTCCTCAAGAAGCTGCACTGTGCTTTTCTTCTCACCCTTCATTTGTGTTGTTTGTCATTGTAGTCTTTAAATCCTCTTTCAATATAGAACTTAGGGTTGTGACACTGTGTGGTATGAAATATATGCCTAAGATGGAGTTGACCCATTTTCCTCTAATGGCTAACCTGGATGAAAGATGCAAAAAGCAGTGTCTGTATGGAAGAGATCAACTGATCTAGATAAGCACTAATATTAACTGTGACATATGAAATTTGTTTACAGTTCACACAGGTTTTTTTTGGTAATTTAATGGCCTCAGGTAACCCTTGTAATGAAAACCTATTAAAAATATGTTGTCAATAGTATGAATGTGTTCAGTTAAAATGAACTGTCCTGTTTATGAGGTGTGTTATGATTATATCCTGGTGGCAGTGCATCCTTTTGCTATCCTGTGCATGTGTTCATATTGTTTAATTAACACCACTAGTTATACTTTTTTTTTTTTTATGTTAAATGAAAAGCGCCTTCCAAAAAAGCTATGTGAATGTGCATTAATTGTTGAAATCTTAGGTTTCATATTTTAAAGTTAAATAAGTGAGGCAAGTTCCTACTCTCGGTATGAAGTGTGAAAACCAATAATGCTGCCAGTTTATGATTTTCTTCTTTGTTTCAAATGGTGTAACCGGTAGGGGGCGGGACTGATCCCCAAACCCCAGACAGTCTTACCCAACAGAGTCCTGGGTTTCAATAAAAGATTTTTGTCACCAGCTCTTTCCCAACTGTGCACAGCCAATGTTAACACATGTATAGATCAAGTAAATGCAGTTTTTCTCCTTCTGCTCCTCTTGGAGAGTGTCACCTGCTTCCTCTCATTTCTCATCCTTGAGGTGAGATGGCAGACACCTTTTAAGATGGGCCCAGTAATACTTCTGGTATCACAGCACAGCCTGTTTGGAGCAAATCCGGGTCATGTGAAAACAATGGAGGTTCTCCTCTGTCTGTGCCCTCTACCAGATACTTTGAAGAGACTGCGTTTCTGCACTCCAGATACCATGCAGTTCTGCAGCCATCCAAACTGGGACAACTGGAGATTAGGCACTGCCATCTGTATTACAGGGGGATGAACCATTCCTAGTTTCTAACTTATTCCAGTCCATCCATTGTTCTTTTATCCCAGTTGGGACAAGGGTTAGAGGGCGACCTGGCTGGGCTGAGTCGTCCGCTGTGCAGTCCTTCTGTTATATCCTCCTGGTCAGGCAAATTATCACCCTCCACTTCAGATGAGATGCCCATCCATCCTCTATGGCACTTACAACTGATACTGTTTTTTTTCCTTGAACCAGTTATCTGGTTGCAGTGCTTTTTACATTTATACATTGTTTGCCATTAGACTGGTAGCTCCTGGGAGAAGGCTGCATATATATTTTTCTTGGTGGTGCCTATGCAGTCTATTTTTGGATCATGCATTTAAACCTTTCTGCACGCTGTTGCAAGGCAGTTTGGTTCCAGCTGTGTGTCACATTTTTAGAAAGATACAGAAAAATTAGAGCCTGTAAGACAGTTCTTTGTTATGCTGCTACAGCGTAAATTAACCATTATCAATTTACGGAAGAAGCAAATGCTGACCAAAGAATTATGAAAACACAGTATTTGAGTAGCTATTGAAAGTGTGTTGACTGTAATGACAGTGATACCCTTTTCTTGCAGGTGGCCTTATTTATTTATTTATTTTTGTTAGGTTAATAAATGTAGCTTTCAAGAGACTAACACTAAATGGTTCATATGTTTGCAAAATGTAGTTAAAATTAATAAGTGAATTGGTAAATTGTCTTATGAGGATCAAATTAAATTTTTAAGGATAGACAACATTAATGAATAAAAAAAATTCTCAGATATACACAAAGATTTGTTGGACGTGCTATTGATACCCATGGTACTCAAACTAGTTTCATGAAAAATTACTTAGGACTACTTCTATACTGATGCGCTGTGCAAGAAAGGACAAAGCCGGTTATACTTCCTTAGAAGGCTGGCTTCCTTCAACATCTGCAATAAGATGCTGCAGATGTTCTATCAAACAGTTGTGGCGAGCGCCCTCTTCTACGCAGTGGTGTGCTGGGGAGGCAGCATTAAGAGGAAAGACGCCTCACGCCTGGACAAACTGGTGAGGAAGGCAGGCTCTATTGTTGGCATGGAGCTGGACAGTTTAATATCTGTGGCAGAGCGAAGGGCTCTCAGCAGGCTCCTATCAATTATGGAGAATCCACTGCATCCATTAAATAATGTCATCTCCAGACAGAAGAGCAGCTTCAGCGACAGACTGCTGTCACTGTCCTGCTCCACAGACAGATTGAGGAGATCGTTCCTCCCCCAAACTATGCGACTCTTTAATTCCACCAGGGGGGGTAAACGTTAATATTTAACATTATACTTAGCTATTGTCTGTTTTTTTCACCTGTATTATTATCATTCTTTAATTTAATATTATTTATTGTATCAGTATGCTGCTGCTGAAGAATGTGAATTTCCCATTGGGATTAATAAAGTATCTATCTATCTATCTATCTATCTATCTATCTATCTATCTATCTATCTATCTATCTATCTATCTATCTACATGACTTGAAGTTATATATATATTGAAGATTACAAATCTGTTACAATTAGCAGTGACAAGGGAAACCAACACTATATTTATTTTCACAATATTTTAAAGTAAGTAAACCTCAGTAGGTCCATGATTTAGAAAAGTAAATCTAGTAGTCTTTGACCAGCTGTCCCCGTCCAGGAAATTTTACAAATAGGGTTGCAATAATTGATTTCAGTAATCAAGTATTTTACTGATTATTCCATCAGTTAATTGAGTAATCGGGTAAGAAACACTTCTTCTGTTTTAAGTGCAAAGGAGAAAAAAAAGACATGTTTCTTAAAAATGTAATTTTAAGAAAATTAATTATAATTAAATAATTGATTTCCTTTTTAGAAAAACTAACATTTATATTGCTTAAATTGCATGCAATAAAATTTGTCAAAACTAAACCCATTTAATGCATTTGAGTTCCATATTACATTCTAGGGTTTTAAAGAAAATATTGTCTGAAACACTAAAACAAATAAATACAAAAATAATATATCAATTACAAAGTACTTTAAAAAGGGTATACATGCAACCTAAAACTGAGGCATAAATCAATGATATAATAATAGCACAAATATTGCCTGCAACTTAACTTTCAGAGCTAGAAGTTTCAGCCTAACTACAGCTCAGCCATAACATAAGCCTTTACTGTCTTTTTGGAAAGCTTTCTGGCATTTTTAGGAGGCAGAAAAAAAGAGTTCTGGCAGGTTCACTTCCCCTGGATGAGGTAGATATGGTGTGCATTGGTGTGAGTAAGCCTTAAAAGAAGAATGATGTGGTTGCAATGAATAAATGTCAGCATATCAGCATGCTCAAAACTGAGGCTTGCTCTACGCCTTGATGCAATGTTTCCTGCTGCAAAAATGAGATGCTCTGATGGTGCTGGAATACACAAAATGGACTTTGTCAGCTTTGCCAGCATTGGATACCATGTTGCATTTGTTTTCTCTCTTTCTTTCTCCTTTTTGAAATACACACAATCAAATAACATCAGGTATCCACAGCACACATGCTTGTGGTGCGATACAATAATCATACGTACAAAACACACAGAGCTTGCTGAGGTGTGGTTATATAGCAGGGGTGGCCAACTCCGATCCTGGAGAGCCAGGTTTTTGTTTCAACCCAGCTGCTTAATTAGAAGCCAGTCCTTACCAATAACGAAGTATATTTAATTCCATGGGTTCTTGGTGCTTTAACTCTGCCATGTCAGTTCATTTTTAATTAATCATAGATTTGTTTTTTCCTTTCTAATCATGCATGTATCATCCAGATTATTTGAAGCCTAACACAAATGATTAATTTTCATTTCTTCACTTTCTCTTCAGTTTCATTTTGAGTACTTTACTGAATGATGAATACACATGGGTGGAAATGCAGACAAGCTAAACCTGATTTTCTTTGTTATCTGCATCTTATTGCTAATATGGAACAGTTAAAACAATGAATACAGCTGTTTAAGACTAAAATAAGCAATTGAGGGTTCTTTTAACAAGCTAGACAACTAAAATGAAGCAGTATAATGTCACTTGAGCAATAAGTGCTTTATCAGCAATGAATGATTTCTCATGAAGCAATTGGGTTGGAACTAAAACCTGATGCCACTCTGGCCCTCCAGGACCTACGTTGCTCAGTCCTGATTTAAAGGGCCTGAGTCTTAAAAATGGCAAATTACATGAAGTTAATTGGCAGCAAAAAACTAGTCACTAATTGAGAAAAGAGTTCGAATGAAAACATGTTGCCACTGTGGCTCTCAAGATTCTCAGCTGGCCACCCCGCCATATATCTTTGGAATGTGGGAGGAAACGAGAGCACCTATGGAAGCAGAAGTGGACATGAGAAGAAAATATGTGCAAGGGAGCACCCAGGATTTGAACCGCAGTCTCCTTGTTGCAAGGCAGCAGCACTACTGCTGCATTACCGTACTGGCCCCAGTTTTATTTATAGCCAATAAGTTTTTACAAACTTAAAAATAGTTCAGACTAATTTTGTGTGTGATTTGTATTACAATCTTTAATGTGCGAGTCATTTAACTGCAACTTGAGGCAGTAGCAATCAGCGTGAGTGGGCATCTTATTGATTGTATCTTAATTCAGAGGGGAGAGCACTGAGGCATACAGGCGTGCCTTGCTTTAAGAAGGAGTAAATTCGCTCCTGAAAACCCAGTTGTAAAGTGAATTTTCATAATGGGAACAACTAATTTCAATTGGTTTAAATGGAGATAATTTTTAAGCATTCCCTAGCCCCAAAAATGACAACCATTTTTGCTCAGAGCACACTGAACTACATGAGAATTTAACATAGCTTTGTTAATAATAGTAAATAGTTGTAATAGTAAAACAGAACAATTGATCACACAAGCACACTTAGCTGCAGCCTGCAGATCAGCCCCAATACATCTGGCAGGCTTCTGTGAGTATACAGTAGTGTCTAAACACAACAGCATCAACTATGGAAATAACTGAGACTAGGATTAAATGTCTTTAACATCCAGCTCTGCCCTATTTTGCAGGCTGCTGCGAGAACAGTGTCTGAATGCAGCAGCCTCCACTATAAAAACAACACTGAAACTGGCATTGTGCCTTGTCAGTGTCCAGCCCTACCTTGTTCTGTGGGCTGCGGACAGTTGTACAGCACTTGGAATGACTGTCTAAGTGATTGGGTGTTAGCACCAGCAGCACAAATATGAAAATCTTCACAGATTATTTGTATATGCAAATTTTCCTGGATTGGGTGAAGCCTATATTTTAGGTAATTGAACGAGTGAAACAAATGTGTGTATTTGTGTTGCACTTTTGTAATTTAATATTGCAGCAACGAATGTGACCAGGAAGATATATCAAAGCAAAAGTAGCTGCTTTGCATTTCAAAATGTCCAAAACATAACTGAATACATGTGGAGGTTGGCGGAATTGATGTCTTCTGGGCCGGACTTGGGCAGAATTTCCTGTATCTGATCTGCAGGAATATCAGAGGAAAGATTAGTGTATCCCGCCGCCCCCTGGCCTGGTGTGGAATTACCTTTGATTGGTCCCTCTAGCTGTCTCTCATACACACGTGCGACAAAAAAACATATATATACACACACACACACACACACAGAGTTTTGGGGCAGCCACCCATATACTTGAATCATTTTTTTAGTGTTTGTATGTGTATGTTTAAGTACATGATGCAGTATAATTCTATGTGACCCTCAACTGAATTAGTCGTATGTTGGATAAAGGTAGACTTGTTTTTCTTTTTCTTTAGTTTTTTTTTTTTTTTTTTTTTTTTTTTTTTTTTTTTTTTAAAAAGTGTTTCTAGTGTGAACTAAAAATTAAGGTCACATCAATTTCCCTTCAGTGGTAACTCTGAAAGAACGGTTTGCTGTTTTCTCTCCACCTTATTTTCTTTATAAAGGAATTGCTTTATTTTATAAATACTTGTAGTTCTTGCTGTTTATCTACTCCAAGTCCCAGAATGGGGAATGTAGGTTAGTATGCCCTAGTATCAAGTTTTAGTGCATAACCAATGTTTCCATGGTAATGACCTACTTTTCTCAGACTCCACTGTTTAGCATGCCTATGGCATTCAGGGAAGTGGTTCTGCACTCTATAAGAAAGAAGAAATATGTGCCTGAAAAACAAGGGCAGTTAAATAACACTGCCTAAGTAACAAGTGCAATATTGAACCTTAATGCTGCATGAGGGGCAATTTGGCTTACTGGAGACATAAAAAATTAGCCTCTATTTAAAAAAATTATTATCAGAACCAAGCTGTGCTATAGCAGACACACTGTTCATTATCCATTTTTTCCTTTACCCAAATTCATTTAGAAGAACTTCTATATCCAAAGGAGGGTCTGGGACATAATATCAAAATGGACTTTATCACAGCCTCACTAACAAAGTAATTTGTAACAAAGTAATTTGGGGAAATGTTATTAATAACTCTTATAGCAGTAAGACATAGTAAGTGAAGGAAGAAGCCAACCTAAAGATTACGTCTTCCTGTTAAATTTTAGCACGAGTGCCTCTGAATTTGCCCTGCTAGTACCATCTACTGCAATAACCTATCTTTGATTTGGAGTTTAAAGTTGTGAATTGTGGAAAGTTGGAATTTTAGCCAAGCTTTTCTCAGCAAGTGTCAGGCAATTCATAGATAAACTTGGGAACATTGTTGAGTTGAAAGGAGCATTTCTAAACCTGGTGAACATCCCCATTACAGTAATCCCTCCTCCATCGCGGGGGTTGCGTTCCAGAGCCACCCGCGAAATAAGAAAATCCGCGAAGTAGAAACCATATGTTTATATGGTTATTTTTATATTGTCATGCTTGGGTCACAGATTTGCGCAGAAACACAGGAAGTTGTAGAGAGACAGGAACGTTATTCAAACACTGCAAACAAACATTTGTCTCTTTTTCAAAAGTTTAAACTGTGCTCCATGACAAGACAGAGATGACAGTTCCGTCTCACAATTAAAAGAATGCAAACATATCTTCCTCTTCAAAGGAGTGCTTGTCAGGAGCAGTGACTGTCACAGAGATAGAGAAAAGCAAACAGATCAATAGGGCTGTTTTTCTTTTAAGTATGTGAAGCACCGCGGCACAAAGCTGTTGAAGGCGGCAGCTCACACCCCCTCCGTCAGGAGCAGACAAAGTAAGCTGTTGAAGGCGGCAGCTCACACCCCCTCCGTCAGGAGCAGACAAAGTGAGACAGAGTTTGTTTTTCAATCAAAAATCAATACGTGCCCTTTGAGCTTTTAAGTATGTGAAGCTCCGTGCAGCATGTCGTTTCAGGAAGCAGCTGCACAAAAGATCACAACGTGAAGATAATCTTTCAGCATTTTTAGACGAGCGTCCGTATCGTCTAGGTGTGCAAACAGCCCCCCTGCTCAATCCCCCTACGTCAGGATCAGAGAAACTCAGCGCAAAAGAAAGAGAAAAGTAAGCCGGGTAGCTTCTCAGCCATCTGCCAATAGAGTCCCTTGTATGAAATCAACTGGGCAAACCAACTGAGGAAGCATGTACCAGAAATTAAAAGACCCATTGTCCGCAGAAACCCGCGAAGCAGCGAAAAATCCGCGATATATATTTAAATATGCTTACATATAAAATCCGCGATGGAGTGAAGCCGCGAAAGGCGAAGCGCAATATAGCGAGGGATTACTGTATAGAGAGATGCAGGAAGCATGAGGTAACTACAGGGACGGATGAGATATATGGCTGTTAACTGTTGAAAATAGTCAGTATCTGTGTAGCTTCAATTACTCTGTAAGATTTAGGTCTAATAATAAGATTTTCAAACTGGGTTGAGGACAACAGAGTATATCCCCTTTACTAAAAGATGGTTTTCCTCCTTGGAATGCTTCAGATTGGGAGCTGAAATGCAGATTTTGGGCAATAGGTATACCTCTCCTCAATGTTGCATATTCCTCACACTGTGCATTTGCATTTCAGTGCGTTACCATTTTTTTTAATATCCTGTGCGGGCATAGCTGTAGTTTACATTTCTTTGATAGACCAGGAAATCCTTCCACAAAAATCCTGTTTAATTCAATTTTTATAGATGTAGTTTAAGAACATGATTACCTTATTGTTTGAAAAAAAGAAACAAACTGAGGCCTTTGGTTTAAATATTTTATTTTAAGAAACAACTGGTGAAGGTGTCTCTTAATTAAAGTAATGTAAAGTAATATTTACTTAATACTAAATAGTCAAATAAAATTCTTAATTCTAAGTAGCTGTCCTTTAAATACATCTCTTCAACAAGATTTATATTAAAAGTTCATAATTGTAAAAATAACTACATATGCAGTTAGATACTGTATGGTGTCGTATTCCTTTTAATCAGGCCTATTAAAGCAGAGTGCCATGGGAAACATAACTGTTGTTGCGTTAAGTTTACATGGGTGCCCTTAGGATGTTGACTCTGACTAGATGACAGTTGTTTCCTTACATAAGTTGTCCACAATTGTGCACTTTAAGGGTTCTTATTTTAACTTATAATATTTGAAATGCTAATTGTGGTAATTGCAGTTTATAGAATCAGTATACAAAGTAAAACTTAATGTTAGTAAGAATTTTAATGTAACATTGCTTGAAATATTGCTTGGTAGACTGGTATGCTCCTGTTTAATTACTGAAAAAGCATTTATTCACCAAGTTTAGTGAACCTGTGGCTATTCTTGCAGCAATAGATGCAAAGCTGAGAGACTAGTCAAAAATTGTTTTCTTCAGTGCAAGAATTTTAGATTTCCTATGGATAATTTGCTGTCTGTTAGAGCTAGTGCTGGGGGGTATACCGGTTCATACCAAAAAACGTTTTTTATTTTTGTTATGATATGGATTTGTTTTATACCGCAACACTGGTTTAAATAGCCTGTGACAGGCGGCCGGGTCGCCCCTTCTGTATA
This sequence comes from Erpetoichthys calabaricus, assembly GCF_900747795.2. Taxonomy (NCBI): domain Eukaryota; kingdom Metazoa; phylum Chordata; class Cladistia; order Polypteriformes; family Polypteridae; genus Erpetoichthys; species Erpetoichthys calabaricus. The sequence goes on along the minus strand of NC_041396.2, from coordinate 87,666,085 downwards.
TGTTCCGGGGGAGCAGCTATGGACATCTCACTACCTCCCACAGCCTCCCTGGCTGACGATGGTGCCTCAGTTTCCCGCAGGGTTTCCTGGGAGATGGAGTTCTCCACAACCCTGTGGGGAGCTGGGGTGGCCGCCAGGGGATGCTGCATGGAGCCAGGAACCCACCTGGACATCTGTGCAGCCCCACCCGGAAGTGCAATTAGCCACAGGTGATCAAGCACCTGGAGCACTCCTGTGTGGGCTATTAAAAGGGCCAGCATCCACCACTCACGAGCCAGAATCGGGAGTAAGAGGACGAGGTTGCCTGGGAGGAGTGGTGGTGCCAAGGTGGGAGAAGAGAATGGATTGTTATTGTGTGGAAAGAGTGCTTTTGGGACTGTGTATTGCCTGTGGGTCACGGGGAAGACATGCGCCCACGGGTGAAGAAGAAAATAAAAAGTCCTTGTTTTATACGTGCCTCTGTGTCCTTCTAAGCCGGGTCGGGCACCTGTATAGCACCTCTTATACAAGCATAAACAATGTTCGGAACGTGGCACAGAGGAAAACTGTTTAAGGGGGGACCTTTTTCACTGCTGCACCGCTAAACACGAATGCAACAGAGTACATCTGTTAGTGGAGGTATTGAACGGTGAAAATGGACAGAGAACATTCTGAAACTGAAGCTGTAGCAGATGATAAAGTTGAACATGATGACACAGAAGAACTTTTGCCGAAAAAAGGAGCCGTGTCTGTTGTCTGTAGATGCTTTGGTTTTAAAAGGTCAGATGTGGACCATTATGTTCAAATGTGTGAATACTGTTTCTATACTACTGGATAATACTGCAAGCCAAGTTGTACTTGTTTTATTTTTTTTTTTCCAATACTGTGTAATGTACCTGGGTACTGTGTAAAATAGTGTGATGACGTGTTGAATTTATTCTTGACATTTCCACTTTAATCGCGCCGTTTATGTCGAGATTAAAATCAACATATTGACTTTATTCTCGTAATTTGTCATTAAAGTAGAACATCGTAAACTAAACTTCATCTTAAAATGAATATTTAATTTACTAGATTTTCTCAAACCCCGTCATAAGTTATGTAGTATATTAAGTTCTTTGTGTTAAGTGTTCCCTGAGCCATGTTAATCGTTAATGTGCTTCTTAAACTGACTTCCTCTTGCACTAAGAGGAGGCGCAGGCAGCAATTGCCACACAGAATACATTAATTTCATGATATTCCTGCTCCCTGAACATTTAGAATGCTAAGATAAATACTTTCATTTTTATGATGAAATGCATTAAAGCATGTATTAATCGTGGGGGCACAGTGGCGTTGAGGGTGCACTGCTGCATCTCCGCAAGGGGGTCCCTGGTGTTTCCTGCCTTGAATTTGCATGTATTTCTGGTGGGTTTACTCGGCGTGCTTCAGTTTTTTTCAAAGTCATGTAGGATGTGGGGTTTTGTAAGGCTATATTGACCCTGCTTGTGTATGCATTGCTCGTATTCACCGTGCGATGTGCTGGCGCCACATTCAGGATTTGCTCCTGCCTCGCACACAATGCTTGCTAGGATGGGCGCAACCCTGAATGGATGGCATAATTAAACATGTATAACGAAGATTTTTTTAAAGTTCTGAACACTCTGTGGTCTAAGTTTATAACCAGGTTTAATTTCACAAAGACGTTTATCATGTGGTGATTGGTTATGTGGAGAAAGAAAAAGGAAAGATAGGAACTGTGGGTTTGGTATGTCAGACAGAGACGGCACAAATGCAATAAAGCCCTCTCAGAAGAACATCCATTGAATTCTGTGTTCGTGTCTCCATCCACCAGATCACAAACCCAATATTTACACAATATTTAAGTTAAACCTGTGCGATACCCATTCATACATCCAGTTTTTTGGAGCCTCGTCACACCTGCCATAAAGTTCTCTAAACTGAACGTACACCTGGGGACCCCTTACTGTGAGCACTACTGTGCATGTTTAATACCTGCTTTAATGCATTTAATCATGAAAATTTATCTTGGCATTCTACATTTTCAGAGAGCAGGAATATCATGAAGTGAATGTATTCTGTGCGGAGATCGCTGCTGGCGCCTCCTCTTAGTGCAGAGGAAGTCAGTTTAAGAAGCGCATAGTGATTAACAACTGGGTCGGGGAACACTTAACACAAAGCATTTAATGTGCTACATTAACTTATAACAGGGTTTGAGAAAATCTAGTAAATTAAACATTGATTTTAGGATGAAGTTTAGTTTATGACATTCTACTTTAATGACAAAATAAACTATGAGAATAAAGTGGAAATGTTGACTTTAATCTCGACATATAGTTTTTTTTTCTTCTTCTTCACTGTGTCCGTATTTTTTTTTTTTCCCTTCACCATGACCCTAATACGCTTCTGTAGGGCTATACCACAAATAGCATTATAAATGCAAGTTGCAGTTTTATTATTTATGTATATAGCTTAGCTTGAAGCAAGGTCCATATTAATGCAGTTTGCCTTAATGATGGTTCAGTTGGTAAAGATGTCATCACCAAGTTGCACTTGTTTTATTTTATTTTAGTTTGGTGAATACTGTGTAATGTACCTGGGCTTTGAAGTCTTGGAAGTAATAGTGCAACTTCCAGTAATAATACTATTATTTATTGTATTATTATTTATTAGTTTAAATATTATGCAGTTTAATGATGGTAAAGTTGTTTAAAAAGTCACTTTAACATATCAGTGGACAGAGATTAACATTAACAAAGTGTAGTTGGTTTACAAAAAATATTTACTATTTATTCCTTTTCTAAGATATGTTCAGTGCAATACAACTTTTGACAAGCACCTCTGGATATTTTACTAAGTCTAAATGCCTCTTTGGATGGTTGAAAATATGTTATCAAAATTTTAGTTTAAGTTGTTTGCAAACTTTGTTCAATAAAAAGGCTTAATATTTTGACTGCATCTGTCATGCAGTGTGATTCCTTCTCTTCATTAGTGCCACCCCCTTGAAAACTATCACTTTTATGAGGACATGTAAACCTGTATTAATACTTGTGTGCACATTAAATATTTTTTTGTACAATGTACAATTCTCATGACAGTGGAATAGGTTAGTCTTAGCCAGTAATTGCAGTGAAAAATGTGGTTAACATCCACTCGTGCATGAGAAAAAAAATACCGTCCAATACAGTGAAACCGGTATAATTTTGAAAAATACCGTGATATAGAATTTTGGTCATACCACCCAGCACTAGTTGGAGCAATTCATTTAACAGTTATTAGGCTGTGCATTTTCAAAGATTAATATACATTGCTGTGCAAATGTATTTGTCACCTTCTAGATTTTCTCTATTGCTGCAAATCATTGACCATTAATATTTTTAGGTCGTCAGCCAATTTCTTATACATATATAAGGTAATGCCTTGTTGACTCGCACATCAGCATAAACACTATTTCATGTTTAGCTAATTAGCTGGAAATTGGCAGGATTGTACATCTAGGTCAGTAAGTATCCATTAAGAAAGGACATTTCGTTATATTAATATTTAGGGGTAACCACCCCATTAGAAAAGTAAATATCCAAACTTTACTGTATATGTCATATGAGTAAATAAATCAGAGAGAAACTTGCATTTTTGAAAAAGCCATTCGTCATAAAGTTTGCAATACCAATTGATGATCAATAATCAGTGTTAAACAAAAAGGGAATTAAAAAACACACTCCACAAATTAATCAAATGAAAAATGATTTTTTTTTGTCTATAGTGGATGGAAATGCTGTTTTTCAGAATATACTGTAATAGAACAAGATTGTGCCTTTGAGTGAGTAAAAGCAAGTAATATCTTTTTATTGGTAAAAATGTATTCAGTCCCACTGTATACTGAGGCAATATTAATTTTAGGCTTTGATGCCAATGGAGAGCCAAGATTTTTAGCTTTGAGTAACTCACCTTTGTAAAATTACCAAATACTGCTATTGGAGATGTTCTTTAATCCGGAGTTCTGCTGCAGTCTCTTTCATACCTGCACCAAGGACTATATGCAACATGTTAGAGTAAGCAGCTCAAGTGAACTAATATTTGCCTCTAATTTAAAAAAAAACAAACAAATATTTTATACAGTGAAATACTTAGTTACATATTAACCAATGGCACTGTAAATGAGGCCCATTGACTTAGAATCTTTTATACTTCAGAAGCTGACTTTGAGCCTGTATAGGGTCCAGTTGTTGTTGTCAGTGCTGTCTAGTGCTTTAGTGTTTGTTGGTTTGTCTTTTCTATTTGACTCCCTGTATTGTCAATATAACAGGCTTCTCTTCAGGTATTTAAATTAGGTTAGTAGGCCAGTTTGCTTCTTGGCTGAAAGTAAGCCAGGTCTGTTATATAAGCAGTGATGTGCCATTGGCTTAGTTCCCAGAAACGTGAGTAAATCTGTCTGAGTAACAAATCTGGAATGTGTGTTTGTCTGGGGATGTGTGGTGGTGGTTTTTTTCCCTCCTTTGTACAATATTCTGCTGTTACACGATTAATGATATTTGTTTTGTAAGATACATTTTAGATTTATTCAGTATCAATTAAATTCTTATTTGCATTTTGTCATCTATCTGTTTGCCACATTAGATAGTTAAGTAAAACTTTATTTGTTACCGGGGGAAATTTATTTTACGGAAGCTCTTTAAATAAATATATTGGCTGTCACAGTCATAGTGAAGCATTATGCAGACATATTGCTGTTGGTATAAAGGAGCCCCAGTAGCATTTCTTGATATACTTCTGCTGAATGATTTATTGGATAAATTTATTCAATGTTAGTGCATCAGGGAGAGGATATGCAGCATTATTCATAATGGCTATCAAGTTTATTTTAATTCTGTCCTTCTTCATAACCTATGGGGGTCCAGAGTGCATTCTGTAGCTGAGGTTGCCCTTTTAATTTGCTTGTTGATTTGGTGAATGTCTCCTGACATCATGACCCCCCCCATGCTCTCCCAATCCGTCTACTGACTTCATTGGAAGAGTCACCAGAGACATGAATGTCACTGCCATGGTAAGTAAACCTCTCAACAAGGTCAACACTCTCTCTGCAAACAGACACACTGCTGATGGCTGTGCCCAAGAGTTCATTAAAGACCTGGATCTTGGTTTTTATTCAGGAAACTCGCAAGCCCAGACACTCAGACTCCTCGCTCAGTCTCTCGAGCACCCCGATCAGAGCCTCCATTGACTCTGTGAAGATCACAGCATCGTCGGCAAAGTCAAGATCCGTGAACCTTTCTTCACCAACAGATGTCCCACAGCCGCTGAACCCCATGACCTTGCCCAACACCCAGTCCATACAAGCATTGAACAGAGTAGAAGCAAGAACACACCCCTGACGAACCCCAGAATCAACTGGGAAAAACACAGAGGTCCTGCCTCCACTCTGCACAGCACTCGCAGTACCAGTGTACAGGCCGACCATGATATCCAGCAACCTCGAGGGAATCCCGTGAATCCTCAGGATGTCCCACAGGGCAGCTTGATCAACTGAGTTGAACGCTTTGCGAAAATCGACAAAGGCTGCAAAAAAACTCTGTCTATATTCGCGTTTGCACTCCATGAGAACCCTCGGTGCCAGGATGTGGTCGATGGTAGACTTCTTTGGCGTAAAACCAGACTGTTCCGGTCGCTGGTAGGTGAGCGAGTGATTGTGGATCCTACGACCCTAGCAAGGACCTTACCTGGCACAGAGAGCAGTATTATCCCCCTGTGGTTGCTGAGCCATGCGTTGCGACTCCTCTCAATGATATCCAGGGTGCCCTGCGAGATGAAACACCTCCTTCTGGGAACACCGGTAACACCAACACAACCCTCAGCAACCTTCAGGGTCCTGTCACGGAAGGTTTCCCACATCACATTAGGATCGGCAGTCGTACCCAAATCTGAACGTTCCTCACATAAACTGCGTGCAAACTCATTAGAAACAGCCTGGTCTTGGAGTCTGGCCAAGTCCAGGCTCATTTTCCTAGTAGGTGATAACCTACTGGACCTAAGCTGGATCCTAAGAGTAGCAACAACAAGTCTATGGTCAGAATTCACAAACTGGGCACTTCTGTAGACCCTGCAGTTTTGCAAGAGCCTCCAGCGTCTGCATACAAGGATGTGATCGATCTCCTTCACAGCACCACCAGTATTGGAGTACCAAGTCCAACGGTGCGGTTCAGGGCGCTGGAACCAGGATCCAGCGATTCGCAGACCCTGACCTTTTACAAAGTCAAGGAACATGGAGCCACTTTCACCATGGTCATCAGACCCATGGGGACTGAGACAATCTTCCTAGCCAGCCCTGTCAGTGCCAGTGGCTGCGTTGAAGTCACCCATGACCAGAGGAGTGTCGCCTCATGGACACCCATCAACCACCGAGCGAAGCTGCAAATAAAATGTCTACCTCACCGAGACATCACTCACCGCGGTCGGAGCATACACTGAGACAACAGACAAGGCACCCAGAGAGTGCCGTAATATGAGTCTCATAATACGCTCATTGAAAGGAGTGACATCGGACACCATCGAAAGAAGCCAATCCGCTACAGCAACAGCTACTCCCTGAGTATGACAGCCATCAGGCCGACCAGACCAATAAAAGGTGTATCCAGAGTGGTGAGACCAGTCCAACCTGTCATTGATGTGGACCACCTGTACATCCACTGCTTAAATAGTGACCAGACATAAAAGGCTCTTTGGTGTGGCGAAAGTCAATAATCGGTTCCTTGGTTTTGCTGATTATAACATGCAGACAATTCTCTTAACATCAAGCAACAAACATTTCCTCTTGACTCCTATCCTCTGTTTTCTCTGTTCTATTTATAGTCTGAGGTGAACATTGTAAAGAGAGAGGAAAGCAAGACTGTTCCTTCTGATGCTCCAGTGTTGCTCACATCCATATCAGAAACACAGTCCTTGAGTTGCACAAACTATGGTCTGCCCAACAGGTAGTCCATTATCCAGGACAACATAGGCTCCTCCACCTCCCTATCTCTGAGCTTACCCCTCAACAGGGATGGCTGGATAGTACTGAAGGCATTTGGAGAAATCAAAAAACATAATCCTCACAGTACTGCCAGCTTTTTGCAGGTGAGAATAAGCCTTGTGGAGCAGATAGATAATTACATCTTCTCTCCAATCTTTGTCCGATAGGCAAACTGCAGTGGATCTAGCTGGTCTAGCATAAGAGGACTCGTATAGTCCAGGACCAGTCTCTCTCAAAGTTCTTCATGATGTGTGAGGTAAGTGCCACTGTATATAGTCATTGGGTCAATGGACGCCTGCCTTCTTTGTAACCATAACAATGCAGGATGTTTTCCACAGCAGCAGCACTTTCTGAAGCCTTGGGGACAGACTGAATAGGTGACAGAGGATACCACAAAGTTGGTCAGCACAGGCCTTAAGAATTGTAGGACTGACACCATCTTGTCTTGTGTGACAATTCCTCAGTTGCCTCCTTACTAGGTCTCCAGTTATGGAGAGTCCACACTGATGGTCAGGATTGGACTTATAGTTGGCCATTCCAGTTGACATAGTAGGAGATGTTGATGTAGTAGGGATGGTGCTGGGACACAGTGGGAGGGAAAATCTATTAAATTGTTTTAGGTCATTGGCGTTATCCACATTTCCTTCTAGCTCCCGAGCCTTGGATTGGTTCAGTCTAGTAATTATACCCAGTCCATTTCAGACATCCTTCATTTTATTCTGAATGAGTCTGTTTTCTATTTTAGCTTGTAAGCTTCCTTTTCTTCATTCAGGTTTTTCTTTTGCACATGCTGTATGTACGTATTCCTTCACAGTCTCTTTGTCATTGGATTTGAATGCGCTCTTTTTCACAATCGGGAGTCCTTTCCTTAGTAATCCATGGCTTGTTGGTTGGAAAGCAATGTACTGTCTTTGTGGGTACCACTGTGTCAACACAGAAGTTAAGTGTCAGTAATGCAGTGACATTGTCCCCACTTGACATGCACATCATTTCCAAGTCTGTCATTTGGAAGCATTTATTGAGAGCCATTCCAGCCTCATGGGTTCCACTTCCTCGCTATTCTGGTGATAACATGTTGCCCTCTAAAAACGGGCTTGTAGATGGAAATAAGATGAATCGGGTTGTAATCAGATTTACCTAATGGAGCAAGTGATTACACTTAATTGCATCTTTAAGATTTGAGTACAGCTTATTTCCTATAGTGGAATCTGTCACAAACTGATAGAAATTTGTCATCTTTTGTTCCAAAGTCACATGGTTTTAGTCGCCACATATTATAACTGCAGGGTTCGAGTGAGTCATCATTAAAATGTTGGTGACAGAATGAGTAAGTTCCGTTGCTAGGTTTCCATTTGCAGAGGGAGGAATATAAACATTTATTAGATGATGTAATTTATCTCCCTGGGCATAAACTGTGGACACATTCTGACAGCCAAAATTTCAATGTCTGAATTACAAACTGTAGCTTTAACTGTGTTATGCTCCCTTTGACACCATTCCTCATTCACACAGTTCACCAGTCCCCTTCCTGTCTTTTTTCCACACCACACTGTGGTCTCTATCTGCTTGAATAAATGAAATCTGTCCAGCATTAAAATAGCGTCATATATATCAAGTTTAAGGCAATTCTCTATAACACACAAAATGCAACTGAACTTGTATGCATCCGTTTTAATTGACAGTGATAAAACAATTCCCATTACAATTACTTTGCTTTACTTTTACTGGCATGGGCACATTGCCCTTTCAGTCTGTGGACAAACAGCTCCTACAGTAAGGTGTAACTGAGCTTAGGTACTTACAATTGCAGGGTAAGTAGCTGATTATGGGTGTATTTAATACACTCTGCATTCATTTTCTCTGTTTCTCTTACTGTTTCAAGTGTTGCAGACATAAGGCAGCCTTTGGGTCCTCTTTGCAACTCCATCCAAGTTTGCAGCCCGTTTGAAGTGCAGTCATGACAAGTCGGCACCTGAGTTTGCATACACTACAGTTTGTCAGTAAACTTAAAATCCGTTTATCAGATCTCTAGTGGCTACTATCAGTGACAAGCCAGAAGCCAAATTAATTCTCATTTTAAAGAAGACTAGTAACTAGTAAATAAGTTCAGAAAATAAAAATAAAAATAGTGAGAAATGCAGAGCTTATGTAAAAAGGCTGCTGCTTGCACAGCACCCGGAAGTCTGAACAGTCATCAGGTTGGAGTTACTAAGGTGTTCATCTTTTGGTGATATATTTTTCTACCCAGACCTATTTATTGGAGAAGTGCAACCTTTTATCTTTTGGCATATGAAGTTTACATCTTCTGACAACTATTATATACTAAACTAAAGCTAGCTTTAAAGCAATCTATAAGTAACTTATTGGGCACACTGTGCTGCAAGCAGAAACCAGGGAAACATTTGATTAATTCCAAACGTCTTGGTTTGTCTTGGTTGTAATAGTATGCTAGGTAAACAGGTGGTTTTTTTTTTTTTTGGTTTTTTTTAATTCTGTGGGTTTTTTCATTACTAAGCCATGTCTTTGAATTAATTTCTTAAAATATATCTTTTTCATTCAAATTTTACTTTTGTTAAAGAATAAAACTTTTTTTTATATTAATAGTTTTCACCCCATTTCTTTTTAGACACGTTTGTAAACATAATATGAAAAATAATTGTATAAAAGTTATTTATATTCTGTGCTTCCTTGTTTTATAAACCAATTATGTATGTTGATTATCAAACATTCTTACTTGATCTTATCAGCTTTGCCATTATTGTGATGATGTTACAATACCCAGGTGCACCTAGATCAATAACGTTTTTGCCAAATAGATGTTAATGGAAGGAAAAAAAATGAAAAAATGTAAGAGGAAATGATTAAGCTATATATGATTTTGCAGAAAAGTCAAATGTTTTATGATTGTAGTAAACTTAGAGGGTAACTTTTTACTCAAAGAGTTAAAGGGCAGTTAAGATACAGAGGGCCAAGAAGACGTATTGGTAGAAAAGCTGGTAAATTAATCATTGAAAACTCTGCATCAGTTTTCAGTATATCTTTGTTGCAAACTCTAAAATTGTAAATTTTTTATAAGAACCAAAAAAAATCTGAATCATGCTTAATTTTCTTTGGGTATTTTCAATGAATAGATACAAACTTTGACAATAGTAGCATTAAGCATCAGTATTTATATTATTTTTCCTGATTTCAGTGACAGATTTGTCTATTGCTAAGCTCTGTTCCCCTAGGATACAACCCATTGTTGTCTTTCACTTACCTTCTTTCTTCACGTCCTAGTATTTGGAATAGAACTTCTCTGATGTGAGAGGAGCAGGACCTTGTGCAGGAGGCTAAAAAATACTGCCTAGATTTATTCAGTCTTCTGTACACAGGAAAATGCTTATGACTGTCTACCCCATCTACCTCATAATATCAAAGGACGTTTCCTCAGGCCCCGGTTTCCTGGTTGTTTGTGTAGTGTTCTTTAATACCATTAGATCCCAGTACTTGTGGAGCGGTAGTTATTTTTGGTATTTTTACTATCTTTGGGTTCATTCTTTGTTGGCATTTGACTCACCAAGAATGAATCTTATCTCCTGTCCTTTTCGTAATTTTCATTGACAGAATATAATGGTGTGATCAAGGTTTAGAGAGTTATTTATTGTCAGTTTTGTTCTCCTTGTTTGTATTAGACTATGGTCTCTGATGCTTAATAGAAGGGCTTTCTGTAGTCTGTTGGGCATGTTATCCTTTAGCAAAGTTTGCTGGTGAATAACAGTTTTTTTATCTAATTATAAACCATGCAGGAAACCTAATCAACTCTTTGAATGTAACCTTGAGGTTCAGTTTTTCTGTCATTAACCTGGAACATTATACAATTGTGATGCCCATGCTCAATGCTTTTATTATTCAAGCAATTTTCAACCAGTCAAAACTGTAGTGCATGACTTGTCTTAAATTAATAATCCCTGCTAAAAGAAGTGTCCATGTGGAGATAAAAAAAATCAACAAAGTAATTCAATAAATAAGTTAAAATCAAGTTAAAACAGTGTTGGGACCTATCCATAAATCTTTCATGAGCTGTGGTGCTTCCTTCTTCAAACTGACATCTCCTCACACCCTTATCCTTGGCACCCTATGAGGCCTGATCCTTTGTCTACACCACCCCCCCCCCCCCACACCCAACCTTTAGTGAGAGCCTACTCAGAACAGATGGTCACTCCTGCAGCTTGGACACTCTGCAGGAGTGACCCTGCCCTGTGAGTGCCATCTGCTCACTCAACCCAGCGCCATCTCCGACCATTTGCCACCATGCTGCCACACCAGCTCTATCACTACCATTCTGTTCTTTTTCTTTCTCTTTCCTTATGCTTCAGCCTCTGTCTTTTAGTTTTTATTCCCTGATCTCTCTCTCTCTGTCTCTCTCTCTCTCTCTCTCTCTCTCTCCCTCCTTCCTCTGTTCTATTCAAGCTCCTTTTATGCTTCAGTGGGAACAGGTGTCTAATTATGCACCCCAGAGCACTAAAGAGGAAATTAACTGAACCCTCTATGTCTACACATGAACATGGGCTCTGCCAATCTCCCCCATGAAACCATCCTCCCAGGGCCACTCGTTCATGCTACTGCATGTACCTACTCCTGTCTGCAGCCTGAGCTCCCCATTTTCACTAAAAACTCATGCACTGCCATGGACCCCAAAAGTATATTTTATCAAACCTATATGTCCAATAACCATATGGCAAAGTCTGTTTATTAATTTAAACAGCCTGTCATTTTTTTCGCTTCTATTATGATGAGTAAGATGAAGATCAAGTAGTGTTTTATGTAGCCAGTCATGCAGGAAGTTGAAAAATACGTCATGGCTCACACGTGGGTTTGTTTTTTTTTTTTTTTTGCTTGCATTATATGTGGGAACCCCAAGGTAATTCCAGTACACTTTGTTTCTCTATCTCTATCTATCTACCTATCTACCTACCTAACTACTTGTATTAAGTTACTTCACTTACTCTTGCGTTTTACTCAGCATGTGGGAGTTGATAAGAAAGTAAATGAAAGATGCTTCCATTTATTAACACAAGAACATAAGTGATGTATGGAGATGGTGGAGGTGGGGCTTGTAAGGACTCCATAAAAATCTATGAGAAATCAAAGATAAATCACAGCTCTACTGTCTTAAACCACAAACCTGCATATACCCACAGTAGATGGCAGCATCAGCATATGCACTTTATCTTGTGTTTCATGCAAATTTGTAATCTTATAAAATCATTTTGTTATAAGCTTAATGGCAGAGCAAAAATTTCCTGATTCCAGTGCTCACTGATAAAACTGTTTACTACTAGTAAGTATATTTTTAAATCTGGCTTGATACTGTATAGCAGTTGATTTTTTTTTTTTTTTTTTTTTTTTTTTTGGACGTCAACAAAACTAGATGTTACCATTTGTATTTGTCATTAACTGGTGCAGTTTCGCAAAAATTTCAGGTCTGCCTATAAATAAAAACACTTTAAAATCCAGTTTTAATTAAGTTTCACAAGTACAGTAGGCAGTGGCTTCTCTTGTATATAAGTAGCATAAGGGCACATAATCCAGTAGCATTATGTTTAAACTTTTTTTCAGCTCTTCCAGCATTTAATGTGCTATACTGAATTCCTAACACTTGGCCCTTTGCTCTTCTGCAACAACTCTGGACAATATTGTGATTATTTTAGTGACTGTTTAATCATGGATGATTGAAGGAAATCAACATACTAACAATTTAGATCAAAGCTCATTAAGAGTTTTGGACTGTAACAATGTATATTTGGGTGCTTACTGTGAAAGGCAAAATGTAAATATATTGGATTATTCAATTTGGTCATTAATGCATTGAGATTTAAATTTAGTTGCATTTACTGCATCTGCCGATAAGTTACCTTTATATATAGTAAAGTTAGGAGACAAATTGCTTTCAGAGGAGTGTGCATCTGTCTTTTTGTTACAGATTAATCTTGGTTGCAAATTATAGTATCAGTGTCCCCAATACCATAGTTAAAGCTGTATCTGCTTTGTGAAAGCTGGATTCAAAGTAATTGGTTTTTTGCAGCATTTGCTTAATCGTAGCCTTGAACATGAATGGAGTCTCTGTCTGTCTGATTCTAAGATGATGAGCTTACTCCTTCGATAGACTGCTTTTGGCCCTGATTCTATTCAAAAGATTTCTCTGACCTTGTGTATGATCTTGATCAGTTCATTATGCTTTTAACATGTTCTAATGTTTGACTGTGTTCAAGTTTTCATGTAATATCATGCAGAGGCTGAGATTGCAAATCAATGCAGTATATTTTACGTCCAAATCCAGACATGTTAGTTTGTGACATTAATCGAGTGCAACAAGTGACAGACTGTTCAGAACTCTGATCTGTTTATAGGACTTGGATAGCAACATCTTGACTAGACAGAAGGGCTTTTTAAGACACTGATGCAGATAACTGATGAACTGTCTGTTTCCATTGGCAGATGTTATGGGTATTTTGGGATGTTAAACAAATACTGATCAACAGAAGGCAAGAATTAGAAGGCCTTTTAATCTCCTAAATTCAAATAAAATGGGCACGCCTTATATCATTGTTGAATCGGAGAGTGTTGCCTGCTTTAACACTTTTGTAGTTTGATGTCAAAATATACAAGATGGAAGTAATTGTTTTTGGTTGGCCTGTGAAAATTTACTCTGTGTTGAACTTTAAATAAACAAGTACTTATTAAATGGGAAACATGCCATCTGTTTTTTCAGAAGTTAAAGCAAAGACTTGAATATATTTTTGATTTAAGTGGGCAACAATTTCAAAACAATTCAGTTAGCCTGAGGTACAGAAGAAATTGCTTTACTGTCAACAGATGTTGCTATCGTTTTTCTTCTCAAGTTCTTTGAAATGTTTTATAAGAAGCCATAATTAGTGGTGTTTAACCAATGTTGATTTGAATAACTTGCCTTGCTTGAACAAAGTTGATTCACCTTTAAAGGCATGCCATTTTCTGGATTACTCTGCTTTTTTAACTAAGTATACTGCATAATAAGACATAGTATATTGTACCAAAGTACACACCATGTTCTTTGCAATCTGCAGATGGTTGATTGTATAACTGAATACTTTCATATGTGTAGTTATGCTCATAAGTATTGGGACACTGATGCAATCTTCATAAATTTGGCCCTGTACACCATTTCAATGGATTTGAAATTAAGCAGACATTATGTGATTGAAATGCAGACTTTAGCTTTAAGGGGTTTACCTAAAATATTGTTTGAGCTGTTTAGGGATGACTTTCATTTTTCTGCATAGCTTCCCCATTTCCAGGGAATGAAACATATTTAGACATTTGACTGACAAGCTGTTCTATAGCCAGGGTGGAGCAGTTCCCTCATTATTTCATTCATTATTAAGGAGGTTAAAGGTCTGGAATTGATTCCAAGTGTGTAATTTACATTTGGAAGCTATCACTGTAAACTCTCAATATGTGGTCCAAGCAAGTAATAACAGTCCAACATGAGGCTGAGAAAACAAAATAAACCCTTTAGAGAGAGAGCAGAAAGATGAGGATTGGTCAAATCAACCATATGGTATATTCTTAAAAAGAAGGAGCAGACTGGTGAACTCAGCAACACCAGAAGGTCTGGAAATCCACAGAAGACAACTATGCTGGATGAATGCAGAATTCTGTCCTTGGTGAAGAAGAAGCCCTTCACAACATTTAGGCAAACCAAGAACACTTTTTGCGGGAGGTATACCTATCATTTCCAAAGTCTACAATCAAGAGGAGACTTCAAGATAGTAAAGACAGAGGTTTTACCACAAGGTGCAAACCACTGGTAAACTGTAAGCACAGGAAGAACAGATTAGACTTTGCCAGAAAACAATTTTTAAAAGCCTGACCAGTTCTGGAACAGATTTCTTTGGACAAAGGAAACCAAGATCAATATATACCAGAATGTTGGAAAGAGAAGAAATGAATTGATGAATACCAGCAGTTTTATGGCATGATCATGCATGGCTGTGAATGGAAGTCAGTCAGTAGTGTTCATTGATGATATGCCTGCAGGCAAAAGTAGCAGGATGAATTCAGAAGTGTTATAGGGCTATACTGTCTGCTGAGATTCAGCCAAATGTTGCAAAACGGATAGGGCAACACTTCACAGTACAGATGGACAATGAGCCAAAACATTTTGCAAAAGCAAACCAAGTGCTTTTCAAGGCAAAGAAGTGGAATATTCTTCAGGGGCAAAGTCATTCAACTGATCTCAACCCAATTGGACATGCATTTCTTTTGCTGAAGACAAAACTGATGGCAGAAGGTCCAACAAACAAGCAGCACCTAAAGACATTGGCTGTAAAGTCCTGGCAAACTATCACTAGGGTGGAAACTGAGCACTTGGAGATGGCCATGGGTTCCAGTGTTCAGGCAGTCATTGACTGTAAAGAATTTTCAACCAAATGTTGAAAATTAACATAATCATAAATATAATGATCGTTTGTCCAAATACATTTTTGAGCCTCTGGAAAATGGGGGGGAGGCTATCCAGAAAAATGACTCTCATTCCTAAACGTCTCCTACAATATTTTTGGTAAACCCCTTAAATTAAAGCTGAAAGTAAATCACATAATGATTGCTTTATTGCAAATCCATTGTGGTGGCGTACAGAGCCAAAAAAACTTGTATCACTGTCCAAATACTTGTGGACCTAACTGTAGGTCAATATTTTGTTCTCTTGGTTTTGACTAGTCAATAGGATCATATAGAACTTTAGTATAAATATATAATACAAAATGGAAAAGGAAAAGAGAGGGCATAAAGCATTAACACACTACTGCTACTACTCTACGAGTAATAAATAATAGATTGCATTTCATGTTGTCTAACATATAAAGTTCGATAATTTGTTTAGCTCATCACTAAGTTGTACAAATCCAGAAACCTTTTACAGGTTGTCAAGGTTTCTGCTTCAGCTACATGGCTCAGTAGTTTATTGCAGGTTCCTACAGCTCTGTGTGTGGAAAAAGTGTTTTAATTACAATTTCCCTTAATTTCCACTGGTGTCCTTAAGTTAAATATTCGGTACTTAGTTGAAAGAAATCTATTGAATCTACTTTATCAACACCTTTGAGAATTTTGAATACCCAAAATGGTCCACATGAAGCCTCTTCTGTTCAAGACAAAAGTTTAATTGCCTCAGGTTGTCAGAGTAGGATGTGTCCTTTACACATAGAATGCACTTGTTTGCTTGTCTCTGCACAGATTTAAATGCTGCTAGGGTGCTGACAAAAACTTCACATTACTCCAGATGTGGTCTCACTAATGCATAATGCCCCTAGATTTATGTTCAAAAGTTTTCATAATATAACCAAATATTTTATTTGCCTTTTTAAGTGCTATTGTTCACTGTGAAGAGAAATTCATATTGCTGAGTTGGTTTGCTCTAATTTCATAAAACTTTTTTAATGAGTCATGAGGACCAGTCCGTTTTATCCATTTTGTTTCTATAACCATATCTTTAATTTTACAGGTGCAAATTTACTGACATGTTGGCAATGTAAATGTGGTGATGAAGATTGAAATGGTAGGAAGGGATCCAATGGTAAAGGTCAAGAGTAGGAGGGGGTAAAACTTACCCTGAAAGTTCGCTCTCAAAAGGAGAGTGGCAATTTTAAACAAAAGAGGAATGAGGGACGTAAGAACTTAGGCGATGACAGTCATTAATTATTCAGGACATTCAGGTGAAAAAAATAAAATCTGCTATCTTTGATGAGAGGGAGAGAGAGTGCTAGGAATGGGCTTCGATGATGCCTGAAGACCTCTACCGGTAGGTCACTCAAGCTGTTTATCCATTCTGAGAGCACTCTCTACCGTCCTTTCCATAATTCATCATTCACAAATAGGACCATTTTTCCTGTTGGGACGTGTATAAGAACATAAAACCATTTGAAACAGTTTATCAGACTTTGGTTTATTTATTTTTTAGGGATGAAGTGTTTTCACCTGTTTTTCTGAATAATTTTGCTGCTGCTCTGGGGGTGCCTATTTTGCTATCCCAACAGAGCACTGGGCATTTTCTAACCCACCAAAACACTTCGGGGAGGTGTTAAAGGCATTGGGATCATTGGTTGCAGGTGGGTTTGGTGTGATGATATGAAAGTTCTAGTAGACTCTGTTCATTTTATCAGTAGGTTACGAGTCTGCAGTTAAAATAATTGTCTTATGGATGTGCGTAGTAACTATAGAATCCAGAGGATAAATAATTTCAAATAGAAGATTAGCGTTTTTGTAAAAGGTATGTAGTGTTTTACGTATAAATTTGATACCAAATAATAGATTCAAATAACTACAGAATCTGCTCCTTTTAGATGTCTGCTGTTATTCCTTTTTGTGTTTGTTAATGGTGTCTTAGTTCAAATTCTGGGCTGTTCATACTCCGTCTACCCTCTGCTCTAAGACTTAAGTCACCTGGCAGTAGATTTTAAAAATCAAATTCCTACATGATTGTGTATTGTTAAACAGTAAACTCAATATTTTAAGCCAGATTTTGAAATGTATGATTCTGTATTTCTATACATTTCCTTTCTGTACATTATTCACCATAGTGGATATGAGGAAAAATATATTTTGTATTCACAGTGACTTTCTTCAGTTTAAATCTTTATAAATCATTTTCTTTAAGTAGTAGATTGAAGTTAATGTATTTGTGATATGTAGGATCCAAAATTCACACAGGGTTTTTCTACGATATTTTGTCATTTTTATTGTACTGATTTCTTTTAAATAGATGAATGACTCTGCTATTCCTTTTTAAATCTTATGAATATACTCATATTTAAAATGTCAATGTTTACTTTGAGAGTTTGCATGTTTTAATCTGTTTTTGGTATTAACTCAGTTTATTGTCCTGTATGTCTTGATTACGTTTATTTTAACCTTTCTTCCTCATTCAGACTTAACATTCTCCTTTTCCATTTTTTCTTCAGGTTACAAAGATGTATTTGATTAATTTTTAAGAATTTTCTTTTGTTAAATTACATGATCACTAACACCACACAAGAGTATACAATACAAGTAATAGTTCAAATGTATTAATGTTTCTGTATCTATCCCTGCTCTTCCCATTTAGGTTTGCAGGGAGTCGCAGCTTATCTGGGTATTAGTAAGGGACAAGTAGACAAACAACTTTGGACTGTATGCCAGCTAATGGTGGGCAACAGAAAAAAAGTTTGAGATTATTTCCAACAAGGGCTTCGCTCGCCTACCCCCGGCGTTGGGTATCCTGAAATACATTAGTCGAGCTCGTTCGTCTTGGAGCCATGCCCGCATTGCTTGCGGCATTTCAGACGCGCGTTGTAGGCACCTGCGTTCATTGATTTTATCCAACCGGGCTCATGTTTGTATATCCGTCAGTCGAGCTCGTTCATTTTGAACTCGTGCCTGCTTTGCTTCCGCAGTTTCAGACGCACGTTGTAGGCGCCTGCGTTCATTGATCTTATCTAGGTGGGCTCGTGTTTGTATCGTTGAGCTGTATTGTGTTTGAATTCGGTGTAAAGCGTTCAGCGGTTTGTACAATCCCAAGCAGCACATTATTCCTAACTTCACTCCGCAGTAGTGCCACTCACAATATGGCGGTGACGCCTGCGCCTTCCGTACCATCATTGTGGACCTGTGGGGCCGCCGTAGCGTCTTCCGTTTGAATCTGGGCTGCAGCGCAGAATCGTCTTTTTTGTATGGCTGTGTCTTTAGTTGTTAGCTATGGGCGCGTTGTTGCTTCATTTCTCATTCACGTCAGTTGAGCTCTTTCGTTTTTGGGCCGTGACTCCTTCGTTCGCGGTGGATACGACTTCGCTTGCGGTTTATGAGACGCCTGCGCAGTTTGTCTCATGGTCCCATCGCCATGTACCTGCGTCCATGCCATCCGGTTTACCATTCTCGGTTAGTAATATGGATAGTAAAGATTTGAAAGCTCTATATTTAGTCTTGCTGAAAGTATGCTTAAATCTGTTTGTGTCACCACGGTTGCACATTGGTTATCACTGCTCCTTCATGGATCCAGTGACCTTGGTTTAAATCTCTTCAATCTCTTCCCGGGTGGTCTGTGTGGGCTTTGCACCATCTCCCCATGTCCGTGTAGTACTCTGGTGTTAAACTACAACATCTTCATGGAAGTGTAGGTTAGTAATATACATCGTAAGCATGGTGCTGGAGAGTGGCAACATGTTACAAGTTGATTACAGTGAAATTCTTACATAAAGTATGCTAGTCTATACTTTTTGGGTCACTTTTTCAATTAAATGAAGAAGTTAAATGTTTCATGACCAGTGTAGCAGCTCACACAGTGGGCTGCATCACTCAATGTGTGTTTTTTTTCTTCAAACACATATTTACCCTAAGGTTGTTAAAAACTAGTATCCTTCAGTATTTTTTGTAAGAAGCAAATCCCTTTGTTTTTGTTTGCTTTATCAATAATGGGAAAAAAAGCTTCCATACATTGGACTTAATGCACAGATAATTATTAGTAATTTGATATTCTGTGGCTATTTTTGTATTAATTGGAAACTAAGGCATCAAGGAAAAGACTTTTTGAATTGAAAGCCTGCCTCTCCCCCCCCCCAATTTGTTGGTCAAGAGTGCTCTGTTCAATTCAAGAAGGTTCCCATGAGGCTTTTAGTTTCCTTTTTATGATTTGCACTGTTTATTACAGAAGTGGCCATTTAAGTCTTTTAGCAAATACATGTGTTTTGCACGTTTTGAGTATATGACTACATAACTGAAATGTGTATTGTTAACCTCACCCCGCCACCCCAAACGTGGACATTTTTCTACATTTGCTGTTGTGCAGTGTTGGTTATTGGCTTGTGTTATATCATAATTGCTTT
The DNA here is from genome assembly GCF_900747795.2 of Erpetoichthys calabaricus. NCBI lineage: Eukaryota > Metazoa > Chordata > Cladistia > Polypteriformes > Polypteridae > Erpetoichthys > Erpetoichthys calabaricus. The sequence continues at coordinate 87,646,225 of NC_041396.2, read as the reverse complement.
TCTCTCTAGTTGCATTTAAACACGAGACTAAAATTTTTTTCTGGCCTACACTAAAAACTACATGGTGTAAAATATTTTTGGATGGATTATTCCTTTTAACTACTCTCTACAAGGAGTATTTTGGATTGAAAATGAAAGAATTATAGTGCCCTCTTGTGTCAGGCAAAGGATGAACATTTTTATGTGAACATTTGATTTGTCTTGAAACATTGGCACAACGTTTCTTAATTTTTTTTAAGAGTGGGATAAGGCATGACAAAATCTAGAGGATGTTTTTAATTGACTTTTTAACAAGTTTTATGTGAGCTCTGTCTCTGCTAGGCAACTAGATAATAAAATACAATGCACATCTCTGTTATCTCTGCTATTGAAAAACGTTTTGGTTGCTTTGCCATAAGCCTACAGCAATATACTGAATAAACATCGTTAATGAATGTTTGTAATTTTTTTTTTTGGCTTATAAAAAATGTAATTTTTGCTTTTCAGATTCCTCCTACAATGTTTAGAGGACCTTGATGCTAGCCTTCGAAAATTAAACTCTCGACTTTTTGTCATCCGGGGCCAGCCTGCAAATGTGTTCCCCAGGCTTTTTAAGGCAAGTACTTAGTTTTTTTCAACACAGCATTTTACCACTGCAAATAATGCAGCCCACCTACATCAATCTAATGCTATAGATCTTTACCCACTTCTAGTAATGTTAATATGCAAGCTTAATTTTTATGCTGTAAACAACCATAAAAAGGAGAAATTAAGAATAAACTGCAAATATTTAAAATGTTTTGGGGGAAAAAAAGCATTGAATAAAGGCAGTTCAAGTTATTGGAAATAAACTTTCACTTCTTTTGGCACTTTCTACTGATTAGTAGACTTGTTGAGATTGAAAATGCCTTACCTTCATTCATCCATCCATCCATTTATTTTGTTCTTTATTTCGCCTTATACAATTTCTTGTGTTAGGAATTTGGTAGTTTTCGCATACCCCTTGGGGTCAGAGCGCAGGGTCAGCCATTGTACAGCGCCCCTGGAGCAATTACAGGTTAAGGGCCTTGCTTAAGGGCCCAGCAGATCAGTGGCCTTTTGGCAGTGACGGAGATTCGAACCGGCAACCTTCGGGATACCAGCGCAGCTCCTTAGCCTCAGAGCCACCACTCCACCCAAATAAAATAAAAAATAAATAAAATAAAAAAATAAAATGCCTTACCTTCATTCATCCATCCATCCATTTTCCAACCCGCTGAATCAGAACACAGGATCACGGGAGTTTGCTGGAGCCAATCCCAGCCAACACAGGGCGCAAGGCAGGAACCAATCCCGGGCAGGGTGCCAACCCACCGCAGTACCTTCATTCAAATCATTTATTATCTTCATCTTACCATAGATCAGTGTCCATTAAACACATTTTCATATTTAGAATGTTTGAAGTAGTAGGAAGTAATTTAATTTTAACTAGAAATGTCATTAATATTCATATTTGAGTTTGGTGTATAATTAGATCTTTGTTTACTGGTGTTGCTGTAATTTTTCCAGTTTTTTTTCTGTAGAGTTTAAGGTAATGGGAGCACTGAAACAGGAGTAAGGAGTAGATCGGATAAAGTCAAATGAGTTTTCTGCTAATTAAAATAAATATATGCATTATAATACATTCTTGTCTGTAATGGCACCAGAGATTGGCAACACGCAGAGAAGAATTTCGCTGTACTCTGCACACATTACAGTACTACTACTGCTATAGACTTTATAGATTTACTTGTTGAGGAGTCAATAAATAGTGATGCATATGTCTGACAGTGCAGTATGACGAAATGGTGTGGAAAAATAGAAAAAAAATGCAGAGGTAAATATGGAACAGCAAAGATGCTCCTGGATTTTATTGTTTCAGAAACCTTCAGGAATCTGTTTCCACCATAGGTGTGCCATGTTTTCTATAGCTTTACCACTGCCTCATTGTCATCAAAGTGCTGTGCTTCCTTTTCTTGTGGAAAACAGTGGCTGTAAAGTAAGCAGAGCACAACTGAGCCTGGTGGTAGCTGGGTTTAACAGTTTTCTACTTGGCTAGATGGAGTGACACACCCTTATTTATAGTACATCCAATATACCATTTCAAATAGCTAACTACATTTTTGTTCTAATTTCCATGATATGACCAAATTAGTTGCGGTAGTCTCTTACAGTTGTTTTAGTTGAGCAGATGTCTTCATACAAGAGTGAGAAGATAATTGTTTTGCATGCTTTACCTGGCAGCTTTGTGGGCAATAGAAGATCAATATTTCTCAGGCCCTCACTTATTTGATGTTATTTATATACAGTAGATTATTCTTTTAATGATGTAGGCGTAAATGAGATCTAAGTTAGCTCACTTTCAGCCTTATTATATAGTTTGGCTACTTAGCTGGGAAATGCCTGGAATAGCCTGATTGGGTTAATTTGCAATCAAAGTATAGAAACATTTTTATTCCATATTTGCCCTTTATACGTAGTGTTTACGTAGTGTTTTTACTTCTGTGCTGGTCATGGATTGTCCATAATGAACACCATGTTCGAGCATAAGGGTGTCCATAAGTGCACTTGGCGCCAGGATGCCGAGGTCGCAGTTCGATGATCGACTTTGTAATCGTGTCATCGGATCTGCAACCTTATGTCTTGGACAGTCGGGTGAAGAGAGGGGCTGAGCTGTCAACTGATCACCACCTGGTGGTGAGTTGGATCAGATGGCGGGAGAGGCTGACGGACAGACCAGGCAGACCCAAAAATATAGTGAGGATCTGCTGGGAACATCTGGCAGAAGGAACCAGTCAGAAAGATCTTTAACTGCCACCTCCGGCAGAACTTCAATCTCATTCCAAGGGAGGCGATGGACATTGAGTCTGAATGGGCCATGTTTTGAGCCTCCATTGTCGAAGCAGCAGAACGGAGCTGTGGCCGCAAGGTTGTCAGTGCCTCTCGTGGTGGCAATCCATGAACCCGGTGGTGGACACCTAGGGTTCGAGAAGCCGTCAAGTTGAAGAAAGAGTCCTATCGGGTCTGGTTGACCAGTGGGACTCCAGAGGCAGCTGAGGGGTACCGGCGGGCCAAGTGTTTGGCGGCATCGGCTGTTGCAGAGGCAAACACTCTGGCATGGGAGAAGTTTGGGGAAACCATGGAAAATGACTCAGTCAGCACAGAGAAGATTCTGGCATTCCGTCAAGCGCCTCAGGAGGGGAAAGTGGTGTTCCACCAACACTGTGTACAGTGGAGATGGGGCCCTGCTGACTTCAACTGTTGACGTTATTGACCGGTGGAAGGAATACTTCGAGGATCTTCTCAATCCCACCAGCATGTCTTCCTTACGAGGAAGCAGAGCTGGAGGACTTAGGCATCCATATCAGGGGCCGAGGTCACCGAGGTAGTTAAAAAGCTCCGAGGTGGCGGGGCCACTGGGGTGGACAAGGTCCACCCTGGGTTTCTCAAGGCTCTGGATGTTGTGGTGCTGTCTTGGTTGACACGTCTCTGCAGCATCGCATGGACATCGGGGGCAGTGCCTCTGGATTGGTAAACTGGGGTGGTGGTCCCCCTTTTTAAGACGGGTGACTGTCGGATGTGCTCCAGCTGTAGGGGAATCGCACTCCTCAGCCTCCCCGGTAAGGTCTATGCAGAGAAGAGAGTTCGGTCAACAGTCGAATCTCAGATTCAAGAGGAACAATGTGGATTGCATCCCGGCCGTGGAACACTGGACCAGCTCTACACCCTGGCCAGGATCCTGGAGGGGGCATGGGAGTTTGCCCAACCAGTCCACATGTGTTTTTTGGATTTGGAGAAGGCATTCGACCATGTCCCATCGAAGCATCCTGTGGGGTGTGCTCCAAAATTACGGGGTACAAGGCTCATTGTTCAGTGCCCATAGAGGAGGAGCAGGAGTTTGGTCCGCATTGCCGGTAATAAGTCAAACTCATTTCCTGTTGAGGTTGGACTCCGCCAGGGCTGCCCTTTGTCACCGATTCTGTTCATAAGTTTTATGGACAGAATTTCTAGGCGCAGCCAAGGAGCGGAGGGGGTCTGGTTCGGTGACCTCAGAATCTCGTCTCTGCTATTTGTGGATGACGTGGTTCTGTTGGCTTCAACAGACAGTGACCTCCAGCTCTCACTGGAGTGGTTCGCAGCCGAGTGTGAAGCGGCGGGGATGAGAATCAGCACCTCTAAATCCGAGGCCATGGTTCTCTGCCGGAAAAGGGTGGAATGCTCTCTCCAGGTTGGGAACACCTTACTGCCTCAAATGGAGGAGTTCAAGTATCTCGGTGTCTTGTTCATGAGTGAGGGAAGAATGGAGTGGGAGGTTGACAGACGAATCGGTGCGGCATCTGCAGTAATGCGGGCTCTGCAACGGTCTGCCGTGGTGAAGAGACATCTGAGCCAAAAGGCGAGGCTGTCGATTTACCAGTCGATCTACGTTCCTACCCTCACCTATGGCCATGAGCTTTGTGTAGTGACCGAAAGAGCAAGATCGCGGATACAAGCGGTTGAAATGAGTTTTCTCCGCAGGGTGGCTGGACTTTCCCTTAGAGATAGGATGAGGAGTTCAGTTATCCAGGAGAGACTCGGAGTAGAGTCACTGCTCCTCCACATTGAGAGGAGTCAGTTGAGGTGGTTCGGGCATCTGGTCAGGATGCCCCCTGGATGCCTCCCTAGGGGGGTGCTCCGGGCATGTCCCACTGGGAAAAGGCCATGGGGCAGACCCAGGACACACATTGGAGGGATTATATCTCCCGGCTGGCCTGGGAACACCTTGGGGTCCCCCCAGAGGAGCTGGATGAGGTGGCCGGGGAGAGGGAGGTCTGGGCTTCCCTGCTTGGGCTACTGCCCCCACGACCCGACTTCGGAAATGCGTTGGACAATGGATGGATGGATGGACATGGTTTTAGATAAGTGTATGTAAATTAGATGTATTGTGAAATGTAAAGTTCACTCCATCTTTTCTCCATACTGTTATTTCTATATTTGATTTTAAAATATTCCTGGGAAGTCTTGCATGTAATGATGTTGTGGAGGGTTTTGCACAAAACTGTGTTTGTTACACAATAATTGAGGCATTAGTGATAATCTTTATAAACAGGCTCACTCTCTTCTAAGTGATTCACTGTGTTTCTTTAATTTAGGAGTGGAAGATATCCAGACTCACATTTGAGTATGACTCTGAGCCTTTTGGAAAGGAACGTGATGCTGCTATTAAGAAGCTGGCTTCTGAAGCTGGAGTGGAGGTGATAGTAAAAATATCTCACACTCTGTACAACTTGGACAGGTAAGCTTTTGGGACAGTGGACCACACTGTACATTTTCAAATTGTAAGGTTTTGTTTTATTTATTTAAGCACCTTAAATAACTGACACCCAGGAAGTTAAAAGACATGATAAGGTAATCTTTTGTGTCAGGTTGTAGTAGCATGATTCTTTCTATGCTGATATCCAGGACCTTGAGCAATATTAACTCGTCAATGGAGTCAATGTGGACTTTTAAAAAATACAATAAAATCTTTTCACACGTAACACTAAAGTCCAGAGGTCTTGTTTAAAGTTGGACTGCTGACATAGTTACAGAATGTTGATGATAAGTCCATCATCAATCAAAAATATAATTTTTAACTTTTAGGCTTGTTTGACTTAAATATTTTATTGTTAACAGTGTTGTCTTGTTTGCCTTTTTATTGGAGTGATGTTAGTTGTACTTATTCATATCCTAATGTTTTCAAATTCTTATATATAAAAGTATTGAATACAGTAGGCATTCATTTGCCTGATTGAATTATTTCAACAAAATCATTCAGTGGATTGAGTAATTGAAAAAATTGTAAGTAGATTAATAGTTTAAAAAAAAATTCTTTTTGGCAGCCTTATTTTAAATTTATGTAACAGAATCTAACAGTGTAGCCATCAGGTCAGGTTGGGGGAGCATGCACTGGTACAGCGTGTTGCCTCACCCATCACACGATGAAACAGCTTGGGACCCTGGTCCCCTGGCAGACACACAGTCCAGTCCCACCCTCCGCAAATGACCATCTATCTCCACAAATGACCATCTATCTGCCACAGACAGGTTTTATGTGTGCATCCTCTTGGCCTGGTTCAGCTGCTTGGGTCCTCAACAATGATGATCCTGCGAGCTGGATCCCCTTTTGGGAATCGTGCCACATGGCTGTAGTGCTATAACTGATGCTCCCTAACATTGCAGGTAATGTGCCTCATTTGGGACTTCATGAGCATCTGCTCTTTCAACACAAAGTCAAACGAGCGGTACCCAAGGAGTTCAGTCTTCGTCTCGGGTTACTGGATAGCATCCATGTCTCGCAACCATATAGCAAAACAGGAGGCACCAGGACTGTAAAGACTTGGACCTTTGTCCTTTTGCAAAGATATCGGCAATGCCACACACCCCTTTCCAGCGACCTTATGAGCCCCCCCCCCCATTCTCTCCCAGTCCATCTGCTGACTTCATAGGAAGGGTCACCAGAGACCTAAGTGTAGTTGGTGAGGTAAGTAAACCTCTCAACAAGGTCAACCCTCTCTCCACAGACAGACACACTATTGATGGCTGCGCCTATAAGGTCATTAAAGTCCTGGATCTTGGTTTGAATCCAGGACACTTGCAAGTCCAGACACTCTGACTGCTTGCTTAGTCTGTTGAGATCCTCGATCAGATCCTCCATAGACTCCGCAAAGATCACAGCATCATCAGTCAAAGTCAAGATCAGCGAATCTTTCTTCACCAAGAGATGTTCCACTGCCACTGGACCCCACAACCCTGCCTAACACCCAGTCCATGCAAGCATGGACCAGAGTAGGAGCAAGAACATATACCCCTGAATCAACTGGGAAAAACACACGGCGGTTCTGCCTCCACTCTGCACAGCACTCACAGTACCAATGTACAGGCCAGCCATGATGTCCAGCAACTTTGAGGGGATCCTGCAAAGTCTCACTATGTCCACAGTTCTTGAGGCTGATCCAGCAATTATCTGTGAACCACCCAATCTCCCTGAGATTGCACTGGTGGTGAACCAGTTAAGGGTAGGGAAGGCTGCAGGGATCCTTGGTGTCCGGGGTGAACTTCTCCAGGCTGGTGGTAAGACTGTCCTCCAGGCATTGCAAGCAACCCTTGCTTCCATTTGGGAGACGGACGTCATCCCAACTGACTGGAAAACGGGACTTGTTTCTCCTTTCTTGAAAGGAAAGGGTGATTGCCCAGATTGCGACAACTACAGGGGGTTAGCACTGCTGTCTGTGCCGGGTAGGGTCCTTGCTAGGGTCATCCTCAATAGGATCCGTGATCACTTGCTCACCTACCGGAGACCATAGCAATCTGGTTTTATGTCTTAAGAAGTCTACCATTGACCACATCCTGGCACTGAGGGTTCTCATGGAGAGCAAAAGTAAATATCGGCAGAGTTTCTTTGCAACCTTTGTCAATTTTCATAAAGTGTTTGACTCAATTGATTGTGTCGCCATCAGGTTACTGAGTAAATTATATTTAAACTGGCAACATTATCCTTAAAATAAAGACTTGCACGCTGAAAAGTCAAATGGAGTGAAATCTTAAGGTTTTTTCCACCCCTTTTGTATATTTAATTAACAAAGGAGTTTAAAGTTTGAATTAATTTCAGCTGTATTATTCATTAGATTTTCATGACAAAAAAAAATGCTTACTACAAAAAAAAAAAAAAAAAGGCGAGGCGTATAAACTAAACCATCAATACCGGAGCAAAGTGTACTCTCTATAATTTGGCACCGGTGATGAAAAGTGGATTTTTTTATAAGCTATAGGAGTAGTACAAGCCATATACTATATAGCAGTGGTTTTCTTTCCTGGGTGCTTTCATGTTGGTGTTTTTTCTCTTTTTATAGAATTATTGAATTAAATGGAGGACAACCACCTTTAACTTATAAGCGCTTCCAGACCCTGATCAGTCGCATGGAGCCTCCAGAAATGCCAGTTGAGCCAATTTCTGAATTAATCATGGGAAAGTGTATGACACCAATCTCTGACGATCACAGTGAAAAATTTGGTGTCCCTTCTCTGGAAGAACTAGGTAACAAAAATTAAACTTTCAACGGTTCTTGCTGAGCCTGTTGGAAACTATAGAAGTTAGAAAAGGCACCTGTGGTATCTAATTTAACATACACTGGTTGTTTTGTATGATTACATGTAGCAGATCAGTCTTGAAGTAACACCTGTTAATTTACTTTGGTTTAAAGGCCTACATGTACTGTACTGAATGAATTGGTGTGGGGCAGGAAGTGTTGTCTGTTGGTGCTTTGATAGGTTTTATAAATGTAAACTTCCTTTAGAAACATTTTTAATGATTTATTTTTATTTTTTTTTAATGATAAGGTTTTGACACAGAAGGACTTGGCTCAGCAGTGTGGCCTGGTGGTGAAACAGAAGCTTTAACACGGATAGAACGACATCTGGAAAGAAAAGTGAGTGAATTAATTCTTATGACGTATGTTTTCCAAATGCTGCCTAAAGTTATGTTCATATGCTTTCCCAAAGTGAGCACATCTTAGAAAATAAGAAAACTTCTTATTTACATGCAGTACCTGTTACTGCTATCACACTCCCATTATTCTTACAGATTCCAGTAATGGAGTTCTGTTCTACCAATTATCACTATTGTCCTTTCCTGTTCGGTGCCGACTGAGCTGTAGAATATAATGAAATATCAAGAGGATGATGTGCTAAAAACTTTAGGCAAGACTATATTTACTAGAGGAAAGGGAGGGTCTTTTTCAGTTTGCAAAGAAAATAATCCTAGAGCAAGAGAGAGAGAGACTCTGTGTGTGTGTGTGTGTGTGTGTGTGTGTGTGTGTGTGTGTGTGTGTGTGTGTGTGATTAAATGGAGAGAAAAAATATTTGCCAACTTATTTTTCCTTACTTGGCAATATATTGGAAAATTGCCTGTATGATTTTTAGAATTACTGTTAGTGCTTAACTTCTGCATTTTTGACTGAGTTTTAATCATAGCAAATGTGTCCACACATAGAAAGACACTTCAGCAATCATTGAGGAATAATCTGCTGCATTTTAATCATGACTGACCTTGTTAAGAAGCGTTAGTGAAAAAAATATGTCTCCTGTTTTAGCAGGAAGCTGCATTAGTTTAACTAAACAAGGTATCATTTAGCCGTTGCATTTAGAGTGCTGGACTGGCTGAAAATCAGAACATACATTTGTTTGTAGGTTAGATAAATATTGCTATGGATCTTTCAACCCTACTCCAAAACTAAACAAGTGATATAAAAGAACTATGACTGGGAAGTAATAATTAAAAAAAAAAAGAATTAATCACATACAGTAATTGTATGGAATTAATCGTGGTTAATCTAACATTAAATTATGCAATCATAAAATAAATACATAAATCATGAAGTAAATATACACTGAATCACAAAATGAATGTAGAATAAACACAAATTGATTTTTTAAAATTAATGGTATAGTCTAAACTTAAACAATGACCTGAAACCTGACCTTTTAACAAAATACTACTTTAGCAAGTATAACCTCAAGTTGAAAAGAAGGCAACGAGAAAATGAGGTTGATGTATTAATTCTCAGATTGGTTTGGCATATGAGACACAGACGTGTCAAAGTAAAATTAAACAATCAACTTTGACTTTGAATGCACTGCTAAAGACTGATGTAATTGAAAGCATCTCTTCAATAGGCATACATTTAAACGTATGTTAAAACTCAGCAGACTCCATCCTCAATTGTTCACCACTATCAACGATTTCATAATTATATTCTAAACAAGTGTTTTTCAACTGGTGCGCAATGAGAGCTACCGAGGTGTGCCATATTGAACCGCCTGTATGACCAGCCAAAGGGATGATACAGCTGGGAAAATGCATCCAAAGTACTCACTAAGTGCTGTGTCTCTGCTGGTATTTTTTTTTTCTGACAGCATCTGATAGTTCTGCCCCTTTGGACAGTTTCGCAAGTGTATACATTTAATACTTTTGTGGATGGTAGAATCGTGGTGTGCCTTGAGATTTTTTTCGGTTACAAAAAAGTGTGCCACCACAGAAAAATGGTTGGATATCACTGCTGTACCTACATCTTTGCTCCTGGCACGCTAAAAAGGTTCTCTGTAGCAGCTATCTTGCTTAAAAACTGGCACTGTGCATTACTTAGGTGGTTATGCTGAGTTCTTTGCATAAATTGGCTAAGATGCTGAAAACTGGAATAATGGGTTCTGTTTCACAGAATCTTCTCATTATATTAGAGCAGTAAGCAGTGTTAGCTACCAGGCACATTAGCAAGTTAAATACAGAAGTGGTAGAGACTAACTTTGGTTTTAGTGCCACTCAAAGAAAATTAATTTTGCATGTATGTGTGCTATGACATTGATTCAATCTTCTTACAGAATCATGACATGAAAAAAGAAAAGAGGGAGCGTAATTTTTACCTTCACTATTTTTCTTTAGTATAGCTCCAAGACTACCATAAACCTCCCTTCCTCCCACACCCTTTCACCTATGTCTGTGTGTATAAATCAAGGAAAAGTACACCAGTACCATGTGCTGACATGTGGCAAGTTGTAGCGAAACCTTCAAATTAAATCTTATTTCTCAAAATTTTTAAAGGTAGTATATAAATACTGTACTTGATGTGTATGTAATTCTTTAGGTTCACACTTAACTGGTTTGTATTATTGTTTTGTAATGTTAAAAAAAAAACACACATGAAAATGCAGCTTTGACCAAAGCACTGGCTGATGTGATTGCCTTGTTGCTAGCTCTGGATGTGACAGTATTTTTTAATGCTTTAAACAGGCCACATTAATTGCAAAAATTATTGCATTAACTCTCCCAGGCCTTAAAAGAACTTTTTTTTTATTTTTAAACTTAGTCAAATTTGAAATTTACAGTGTGATATTCAATATCTATGGTGTAAGAAATATGTTGATCTTCGTCATACTAATGAGATTTTAATTCTTTAGGCTTGGGTTGCCAATTTTGAAAGACCCAGAATGAATGCAAATTCACTTTTGGCAAGTCCAACAGGATTGAGTCCCTATCTCCGTTTTGGCTGCTTGTCATGTCGGCTTTTTTACTTCAAGTTAACAGATCTCTATAAAAAGGTGAGTCAGTGAAATCCATTAGATTTAAAAGCTTTTTTGAATACCCACATAATTTGTAATGTTTGTTTTGTGCTGCTCAGGTGAAGAAGAATAGCTCCCCTCCTCTCTCGCTTTATGGTCAGCTACTTTGGCGAGAGTTTTTTTATACAGCTGCTACTGCCAACCCTCGATTTGACAAAATGGAGGGAAACCCTATCTGTGTTCGCATTCCATGGGATCGGAACCCTGAAGCTCTTGCCAAATGGGCAGAGGGCAAAACTGGATTTCCTTGGATTGATGCTATCATGACTCAGCTCCGCCAAGAGGGTTGGATACATCATCTGGCCCGACATGCGGTGGCCTGCTTTTTGACCCGTGGTGATTTGTGGATCAGCTGGGAGGAGGGTATGAAGGTAATGGAAGGTTTTTGTTGTTGTTGTGTTTTTTTTTTTTTTTTTTTATAAATATATAATTATAATTATAATATAATATTAAAAAAAAAAAAGACGGAGAGCAAGAGCAACCACATCTGTTTTTGGTTGTTGTATATGTAGGGCAGGCAGCTAGCTTAACAGTATTCATTTTAGAAAAATGTGATTAGTGAAGGAAAGCATCTAAACTTACTGCCCACCGTGCCTATATTTAATTTGCTGTAGGTTGACAATTACAGTGATCCCTCGCTATATCTTGCTTCGCCTTTCGCGGCTTCACTCTATTGCGGATTTTATATGTAAGCATATTTAAATATATATCGCAGATTTTTTGCTGGTTCGTGGATTTCTGAGGACAATGGGTCTTTTAATTTCTGGTACATGCTTCCTCAGTTGGTTTGCCCAGTTGATTTCATACAAGGGACGCTATTGGCAGATGGCTGAGAAGCTACCCAACTTACTTTTCGCAATCTCTCTCTTGCGCTGACTTTCTCTGATCCTGACATAGGGGGTGTGAGCAGGGGGGCTGTTCGCACACCTAGACAATACGGACGCTCGTCTAAAAATGCTGAAAGATTATCTTCACGTTGCTACCTTCTGTGTGCAGCTGCTTCGTGAAGCGACATGCTGCAAGGTGCTTCGCATACTTAAAAGCTCAAAGGGCACGTATTGATTTTTGACTTTGTTTTTCTCTGTCTCTCTCTCTCTCTCTCTCCCTGCTTCTGACGGAGGGGGTGTGAGCTGCCGCCTTCAACAGCTTCGTACCGGCGGTGCTTCGCATACTTAAAAGTCAAACAGCCCTATTGATTTGTTTGCTTTCCTCTCTTGCCTGAAGAAGGGGCCTGAGTTGCCTCGAAAGCTTGCATATTGTAATCTTTTTAGTTAGCCAATAAAAGGTGTCATTTTGCTTGGCTTTTCTCTACTCTCTGTTTCTGACAGTTTGTGCTCCTGACGCGCACTCCTTTGAAGAGGACGATATGTTTGCATTCTTTTAATTGTGAGACAGAGCTGTCATCTCTGTCTTGTCATGGAGCACAGTTTAAACTTTTGAAAAAGAGACAAATGTTTGTTTGCAGTGTTTGAATAACGTTCCTGTCTCTCTACAACCTCCTGTGTTTCTGCGCAAATCTGTGACCCAAGCATGACAATATAAAAATAACCATATAAACATATGGTTTCTACTTCGCGGATTTTCTTATTTCGCGGGTGGCTCTGGAACGCAACCCCGCGATGGAGGAGGGATTACTGTAACTGAGAATGTTTTTTTTTTTTTTTTTTTTTTTTTTTTTAAATTATTTTTTATACAATGCCTGCTTTAAGGGTGTCACTCCGCTCCTGCACAGAACCAGCTTTAGTGTTTTTTGCTCCTTGCAAAAGATTTATTTCATTTCATTCTGTTTTCCAAATGTATTACACTGTTCCTTCTACTGTCTCCTGTTGATAGGTTTAGTGTAGATCACCATACTGGAAAAGGTTATTGCTTTGCTTACATGACAGTTTACATTTAGGTATTTATAGTAATTTTTTTTTATGGATTATTTCATACATATATTTAATTCAGTTGTTTAATGACTATGTTGATTATTTTTTGCATAGTGCTAATATACTAAAATGGATCTGCTAAAAATACCACACATTTTGACTTTTTCATTTAGTGATCACTTATTAAGTAAGGATCAATTTTGGTTGCAAAGAGATTGGCCTGGCCAAATATTCCACTCCAGCTATACAAAGAAAACTAGAGGTCCATCCATCCATCCATCCATTTTCCAACCCGCTGAATCCGAACACAGGGTCACGGGGGTCTGCTGGAGCCAATCCCAGCCAACACAGGGCACAAGGCAGGAAACAATCCTGGGCAGGGTGCCAACCCACCGCAGGACACACACCCACACACCAAGCACACACTAGGGCCAATTTAGAATCGCCAATCCACCTAACCTGCATGTCTTTGGACTGTGGGAGGAAACCGGAGCGTCCGGAGGAAACCCACGCAGACACGGGGAGAACATGCAAACTCCACGCAGGGAGGACCCGGGAAGCGAACCCAGGTCCCCAGATCACCCAACTGCGAGGCAGCAGCGCTAAAACTAGAGGTCTGGGAATCTTAATACAAAGAACAATTTTATTTGTAATATCAAATGTAGTATCTTTTTCTGAAGGGCAATATGTATTCGTTATGGGTAATTTATTTAATTATAAAGTGATTTTAATAAATATCTACGCACCCAATATGGATGATAGAGACTTCAATCAAAAACGCATTTGCATTTATTCCTAATGTGAACACTCATAAAATTATAATGGCCAGAGACTTCAATTGTGTTTTAAATTCAGACCTGGATAGATCTTCAGCTACAGGGACAATAACATTTTAACACTGCAAAAACAATTACACAGTTTGTAATTGATCATAACTTATCAGACCCTTGGAGATTTCTAATTCCAAACTCAAGAGCATATTCCTTCTTCTCACCAGTACATCATTGTTACTTCTTGATTATTTCTTTATAGATGACATTTTTTTGCCCACAATGAAATCTTGCATATACAATGATATTGTTATCTCCGACCATGCCCCTCAGATCATGGAGTTCAAATCAATATGCCCCATGTCTCATCTAGCAGCTGGTGTCTTAACCCCCTGTTATTAGCTGACAAGAAATGTACAGAATTTATATGCAAGCAAGTTGATTTTTTTTTTTTTTTTTTAGCTCTGTCAGAGGTCACAGCAGGAATTCTCTGGGGAAACTCTGAAGGAATTTTTAAGAGGACTGATTATTTCATATCTCTCCCACAAAAATAAATCCAAAACCAAGAAGGCATCAGAGTTAATCATTGAAATTACCAGAATAGATCAAGAATACACCAGGTTTCAAAATGAGGCACGTTTATAGGAAAAGACAGGCTTAACAGTGAGAACTCAACCTCTTAACAACAAAAGAAATGGACCAACTCATTTTTATTTCTTTTCCAGAAGAAATATTGATCAGTCTTGAGGACACAGACAGCATTTCTATAATATATAAAAACATTTAATATTCCCTCCCTTTCAAAGATCCCTTTCCCTCTGTACTCTGGGATCTCTTACTCAACATTTCAGAAAAGGAGTGGAAGGCAGCCATGTACAGGATTTAATCTAGCTCCATATGCGCGAAGCATATAATTATTCAACTTAAAATCTTTTATCAAGCTCCTCTTTCTCGTTTAAAATTGTGCAAAATGTTTCAAGGACAAGATCCAACCTGTGAACGTTGCAATCAAGCTCCAGTCTCATTGGTCCATATGTTTTTGGCGTGCACCAAATTAACATAATTCTGGACTAAAATCTTTAAATGCCTATCAGACAGCCTTCGTGTCACAGTCACTCATAAATCCATTAATAGCTGTATTTGGTATACTCCCAGGTGGGCTTAAAGTGGAGGACAAACATACTATAATTGCCTTTACTTCACTATTAGCACGTAGACATGACTTGCTCAACTGGAAGAATCCTAGCCCACCTCTTAGGTCAGTGGGTAACTGATGGTGTATACTATTTGAAATTGGAAAAAATCAAATTCACACTTGGAGGATCTGTTCAAAACTTTTTTTAAAAACCTTGCAAGATCTAATCAATAACATTTTATATTGGGGAAAAGGATTCTCTTTCCTCTTTTTTCTACTTTTTACCCTGGCTGTTGGCCTTCCTCTCCTTCTCTTGGGTGGGGGTTGAATTGGATTTAGTCTTGTTAAGTTTGACTTGTTTGTTTGGACTGTTACTTGCTTTTCATTAATTCGATAAAAAATTAAAAAGCATAAAAGACAAATCCTATGGTTCATATTATATATTGAAATAAGATTAAGGAATTTTGATGCATGAATGGTCTCTGCCAGCTGCTCTAGTGATGAATGAAAAGGGGAAAGAGAAGGCAGCCCTGTCTTGGAACCATTCTTAATAAGAAAATGGAGATTTGTCTAAATTTGTGAGCAGCAGAAATGTAGGACTAAAGTGTAATATTTTAATTGTGCTCACAAACTCAGTATTAAATCCCATCTTGTCAAATAACTGTCAGAGAAATGCCCAGTTTAAACTGATTTAATACCTTTTCAGTATCCAGGGAGAGTAAAGCTGCAGGGGAATAAAAAGAAAGGAGCTGCATCAATTACATGAAGCAATATTCTGAGGTTATCCATGGCTAAAAAGATCTGGGTAGTGTGTTTGACTTGTTTTTTATTGGAGAGTGATGATTACAGTGTTGAGTGTAGGATTTAAGTACTGTGTGGAAATGACTGTATTTGGCATGTGGAAGAGAAGTAAAAAAAAAAAAAAATCCAAAAGGATTAACACAGTGGAATGCCATCAGTTCTTTGGGCTTTTCTTTATTAATAGTGCCCCAAATTTCTAATACATTTTCAGTGTTAACATGCCTAAACAATGTTTTGGTTTTGGACTTTTGATTTCATTTTGTTTTTCTTGCCATCCATTCCTTTTTTGTTATTTAATTTTTACTGCTTCATTTTTAGGTTTTTGAAGAACTTTTACTGGATGCAGACTGGAGTGTAAATGCCGGAAGCTGGATGTGGCTTTCTTGCAGTTCATTTTTTCAACAGTTTTTCCACTGCTACTGTCCTGTTGGTTTTGGGCGCAGGACGGATCCTAATGGTGACTACATCAGGTGCGTTCCTCTCCCCTTGGGAATTCAAAGTGCTTGGGTTGATCAACAATAGTAGCATGCCAGATGTCCTTACAATCCACCTTCAACAGCTAATGTAATAATTATAATGCTGTCTAATGAAGGGCTTTTGTAATATGTTCTGAAAAATGATGCTATTCAAACCTAATTTACCTTCAGACTTATTAATTTATCACACTAAGAAATATCCACTTGAATAAGATTTATTCATTATGTTTGGATGACAGGCAGGTAGGGCTGGGCAATATAACGAGATTTTAAAATATATAAATAGAGCAGGATATCGATTGTGGCAGTATCATTTATTTATAGTTTTACAAAGCATTGATCACCCGAAACGCCTAAGCCAATTCAGACGACATTGTAAGCTTCCCTTACCGACCTGATTGCTAAATTAAACCATTTTATGTTGACAACTGATATGTGGTCAAGCCACACTTGCGAGCCATATGTAAGTGTGACTGTTCATTTCATTGAAGAATGGGAGATTAAATGTGTGTGTCGGCAAACAAGCTATTTCCCTGAAAACCACACTGGTGTACACATAGCTGAAGCTCTGCAAGACACACTTACAAACTGTAAGCTGGATGAAAAGAGGCTCCTTTCTCTTGCAACCAACAATAGGAGCAACATTATCAAAGTGGTGCAATCACTGAAGTGGACTAGTATGCAGTGCTTTAGGCACTGACATCTGGTAATTAGGAAGTGCAAGTTTTTAAAAAAAATTAATGTTAACTTCCTAAGCTTTATATGTATCAAATCCAGAATTAAGCAGAAATAACTGATTTTTAAACTGCTTGCCTTTACAGTGAGTTATGTCAGATAAACACATTACTTATTTCACAAAGTGAACTTTAAATTAGCTATAGCATAAAATTTAAAATGCCCTTAGGATAGACTTTTTTTTTTTCTTTCAATTTTACAGATTTATTTATTTAAAAAAATGCAATTTAAAACTAACAAATTTAAATGGATGTCTAATGTCGCAGTGGTAGTGCTGCTGCTTTGCAGTAAGGAGACTGTGGAAGATTGTGGGTTCACTTCCCGGTTCCTCCCTGTGTGGATAGCGCTTTGAGTACTGAGAAAAGCGCTATATAAATGTAATGAAGAATTATTATTATTTTTATTATAATGTACTTTACAGTGTAACTTGTTTGTTAAAACATTGGAGAGCAAGTAAGAGACAGTTTATGTATTTATTTATATTGTTAAATTTATTAACTGTATTGTAGGCTGAATTTTCATATACGGTAATTTAAAATTCATTCTTAGAACCCTTAGGCCTGCCATTTTTTACTTGCATTTAAACATTTTATTTACATTTACATTATGTTCTTAGCCTGAAAGCAGATACAATAGTTCTTTTAGGTACTGTGGACCAGTAAGTTAAATATATATATTAACTAGGAGGCTTCACCCCCTGATCACTTCACTTGCCAACCCCCTGGCCTGTGCTATGCACCAGTCACTTCACATCTCTGCTGCTCGCGTATGTGGATTTCACTTTCACTAAGCAACAAATCTTTTCATTCTCATGGATACGCTTCTTCATTGGGAAGAAACACTACTTTTCCCTGATGGCAACACAAATTAGACGATCTACAAGTCTCCGACTTAAAGTTTAAATCCAAACAATAAATTCGATCATTTTGCTGTTCCGTTATTCCACCGAGTAATAATTTCTGTTTCTTTGCTCTAATGCGATCTTTACTATCATTGTTTTGAGACTTTCGAATTTTAGTACTTTCATTATCTCTAACGTGCTCTGCATGTGTATCACACCGTTTTTGAATTCTTTACGATGTTCTACTTTGTCATCTACTATGCCTTTTATTTCCGGCCCCAAGCATGGTTAAATCTCATGGCACAAAGTCTCGTCTCACACGACTTGAAAGTATCTCTCTGAAAAAGTCTCGTCTCATGCCAGGATTTTTTATATAATAGAGAGATTTGTTATGTATTTCAACCTTTATTTTGATGGATACATTCTTGTGATATTTTGTTTGGTTAACAACTTAAAATTTTACACACTTTATAAAAATATCTAGATATATATTGTTTATCACCATTTATGCCAAAATATATAGCCCAGTCCTACAGGCAGGAACATTTGCAATATACCTAATTGTATTGTATCAAATTAAATGAATTTTCAGAGCTATAAAGCATGGAGATAATGCATCTTTTGCATGTGGAACAAGCCTAATTTAGTACTGTGCTTCAGAGCTCTAAGAATTGCCACTCCAAAATAAAAGCATTGGCATATTTAGAAAGTTTAATATATGAAAGAATTCAAACATTAGATGCAAGTACTGGACTTTATGAGTTTTGGGGTTTTAAAGCATGCCATCCTGTGTATTCTTAGACATTTAAATGAGAGGGAAGTTATGTTATAAGCACATCAAATTTTTATTTGAGAAATGTGGGTAAATTACAAAAACATGATTCATCCTTTTTTGTTTGAGGTAATTTGAAAATGAATTTTGACACATACATTATTTTTGTAGCTGCAGTGGTGATTTTAAATCCTTGTTATTTGGGTACTATTCCATGGTTTTTGTGGCCTTTCTGTAATGCTGTTGTGCCCTGTACACCTGTAAGCCATGTGGTATTAAAGCTGGCTCCTGACTTTTCATTGTTTTTTTCGTCATCATTAG
This sequence comes from Erpetoichthys calabaricus, assembly GCF_900747795.2. Taxonomy (NCBI): domain Eukaryota; kingdom Metazoa; phylum Chordata; class Cladistia; order Polypteriformes; family Polypteridae; genus Erpetoichthys; species Erpetoichthys calabaricus. The sequence continues at coordinate 87,627,373 of NC_041396.2, read as the reverse complement.
TGTAAAGGAGTCTGTTTTGTCTTTTTGAATGAACCCTTTTAAGTACCAGAGGGTTTTTTTTCCCTTTTTTCTCTTGTGTTTGCTTCATTTTTCTTGATTGGTTTTATGAGAATTTCTGCCTAGATACATAGCAACAAATAAATATATTTTTAAAGTCTCTTAGTTTGTCAGGGACCTCAGGATTGTTTTTTTTTTCCTGTGGTAAATAGGACATTGTTTTTACTTTTCTTTGCATTTAGCTTGCAAATGTTTTTGTTTTTTTTATTCATAAAATGTTAGGGTCAAAACATAAAACCTTCCAGTCTCTTTTCATAAGTTGTTTAATTCTTTATATAGTGTTTTTGTTGTTTTTAGTTTGAAGTGATGTCAGCACTCTATAGAGAAGTTGATGCAGAATATCTTCCTCAATAATGGCTTTTAGAAATCCTTAAGTGATTGTTTGCTTTCTTTGTATTTTTATTTCTTTTTTAATCATACAGTTGTTGTACTTCAGTAAGATGTGGTTTGTTCAAATGTATTGCTTTCAATTAAGTGAGAGGATTATTGCCTCAAAAACAGGAAACTAGAACCCTGCTAAAAATCAGTGGATTATTCATAGAAAACGGCAGGCTTCACATCATCAGTTTTTGGAAGCTACACATAAAGTTCAACATTATATTCAAGACGTCAAGAAACTAATTGCCGTCCTTGGGTATTGCTGTTTGGTGTTTGCCAAGATATGCTATCAATCTGTGAAACTTGCACAAATTATCATGAAAAACTTTTTATATGTAGCATCTCCTTTTTATTAAAAAAAATAGTTTGTTCTTCCTATTTAGGAATTTAGTTTCTGCATCCATTAACACATTTAAATTAGTCTGATTACTTTCATTAACTATACTATCCCTACCATGTACATTTCAGTAATTTTGGTGTTATAAGAAATTTGTTCTCATTTCTAACTTTTCTTTTTAATTTTTCTAGCTTACTTCCTTTTTAATTTTGCAGATTTTGTAAATAAATTTATTTTATCAATGCAGGTATCAGTTACATGGTCGTGATGGGTGATGCACACTAGTCAAAAAGCACAACTCTGAAGCAGCGCCTTATAGTGAAGTTATTTGTCTGCAGGTGAAAACAGAAGCTCTGATTGTCGCCTTTGCTTTTTTAATAAGATTGATGCCACACACCAGCAAGCTAGTACATGACAAACCTAAAAAAAGGTTTTACATCCTAGTTTTCATGTATAAATCATCAAAAAACTCAGGCTGCACAACCATTTTTTGACTTCTTTTGAAACAACTATCAAGAATGTTAATAGATTTTGGAGCCTGTTGAAAGACAGAGGGGAAGAAGACTAAATATAGCATTTGTTGCATTCTAATTCCAATGACGTGACACAGGCAGATATTTACTCCTAGAGAGATTCTGCTTCCAAACAAAGTGTATATCATCACAAAATTGTCAGTAATTTAGGGAGAGTGTGCAGTATACAAAGCAAATCTTTGCATATTCATAGTAGCAATGAGCATTTAAACAAAGCATCTATTCTCACTTTCTGAACTCACTTTTTACATTCCTGCTTACAAGACTGGTATAATCTCTAAAGGCATAACTGACCATTACAGAGCATGTTTACACAGTCCTATACTCTTGGCAAGCCAATTTGTAGTTGTTGGTTAATCTAACATGCATGCTTCCAGGATAAGCGACAATACAAGAATACATGTACTAAATGTGACTGGACTGGAAGGTAAACCCACAGCCTAAGAACTGATACCGTAATGCTGTCATTTTTTCCCTACCATTATCTACTTGCATCATTTTTTATTTATTTCCAGAAAACGGCCATGAGGATCAAACTGGAATCGCCAGTCAACCTAACCAACACAAACATTGGGAAACATACAAAATCGACATTGACAATTAGCAGTCACAGTAACTTAGGACTCTCAGTCCATGAGGCAACAGTGCTAAACACTAAACAACAATGTTACCCAAGAAAATCATATTTAATACAAAAAGAAAAAACTGACACAAATCATTACACTGTTCACTGAAGGAAAAAAAATAGTTGTTCTGCCAGGTATGAAAACTTGTAGGAAAGGAAATGTGCACAATTTTCACATTATGCAGTGGGCCAGAATCATTTTTCTTGAGTAAATGCATATCCCAAAAACAAAATTCATGTGTGTTTTACTATAAGCAGAAGTTTTGCGTTCTCTCCTCAACATAGTGGAGTGTTTTCATGTATGTGTAGAGTTATTTTTGAGGGCCAAGGCATTTGGTTTCTGCCTCAGCCCTCCAGTTCATACTAGCAGGATCTTCAGTGCCCACAAACCAGACCCAGGATGTTTGTCTTTAAAATCTCCACTGAAAGGTGTCACCTTCAACTGATCAGCATCTCCAGACACCGTGCTGTGGCACTGGTAAATGGAGTAGCTCCCGGTTTTGTTCCCTCTAAGGAGGACTGAAACCTAATGCCTTCAGGTGAGTAGGTGAGTGCCCTCCTATAATTATCTCCTATGTAGTTTTTTGAATTAACCCACTTAGCATATATAGTCTTGTTCCAATTCACACGTATCTGTAGTGCCAAACAAATTTATTTGACACAAGTACTGTATTTTTGGCTTTTTAAATATCAAAAACAAGTTCACATCATTTGATGTTTTCTTTGGTATTAAACATTTTTGGTGTATGAATGTTTTTATTGTTCAACTTTCTTCCTGAGTAAATAGCTTTATTTCATATTAGGTTCAATATTATTATAATATATATCTTGTTTCTTCCTCGATCAACCATGTTCTTGTTTAACAGTTAGTCAGGACAAATTAAAGGTTAAAAGAGAATGAAACATGTCCAAAAAATGCAACATTGTTGAGTGCTTTGGGAAAACGGTAAAGCAAATTCTGTCAGTCATGTTGACATATACTCATCTGCCACTTTATTAGGTACACCTTGCTGATACTAGGTTGGACCCCCTTTTGCCTTTAGAATTTTAGTAAATCTTTGTGGCATGGATTCAACAAGGTCCTGGAAATATTCCTCTAGGATTCTGGTCCATATTGACATGATAGCATCATGCTATTGCTACATATTTGTCAGCTGTACATCTATGATGCGAATCTCCTGTTCCACCACATCCCAAAGGGGATCTATTGGATTGAGATCTGGTGACTGTGGCAGCCATTTGAGTACAGTGGTCATGTTCAAGAAACCAGTTTGAGATGATTTGAGCTTGTGACATGGCATGTTATCCTGCTGAAAGTAGCCATTAGAAGATGGGCACACTGTGGTCATAAAGGGATGGTCAGCAACAGCACTTTGGTAAGCTGTGGCATTTAAACAATGCTCAGTTGGTACTAAGGGGCCCAAAATGTGCCAAGAAAATAATCCCCATACCACCACCACATTGATACAAGGCAAGGTGAATCCATGCTTTCATGATGTTGATTCCGGCTTCTGACCCTACCATCTGAATGTCGCAGCAGAAATCAAGACTCGTCAGACTAGGCAATGTTGTTCCAATCTTTTGTTGTCCAATTTTGGTGAACCGTGTGAATTGTAGCCTCAGTTGCCTGTTTTTATCAGACAGGAGTAGCACCCAATGTGGTTTCCTGCTGCTGTAGTCCATTTGCTTCAAGGTTCAACATATTGTGCTTTCAGAGATGACCTTCTGCATACCTCGGTTGTAACAAGTGGTTATTTGAGTTAATTTTCCTTCCTGTCTGCTCGAGCAAGTGTGGCCATTCTCCTCTGAACTCTGGCATCATCAAGGCATTTTCACCTAGACAGCTGCTGCTCCCTGAATATTTTCCCTTTTTTGGACCATTTTCTGTAAACACTAGAGATGGTTGTGCATGAAAATCCCAGTAGATCATCAGTTTCTGAAATACTCAGACCAGCCTGTCTCGCACAAACAACCATGCCACATTCAAAGTCGCTTAAATCAGTTTTCTTCCCGATTCTGATGCTTCATTTGAACTTCAGCAGGTCATATTGACAGTGTCTACATGCCTGAATGCATTGACAGATGCCATGTGGTTGACTGATCAGATATTTGCTATTAGCAAGCAGTTATACAGGTGTACCTAATAAAGTAGTCGTGGGTGTATTTAATGGGAAAACAACTATGCACAGTTAAGGTCATAAATATTAGCTCCCTCTCCAAAATTAAACAAAACCATTAATTTTTCTAAGACAAATTACTAGCATTTAAAGTATTTATGAGAATTGCTTCCAAAGACTATATCTACGAAGTTTGGTTAAAATAGTTTACTGATGCACTTAACCTGAAACAAAAGCACAAAAATGGCATGGCCAAAATTATTGGGCCTCTGACAATTAATAGCCAATAGTGTACTGTACCCCTTCTAACTCTCAACTTCTTGCTGTAGTTTCTGACAAGGTTTGCACAAGTTTCCTGTAGGATCTTAGACCATTCCTCTATGACAAATTGCATCAGTTCATGCAAATTACATGGTTTTCGAGCATAGACTTAACCTTGAGCTCTCCCCAAAGATTCTCTGTAGGTTTGAGATCTGGGTTTTGAGATGGCCACCCCAAGACCTTGATTTTGGTGTTCCTCAAAAAGATCTGGACCAACTGTGATGTGTGCTTTGTGTCATTATCTTGCTGAAAGACCCAGTGACTGGCAGCAGAGTTCTTCAAGTTACCCTTCAAAATGTCAATGAAGTCTTCTTTCTTCATTATGCCAGGTATCTGAACAAGGTTTCCTGTGCCTGAAGCAGCAAAACCGCCACCCACAGCATTATGCTTCCACCATCATGTTTAACTGTAGGAACTGTATTTTAAGGGTTGAAGGGCTCTCCATACCTTCGCCAATCAAAAGCTGTATCCATGTGCCCAAACAGCTCCAGGTTTGTCTCCTCAGAGCAAAGGACAGATTTCCAGAATTCATCCTTATGTTTCAAATGGTCCTTGGCAAACTTTATTCTATCTTTGATATGCAGCTGTGTGAATAATGAAGTTTTCCTTGGCTAGTAACCTCAAAGATTCCCATGCTGAAGAGCCCGCACAACAGGGTTTTTTTTTTTTTTTTTTTTTTTTTGAGTCTTCAAGTCCAGAAGAGGCCAGTTCGGTGACAGTGGCCTCTGCAATGATCTTGTTGACATTTCTGATTATTTTCCTCTCCAAAGTCTTTGAAGTCTTGTGCTTGCAAGCACTTCCAGGTTTGTTTCTGACAAAATGCAGAGAAACAATTTGAAATGCCCATATAGCCATCCCCCTTAAGATGAGCATCACCTATCTTTTCTCTGGGGTCTGTACTTATTTAATTGGTTTTTGGCATGATGAAATAAATTTTTACAAAGAATGTAAGCATGATGCATTTCAATCTTGCCTTTAAGTACCATGAACCCTGCTCATTTCATTCCATATATTAATGTGTGGTGGTAATTGATTGAGCCAGTCAAGTCACATGGGGTTCAGGTGTGGCTTGACACCAGAGCATTTAACTTTACTACAATGCTTCCTGACAAATTCAAATGAGGCTAATAATTTTGACCATCCCAATTTTCAATAATGTTCTACAGCAATATAGATTTTTTTTTAAATAAAAATGTACTAGTTGGTAGTTTTTACATTGATAAATGTTTCATTTTGTAAATTTTGAAAAATAATGTTAAAATTGGGTGTAAATGTGTTAAAATGTCCCATTTTCATAGGAGGCTAAAAATTATGACTTTAACTGTATTTGGGAGGGTCGCACGTTTTGTAGGAGAATGAGAAAGCACAAGATCTAATGAATCAGAAGTTGTAGGAAAAAGTCAGCTGCTACAAATTTTGAAGAGTATACTGACAATGTTAAAATTAATTTAAAAGAACTCTAGAGGCTACGTGTGAGTAGATTAGTCTGTTAGCTTGGCTGACATAGCTTACATTTTAGACAAATGTAAATCATGCCGTCTTAGATATTTTTGGATATTATGATACACAACAAATTCTCACTCTATTTTGTTTATTTGAATGTTTTTGAATTACCTGAGAGAGTTTAAGAGACTTTAGGTGTAAGGAGCAGATGTTTCACCAGCATCTAAATAAGTAGGTAAATGAGCACTTAGAAAGAAGTCAGTCATTTTCACTCATTGTCCATAAATACTAATGTTTAATTCTTACATTTCTCATATCTGCATAACACAATTGTTTTTTTAAGAATTGTGCCTTTGTACATACGTTTTTCCTTCTTGTGTATGTTTTTAAGAAACCAGTTATGCTACAGTTTCTAATAGGAGTTACAGCATAGGTTTATGCTAGAACAAATCTGGTGCTTTTTACATTAGCAGATGTGTAGATGTGTTTTTAGAAAGTAAATACTGTGTTGTGTTGACAGCACAATCTTTTATTTCAGGAAGCTGTTGGGGGCATCTTGTTGAAACATAGTTGGTAATAATTGTGTTGTCTGTGTGACAGCAGAAGTATTCTAAAATAAGATGGCTCCCAAAACATTTTTTGAAAGTAAATATTTCTATATCAGTTTCCTCGTGGTTTTAGTTTAGTAAGAAATTTAGTAATGAATTTATGAAAAAAAAATCCTTAAATGGCATATTTTTAAGACTAATTTTTAACACTATACAGAACCTTCAATAATAGTCACTTACTTTTTGTGTATATTGAGCTTTTTTATTAATTTGTTGTTCAAATTATTGATGATGGAGAGATTACTGATGCATTATGCTGCAACCCCAGTTAATCCACTTTGATTTATGTGCTCATATAGAATGGTTAATGAAATATGTGTTATTGAGATTCATTTTACATAGCCTCAAACTTTCATTTTGCAATATTAAAAAATTGGGATACTTGTGCAGTAAGTGATGTCTTGAAGCCCCATGTATGGAAATGTTTTTGAAATTTCCTATAACTTTAGAACAATTCCAAGATTAACTCAAATCTCTAAAGATAAACTTCATCATAACAAAGGAGATTAAAGTTTTACTAACAAAAATGCATATCTGCAATTTCAGTGGTTTAGCTTTTTCACACAAAAAGTAATTTAAAAAATTTATGAAATGGTAGTCTTGTTCACCTATCAGTGTAGCATAAATTATAAATGGAGTGCATCAACAGGGTTTTTTTTTTTTTTTCTTCTTCCTACCTGTCTGGCATGTTTTTTCTAGACATTTGGTACAGTGTATTTTATTTAGGATGGGAATAAGTATTAGTGATGTGCCCCACTCACTTTCCTAGGTTAAATTTAGAAATAAATCGGAACTTACATTTAAGTAGTATCTACAGTAAGAAATGTATATGTGCTGATTGTGGACTGGTGTGTTTTTTGATAGACTTAAGACTCTTGTAAAAATATATACATTTTTTTTTCTAAATTTGCATTTAATAATTTATCATCATAAAGGTTTATCTAGTATTACATGTGTTACAAGAGTGTTTTTTGTAAATTATGATGACATTTAGAGTCATTGTTAACATTGTTAAATCATAGCATTTTTCAACCTTCTGTTAATCTAAATATATTAAGTCCTCATCAGTCATTTTTATGGATGTGTTTGCACACTAAGCACAATCACAGTAGATAAAGTATTTACTTTTACGAAAGGTATCTATTTGTATTCTAGATCTCAAACAATACATTCAGTGCATAGTAATTATACACTAGGCCATACAGTGACTAGGGTAGTGTAATAAATAGTTAGAGACAAATGCACTGTCAGTAAAAACAAGAAGAACCACAAAATTCTTAATATAGAAGTATCGGGTTTCCTTGCCTATAAAGTAAACCATCTTTAGTTTTATTCAGTCCCAATATTGAGATGCATCTGCTTTTAAAAACCTGGTAAGCCTGGTAATGCTGATCATCACCTATTTGAATGTCGTAAGCACTGCCAAAAAGCATGACTTGACCTTGGTATAGTGAAAGTGTTTTTTGGGTCTAAGGTGTAATACTTGTTGCGTCAGACTTGACCAGCATACTCTTCATAAAGTAATTAAGATCTCATGTAATTGACATAAATAGTTGCTGTTTTCTGTGTAATCATATATAATGAATGTTTTATAGGCAGCCAAGATTCAAGCTTTTATAGAACTTTTATGGTTCATTTCCCTCACAGATCAGATAATGTTCATGCCTTTAAGGTATTAAACAGCTCTTTTTATATGAGAGCTCCTTGCCCTATCCACTTAGCCTTGTTGAATCTTGTGATCCCATCAAGTGCACACCATTGTGTGCTGGTTGATCCAGTTTTAGCTACTCAGGTATTCATGATGAGACTCTGCGGTTTAATCTCTCCCTGTGCTTGCAGACGATATTTACCTGTTCTTCGAGGTTTTCCTGCCAAATATATCTATGACCCATGGAATGCGCCTGATGCTGTGCAGAGTGCGGCCAAGTGTATTATCGGTGTGCATTATCCCAAGCCTATGGTCAACCACGCCGAGGCCAGCCGCCTCAACATAGAACGGATGAAGCAGATATACCAGCAGCTGTCCCGCTATAGGGGGCTAGGTGAGAATTCTTTAAGGCTATACAATTTGTAACATCAACTGCATTACAGTTTAACAGTTTCTTTTCACAGCCAGTGTCCTATAGAAATTCAACAGTATAAATGTATGTGCTATAGTGTGCTTGTTTGAGGAAAAAAAAAAAAGTTTGTCATGTGAATTTTACCATTTTCCTGCTTGCATTTGTCAAAGTAATTTTTCCCTGCTCTAAGGTGGGAATTGGAATACACATTTGATGAATGGCTTTGGTTTTTAGTCCATACAGAGGAAAAGAGGGTACTAATGCATCTGCATCCCTGCAATGACAGATGCAAAATAATTAATTACTTGGCTTTCATTTTGGTTAGTACCTCCAGTTGCAATCACAACCTGCTCCATAAAAATTTGGATAACATACAATTATTAGGAATGCCCACTGGAATTAGTGCACATTCTAAATTCTCATAAAACAGGGTATACCGTATTTTTAGGGGCAATTTGTGCCCCCCACTGACATATTCTAATCAAATAGAAAATTTTGCAAAATATTCAAAATAACATTTAACTGTATCAACAGCAAAAGTGACTGTTTTGTCTCATCGGTGGCAGAAAAAATTAAAAACTATGCAGTGATTGAGTTTCCTATTTTTGTATTAATAAAATTGTCAAAATTTAAGCATTAAGCAACAAATTGAACCACTCAAAAATGTTACCACAAATCATTGGTACATAAGTGTTTCAGACCAAGGATTAATTTGTTAAAAGTCAAAAATTGAGTCAAATGTTAGTGAATTCCAATTTAACGTTGCCACATTAATTTTATTAAAGGTAGTTACGTATGTGAAAAATACAAAAATACAGGCCATTGTTTTTAGATTTGAGTTTTAAAGCCTGTGATTTCAGCAGTAATGCAGCAGAAGTAGAGCATGTCACCAGCAGCATGAAATTAAATTACCATGATGATTACTTGTGGAATCTTCATAATGATATTAAGTGTGTTAAAATGTTGTGACTGACAAAGGTCTGACTGGAGAAGGCACAGAGTGTGAAAAAGGAGTGAGAGAGAGAGAGAGAGAGATCACTAGCAAACTGGAGTTGTTGAGGAAGGAACAGCAGTGAAGTTAAAGTTGTTACTGTAATGCAGGGTTCCTCAAGTTCCATACTGAAGGACTACAGAGGCTGCAGGTTTTTGTCTGATCCTTGCTGATACTGGAACTTGGTATTTTTCTTCATGACTTACTAGTGCATCCATTCTGCCATATCAGATCATTCTTGTCTTTTCCAAGAGTGCCATCTAGTGGAGTTTTGAACTTCAAGTCCTTAACTGTTTTCATTTTCAGCTTATTCTCAAATATTTGATTGAACTGGATTCTTTACAGTGAGTATATAAGGTTGCTAATGGGGCCAAGGTAAATGAGTTTTCAAGAGGCTGTGATTTGCTGTGAAAACCAGAGGACTAAACCATTATCATATTTGCAAGGTGTCACTTTCTAAAGCACTATTATTTAAGTCAAGACTAAACACTAGGGCAGAGAATCAAGCCAATATGAGAAAGCAATTGATCATAAACCAGAATGCTAAACCTAAATCACTAAACCATACTTGTTCAGAGGTCAGATCAACAAGGCTACTGATGCTGCACTAGAATTCATTTATAAGCAAGTCTTTGTGATGTGAATAGTGTTACCTATTGGAAGACAGTCCTTTGCAACCATCATGGTGTCTTAGCAAATCCATTATCTGCCCTCAGAGAGTCTTAAAATATCAGAGTGACACTTACAAATTCAAAGTAAAAAAAAATATTAAAAATTCAGCTTTCAAAATATTGAAGACTCATGAACTGAAGGTAAAAAAAAAAAAAAAACATTTTCCTAATGGGCCAAAGTGGATTTTTTAAAATTCTTATCACTTAATTGCAATCTGACAATGACAACTAACACTAAGCAGAGGAGACATCAAGGCAAATGACACTGAAAGGCTGCAGTGGTTTTATAGCTAGTATGCCTGATAGAAAATAATGTTATAAATCACCAGAATGCCTGGGAAAACAGAATGAAAATCATAATTTTATGATTTTCATCAAGATACAAATACAGAATTGTCACAAATATCAATGGTTGCTATGATAAAATAAAAATTTAGCACACCAAAACAAAGAATTAGGACTTGCTTAATTACAATAAGAGTCTGGCTAAACGTACAAGTTTAGTGTAGATGAAAGTTCACTCCCAGGACTGAACTTAAGAGCCACTAAGTTAAATGATGAGCTGCTGGTTCCTAAGTTATTTGGATCTCATTGTTAATGGACAGTTATTTAAGGAAAAAATGAAAACGGAGAATGCAGCTATTTAGGACTTAATAGAAAGCAAATAAGGTTTAGCAACCTTAAGCAAGATGAAGTGCAAAAATACTGCTTTAACATCAACAGTTGACTTTGAATTACTTTTAACTACTAGGGGGTGCCACCGAGCCTCAATCTGCAGATGCAACAAAACCCAACACAATTCCAAGTTCAAATAATTATTTTTATTTCATAAAATCACCCTTTTCATAAAAACACCAGTACAAATACACAATTCACAATCATTGCTTCTGCAAGGGAACATTGCCAACTGCTTCCTGACCCTGGACTTAATTTAAGTGAGGTAGTGGGCTTTCTTTAAACTGCACCCGGGAACTGCTTCCTATCTCCTGTCACTCTTCTGAAACACTTCCAGATCATATGACAACCCAGGATAGTCATCCCCCGGCAGTGCCCTCTTGTAGTCCCCAAAGACCCCAACAGCTCTGTGTTTCCGGACTTTATCTCCCATGCCACCTTGCAGGAACCGTATACTGGTCCAGCCTTAAGGAACACTGTCACCTGTCATGTGGGGGAATGAAATGCTCCTGGTGAGCCTGTTCACTTGCTCCTTCCATTATGGAATCCTGGCCAGGCATGAATCCTTCCTTTATCCTGGGCAGGATGCTTGTCCATCCTGTCTGGTACCTACATAAGAAATTGTATTTAATGGTACAGAGCTCAAGGACCCATGCTGTACTATTGTATGGCACTTCATGTATGTATACTACCAGTAAAATCGTGTCCAGCTTATTAAAAGAATAATGGTAAGCTAGAATGATTTTGGTAGTGAGCGCAACAGGCGCCTGTGTATAAAATGCAGTGAAGGAGGGATGTGTATAGTTTTCTTTTGCTTCTTTTTCTGCCACAAGTGTTCAGTGTGAACCTGTTTTCATCTATAAAGAGAATGACCAATGGCGTAGCTGCCAATTTTGGTATTCTCTGGCGAATGCCAGTTGAGCTGCATGGTGATGGGCTGTGACCACAGGTCCCACTAGGGGACATCAGGCCCTCATGCCATCCACATTGAGTCTGCTTTTGACAGTTTGGTCAGTAACATGCACACCAATACCCAGCTGGAGGTCGTTTTGTAGGGCTCTTGCGACGGCATGTATGGAGGTACCATCCTGGAGGAGCTGGAGTACCTGTGCAACCTGAATCAACTGCAAGTGATGCTTTATGCTGCCAGTAGTGACAAGGGGCCTCATGTATAAACGGTGCATATGCCTGTTTCCACGCTGACATCGAGATGTATAAAAACTAAACGTGACGTAAAGCCATGCACATTTTCACGCCAGGTCAATCCCTTGTGTGTGCAAGTTCTCCGCTCGGTTTTGCAAACTGGCGGCATCCAGCGTCAAAGCAGTGCTGCTGTTCCTGTGTGGTTTCCATTTATTTTTTAGATTCACATCCCTGGCATGGCTTTATCAAATACACTGAAATTTACCACATATTGTTTATTACTTTAAGGCATCTGGTTGTAATCAACCCGTAACCATATAATGGTGCACAGAATGGCCAAACTATTCCAAATACTATAGCTGCTTTAGCGTTGTCACTGTCAGTGCACCACTCAGAGTATTTAACCCACTGTATCTGAGTGTGGAATCACAGCTGATCAGATTATTGGGATACAGCATCTAGCACACGCTGTCTCAGCCATGCGCACAGTGTATTTGAACTTTCCCCATACAGTACAGCAAACGCTTCATAGCCTTTCCTGTAGGGACCTTGCGCTTCAGAGACCATTTCATCCCAAGAGCTCTAAACGCACTCAATCAGTCCAAGTGTTCCTGGTAGAACTGTTTGTGCTTAGAAGTACAATCACCTCACTGTAAACTTGCACCACAGTTGTGTTGTTGCACAACCTGAGCCACTTTATAAAGCGCATATTTACATATGATGACGACTGGCTTCTAAGTCAATTTAGATTTCCAAGCGATATCTTCTTGGAGCTCTTTATCATTTTTAAGATGAAATGCAGTAAAGAAAGTTTATTACATTATACAGAGAAAATTTTAAACTTCACTAAAATAATGTATATTGTTAATAATTAAAAATGTGAGGACACGGTGGACAGCGGTAGCAACAAGCTGGCACCCTGTTCAGGGATTGTTCCTGCCTCGCGCCGCTTGCTTGTTGGGATTGACGTGACTCTGAATGGATAGATGGATGGAATAATTAAACATGTACTACGAAGATATTTCAGTGTTCCATAAAAGTTTTGAAGAATCAACATTCTAAGTTTACAGATGGCTTGACATCTATTATAGAACTGATCGTGTGGCGTTTGGTTACTTGGAGAAAGAAAAGGAAGGACAGGAATTAGAGGTTAGTACATCTGAGAGAGACAGTACAGCTGCAATAATTATTTCATCATAGGTCGCACACGGCGCAGCAAGCATCTTGCAGGAGGCAGGAACAATTTCTGAACAGGGTGCCAGCTCATCGCTAATACTGCGCCACCATGTCCCCATGTTTAATATATGCTTTAATTCCTATCATTATGAAAATGATATCAAGTATACATCTTAATATTTAAATTGTTCAGAGAGCTGTAATATCATGAATGTAATGTATTCTGTGTCCTGTCAGTGGAAGAGAAAGCCCGTTTAAGAAGCACGTAGTGATTCGCACATAAAAGAACACACAGAATACGAAGCATTTAACATGCTACTTTAGTTACGATGGGATTACTAGTAAATTAAACAATTTTAAGATGAAGTTAATGACATTCTGTTTTAATGACCAAATAAACTACGTGATTAAAGTGGAAATTTCGAGATTTAAGTTGACATTTCAACATTTTTTTTCATCTGTGTCCCTGTTTTGTTTTTTTCCTCTGTACCCTAATACGCTTCCATATGACACTTAGACAGTGGGCTATGACTTGCCTTTTCACGGTGACTTTGATATCTTTACAACTTCTTTTTTATTTCGGGCACTGTGCGACTTTCTGAACTTGAGCTTTCGAGTTTCTCTGCCACTCTGTTACTCAATCAACTTCCTTTTGTTGTTTACATCACTGCTTAAACCAACAAATAGTACGTTTTTCCTTGCCTTTACTTGGTATTCTCTGAAATTCTTGTTTTTCCCCCATGCTTTTGCCATTGTCTTTTCACAGAACGCAAAACATAAGGGGCTATTTATATTGATTTGCATATTCAAAGAGGCGTAATTCTGGGAGAAGTCTGGGAAGGGCGGCAGGCACGTGCACAAGTGTTACATTTCACACAGACCAGGATTTATGTAGCAGAAGAATGTGGAAGTTGGCGTACACACAGATTTATGCATCTGGATTTTTCCGCTTTTGTCCGTACGCCATGTTTTAGTGTGAATTCTACACACGCCGTTATGCATGAGGCCCAAGGACAGTTGCAAAACTAGAGAAAAATCAGTCAGGAAGAATAAGGAAAAAGCAATTGTCTATGGCCACCACCTGTAAAACCATTATCTTTTTGAGGGTGGTTTTGCCGTTGCCTCTTCAGTGTACATGTTGTTTCTTTCATTTGCATTGAAGCAGGTAAAGTTAATTCATAATCGCTCATGCTTCCTAAATGAGCAGATTTATATCCTTGAAGCTTAATTGACTTGGTGTTAGACTGTGATGATTAAGTGTTCCCTTAATGTAGTATAAATATGTGCTTAATGAAACAGGTTATGAGGTAAGGTGAAGATGTAAAGCACACTGATGTACAATGCTCCAATAAAGTATTACACAGCATACACTGCAGAATTACCAATTTTACAATTTTGCACAGAAAGTCACCTCCATCACCAATGTGTGTGTGTGTATGCATTTAAGCAGTGTATTATCAATTTATATTGCAAAAGCTTATAATTTTACACATCAAGTATGACTGTGATAGTAGCTAATTACAGGGTGATTCAAATGGACAGAGCTGGTGAGGGAGGTCATTTTCTGTGCTAAATTGAATAACTGGTAATTGCATGAATAAAGTATCCTGTATGTCAGGTCCTGTTAATAATTAGTATATAAGTAATTGACAAAATAAATTCATAATGCAGTGTAATGGTATGGCATATTCCTGGAAAGATATCTCCTTGCTATTGTTTCACCAACACTGCAGACTTGGAATTTTTCCCCCTTATTGACTTTCACCTTTTAAACAAAACTCTGCATCTTCACATAAGATATTTGTTCTCTGATAGGACTTCTTGCATCTGTACCCTCAAACCACAATGGAAATGGCAGTGGGGGGATGATGGCGTATTCCCTAGGAGAACAGATACCTGGAAATTGTAGCACACATGGTAAGAGTACCTATTTTTAACTTGCATTATATTACAGTGATGTGAAGAGGAGGTTTTTATATATGTTCTGCAAATTTTAGAATGACAGATGTCTTCAGAATATTATGAAAAAATATCCTGGCTAAAATCTTTTAAATGGTAAATGTATGATGCGAGAATGCTTACCAAACATGTCTCACTTTAGTCTTGTGTAAAGTTTCAGGCAATTTAACTGCCAGTGGAATTGGAAGTAGCAGCATTCTTTTGAGCTATGATACTGAGGAACAGCCTGGACCAAGTGGAGTACAGCAGCAAAGTAAGCTATTTTTTTTTTGTCTGTTGAAATTTATTGCCCTTTTTGTTACAAGTACAAGAATAACTTGTTTTCAGTAGTTTCTCAAGTATATTTTTTATACTTTTTAGCCATTAATCATGTTTGCAGATGGCTTATGTGACTCCACGTATGTCTGTGGAATAACATTTTTCCGTTTTTTTTTTGTTTTTTTTCCCCAGCCACCTAAAGTAAAAATTGCTAGTTAATTTCTAAACAGCTCAATTCTCATTAGTATTACAATCAATTTATCTGATTTTTTTTTTTTCCTTCCCCCCGAAGGTTACCAGGCAGCAGGTGGAAAAATCCATGCAGTTTCCACTCATCGCCATTACCCTTCCAGCACTAATCACATTGAGTTTGCTGTGCCACTGCAACCAGGTAATATCTACAGGTTTATTTTACTCAAGTCTTTAGATTCTAACTTTCTTCAAAAATTAACCCCTTTAATGCAGGCCCTTTCTTCAGTAGTCACTCCCATGGTGGGAGTATTTTTTTTTTTTTTTATCTGTCGATAGAAATGGTTGAATTTTGCTAGAATATTATGTAATTGTCATGCGAGTTAACTTGTTGGAAGAAAACATTTTTAACTACAAACAAAATTATTTAAACAATTTTTTGTTAGCAACAATAAGCTAATTTCATGCAGGCTTTTTTTGTAGATTTATTTACACTACAGTATGTATAAATTTTCCATTTTTCACTTAGTACTCCAGTTGTGTGTGGCATGTGCAGAAGCAAGGAGCAGCGCAGAGTGGAACATTGCAGTGTCTGCAGCAGTATATTGTTTCCCTCCTCTGCTTGTGTGACACAAACACTTCACATCTCTTATGAGATGTCTGCTCAATAAGAATGGTAATCAAAGAAATTTCAAATGTTCAAAACACGCTTGTAACGTTGCACACGATAAAAACTGCGAAGGTACACTGCTGAGAGACGTTCAGCCACGAAAAATAAATGCTAAAACTAAATCCTTTTCCCTTCGAAACGTGACTGATGGCAAGTGAAAGAAAACATACTGTTAGGGGTTCTTTGGTTTCAAAACTACAATAAAACTTTCACCCAAGTAAAGGATGTCTGTACCTCTGCCACTATGACCACCAAGTTCTAAAAAATTACACTGGACAGCAGAACCATGCAGAGCACAGATCCGAGGGAATTGCATCCATAGACATATTCCCCGAGGAGAGAATGTTTTTATTAAGCCTCATTCTCCTAGTAGGTGGGTAGCCTACTAGACCATAGCTGGATCTTCAGAGCAGCAACAAGAAGTCTGTGGCCAGAATTCACTGTAGACCCTGCAGTTCTGTAGGAGCCTTCAGCGTCTGCCCAGGAAGATGTGATCAATCTCCTCCACTGCACCACCAGTATTGGAGTACCAAGTTCAATGATGTGGCTCAGGGTGCTGGAACCTGGATCCACCGATCCACAGTTCCTGACCTTTTGTAAAGTCAAGGAACATGGAGCCACTTTCACCACGGTCATCAGACCCATGGGGACTGACACAATCCTCATAGCCAGCCCTGTCAGTGGCAGTGGTTGCATTGAAGTCACCCATGACCAGAGGAGTGTCTCCTCACGGGCACCCATCAACCACTGAGCGAAGTTGTGAATAAAATGTTTCCTTCACCAAGACATCACACACCATGGTCAGAGCAAACACTGAGACAACAGGCATGGCACCCAAAGAGCGCCTTAATCTGAGTCTCATAATACGCTCATTGAAATGAGCAACATCAAACACCATTGGAAGGAGCCGGTCCGCCACAGCAACAACTACTCCCCGAGTATGACAACCATCAGTGCGACCAGACCAATAAAAGGCATACCCACCTACAGAGATCTGGCCAGTCCCAGGTCTGTGCAGCTCCGAGACTGCCGTCATTGAAATTTGAAGTTCATAAAACTCTCCCAGCAGCAGAGGAAGATGATCATCATGGCAGAGAGACATGTTCCACACACTACCCGGCCTCAAATTGGGACCCGAGTGCTGTTGTGCAGTGGGTGACGCCTCAGCACCACACCAGTTCCAATCTCCAACAGGCCTGACCCCACTGGTTCTCTGACAGTTTTGACTCTTCCAGGGAGGAGGCTTCCGAGAGTTGTCCCTCATCACCTTCATAATGCAAGCAGTCTTCCTTTGGGTGGCTGCAGCAGAGCTACTCCCACAGAGAACAGAAAGGAGTCCTGTGTGCCATTTCAGAGCTGCGTGAAGTTTTTACAGTGGCTGGAGTGCCAAACCTGCCACCAACCCCCAAGATTTCACTGAAAGTTGGAGGACCATTTGCAGGAACGGATGCAGTTTAACGTCATATTCAGGACATGGATTATCTACAAATGCAGAAAATTGAATGTTGCCTCCATCTGCTAAGAATAGACAGTTTTCCTAAATTTAGCCCATGAGTTGGTTAGTAAATGCTCAAAGAAGTCCTCAAGAACCATAGGTTCCACAAGAGTGACTTGCCACAATCATTGCAATTATACATGCCAGTTTAATTTCACATTTGTTCTTCAGTGAAGATCAGGAAGAAAGAAGGCTCTCCTGTCTCAAAGCAGTATGAATCACAGTCATTATTGTGTGAAACAAAATATCAAGAACAACATCCTCAGAATATATTATAACTTGGAGGATTTTTCTTGCAATGTTAGATGGGAATTAGTGTAAAGTGAAAAGAAAAATGTTACACCAACTATCAAACCATAACTTTGTTTGGGGTCATTTTTAGTCAGCCATGTCTGCAGCAACATAACACAAAATACTTGACCAGAATATAAGGTCGTCAATCAAAATAGATTGTTGAATTGAAAAGAATTTTGCAACTGCAGAGTCAGGAAACGTCCTACAGAAAATTTATTAAAAAAACAAATGAAGGGGTTTGTTTTTTCTGTCTTTTTTTTCCCCCCCCTGGGTATAAGACCGCAACAGGGTCCTTTTGAAATATTTAAGTGTGGCTTTCAAATATATCCTAGTTAACACAGTTCTGTGTGAAGGAGTGGACAGTTGATAAGTGTCTGTTGGAGAGTTGCAAACATTGTTAGTGTTTATAGTAGGTAGCATTTACCTATTAATATCATTAAAATAATAAGTAGATGTATATTTTTACATTTTAAAAGGTATACAGCTTTTCAAAGCTGCCACTTCTTTTTTGTAACATAGAAAGTGTAACCCCCTCATTTTTTTACCAATTTCTTTAACCCTAGTTGATTGGATATGGGAAGGAGACTGTTTTTAAATGTGTGCTGAGTTAGGGGTGGTAATGATACAGCATTAGTATTTTTACAATACTAGGGGGCTCCGCCCCCTGCTCGCTTCGCTCGCCAACCCCTGGTGTTGGGTAACGCGAAATTGTTTGATGTATGCATGAGATACATTAGAGTGTAAAGGTGTAGATGATGCATATAGGAAGTAAAGAACGTATTGTATGGTAAATCACAAAGATTTATTGGAATAACTCTTTATATACAATATTTGTAGTAAAGATGGTTTGTTGTCCTTGAATGAGTTTTCCTTGGTTTGGAGTATTTATAACTTTAACTTTAATGTCAGATGAACGCCGAACTCATGAGAAGGCTACATAAAGTTGTCCATGTCCAAATACGCGCTCAGAGAGGCATATGCCAACTTTGTCCGTGGTCTGTCCTTGGGATTTGTTGATTGTCATGGCAAATACAGGTTTAATGGGAAATTGGTGTCGCCCAAGTGTAAATGGTAATTCAAGGGCAGAACTTGTAAAGTCAATTCTAGGAATTACAACAGTATTGCTATGATGTGATCCTGTAAGTATTTTTGCTTCAATAACATTGTCTGTCATGGTGTTGATGACTAAACGTGTACCGTTGCATAAACCTTGTTTAGTATTAAGGTTTCTTAATAGCATGACAATTGTTCCGATTTTAAGGTTAAGATTGTGTTGTGGTAATCCGGCTGGGTTAATAGTGTTCAGATATTCTAAGGGGAAATTAAGATGTTCAATCTCGTCTTCAGAATCAACTTTGTCAGTACTTAGAAAGAGGCGACTTTCTCCAGGAAGTAATGCAATGACTTGGTTATTTATGTGATCAACATCAATATTCTTTGGACATAATATAGCCCGTTGCGTTAACAGTGGTATCTGGTCTATTGTTTTGGAGCCGTGAGCGTAACTCCATTAGTTCTTCCTTGTTTAGCGTTAGTAATATGGATAATGGATTGTACTTACTGTTAATACGTAGCGTTTTCTGTGGTTGAATTGTTAATAATGTATGACTGTAATGTGATGATTCACTTATGCTGTATAGTTTTCACATGTGAGGATGACGAACCTTTAATACGGAGTGTCCGTTTATTCTTATTACCCATCAGGTGTTGTGCCTGTGTTTTGTGTGGTTGCACTGTTAATATTGTATCACTGTAATTTGATTCAAATATGTTGTGGAGTCCGTATTTGTGGAGTTTCTGTACTATATCGTGTTTTTGCTTGCGGGTTATTAGAGGTGCGTGGTGTAGTGTGTTTGCGTACTATCTTGCGCTTTTCGTACTCCAATTGATTTGTGACCCTTTCTGGACTCCGTAGTCTGTCCCATTTTACTCTGGGGTGGCGTATTATGTCGGGTTTGATTTGTGAACCTTTCTCGACTCCGTATTCTGTCCCGTTTTACTCTGGGGTTGGGCGCTGACTCCTGTTGTTTGTGTGGTTATGTCGTTCGTAGTCTCTATGGACTCCGTAGTCTGTGGGGGGGTTTGTGTGGCACACCAAGCAGCACATTATTCCTAACTTCACTCAGCAGTAGTGCCACGCACAATATGGCGGTGACGCCTGCGCCTTCACTACGCATTAGTGCCACTCACAATATGGCAGCAACGCCTGCGCCTTCCGTATTATGTCGGGTTTCACCATGCTGTGTAGGCGCCTTTGCCTTTCGTACTTTCCTGCGCCTTCCGACGTGCGATGTAGGCGCCTGCACCTTCCGGGTCTGCCTCCGCTGTGTGGTGTGGACGTTTAACTGTCGTTGTTTCCGCCTTTATATTCTGTCCCTCGCTGTGCATGTGTTTCGTGCCTAGCGCCTTCCGTATTATGTCGGGTTTCACCATGCTGTGTAGGCGCCTTTGCCTTTCGTACTTTCCTGCGTCTTCTGACGCGCGATGTAGGCGCCTGCACCTTCCGGGTCTGCCTCCGCTGTGTGGTGTGGACGTTTAACTGTCGTTGTTTCCGCCTTTATATTCTGTCCCTCGCTGTGCATGTGTTTCGTGCCTAGGTTTTTTTGAAGCTGTTGCATTCCAGTTTTCATCATCTGTAACCTGCTCTCCATGTGTTTCTCCCTGTTCTTTAACCTCTTTATGACGTTTTACTTTGTTTCCTACTCTTGTCTTTTATTTCTGACCTCGCTTTATCCTGCTTGCGGCATGTCAGACGGTTTGTAGTCTCTCCCGTTTTGCTCTGGTGCGGGGGGGGGCTTTGTGTGGTGCCTGCGCACGTTCGTAGTCTCTCCCGTTTCACTCTGGGGAGGGGGGCTTTGTGTGGCTCCTGCGTCCATATCCGGTTTACCATTCTCGTTTAGTAATATGGATAGCATCTTTGAGATGAGATGCCTTTAAAGTAACTTGATTTCTGGAGTTTTGCTCATTATGGTTTTCCTGATAAAATTAAACATACTACAGATTGTGTCAGATTTGTTCTTGAGTTATAGTATGGAAAGACTGTTTCATTTTGATAAATGTTTGCATAAATTTCATTTTATATTCATGCAACCTCCTAATATACTCTGGTAGTTGAACTTGATAGCCACCATTACACAACTGATAATTTTTCTTCACATTTAGTAGTCTCACTTTTTTTTTATTTTTTGTACAGCTCCTGTTCGGTAGCACTATCATTTCAATGTTCATTACTGCATCATTGGTATCAAACCTATCAAATGTATTATATTATCATGAGATTTTCCTCTACTTGTGGTAGTGCTGCTGCTTTGCAGTAAGGAGATTGTGGGTTTGCTTCCTGAGTCCTCCCTGTGTGGAGAGCGCTTTGAGTAGTGAGAAAAGTGCTATATAAATGCAAAGAATTATTATTATTATTATTATTACTTACCTTTTACCAGTTTTCTTCAGGGATAAGTGTACACATCAGGTTCCTTACCAGTTTCGTCTACTGTTGCACCTTAAGATTAACACACACGTACATAAATATACATTTAGGTCCTAAACGAGTAAGTGATGCACTGCCCATCACTCCCTAGCTCTTTAACCACATAAGTGCTGTATGACTGACACATGCACTGCCAGTTACTCCCTAGCACTCCAATTAGGGACTCGCTACTACCAGCACTAAACAACACGCGGGTGTCCTCTTCTGATGTTGCTCACTTCGCTGTTTCTTCTTCTTCTTCTTCTTCTTCCTTCTGCTGATGTTGCCTTTCAGACGAGGCATATTTATCAAAAGATTCCATGTGGCATGTCTTCCTTTCCCAAGCTGTAAACCAATTTGGCAATTCTTTGTTCCAGGTGCCATTCCAATCACAGGTAACTAAGTAATCAGATACAGCTTGAAGCATGTCTTCCTTTCCCAGGCTGTAAACCAATTTAGTAATTCTTAGTCCCAAGAATCTCCTTCTGTTTACAGGTTATAAAGTAATTGATATTGCTTGAAGCATCTCCAGGATTTCTGCGTTGTTTAAACAGTGCTACTGTGATTGATACTGGTATAATTCAGGAAAACAGGATGCTTTGATGCCCTGCCTTCTTAAGTGTTAAATTTATCCTGTCCATTGAAGCAAAATATTTGTTTTAAAGTGATACAATTTGTTAACTGTTCTTGTAAGATTAAGTTCATTTTTGTTTGTGTGAGCAAAAAATAAAATATAAAATCCACAACACTACAATTATCATATAAAATTTCTGTATTCTTAACACCTCTAGGGCAGACATTTATTTGTATCGAAACTGACATAATATCTTTAATAATATTATGCAAGCACTCAATTTTTTAAATTTTAGTAAAGGTTAAAATTTTCTTCTATCCACAGGCAGAATTATTTTCAGCAGTGGTAATCGAAACAATTCAGGGAAACGTGAGCATGAACCTGACAGAGACGGCAGTACTGATGAGGAGACCCAATCAGCTCTGAAAATGCAAAGGCGAAATGAGGCATGTGAAGACAAGTTGAGATGTTTTTACAGCTTCTTTATAACGAGATCTGCTGTTTTAGTTTTATTGTTTTGATTTTAAGAATATTAAACTCCATACTATACCTTCCATTTTGTCTGGGTCAAAGGTAAATTTTTCCTTGATTTACCCCTCTGCTCCACAGTTAAAAATTACAAAACAAACAGCTAAGATGTGATAAAACTGCACTTTGCTGACTTAAGTTAAAGGGTATTTGCAAACCTTTTGGGCTCACCATCTAGAAATGACAACACTTTTTCTACATGGTCCCCCTATTTCAGGGCAACTTAATGCTCAGGACATAGCAATAGTAGGTATATTAGGAAATAGTAGGTATAGTAGGAAAAGTCATCCCAGATGGAGGATCGCAGGAATCGTGGGAAAGAGGGGTCCTTTCATCGGATTGGCTGGCCCAGCACTATTTCAGCCGTGGAATGGCCAAATGGGGGAGGCAGCTTGAAGGATGAGGTCTCCAGGACTCTACACAAATCCAAATCTTATCATGGGATATATCATCTACTGTTAAATTCTGTTCTGTACTTCTAAAATTTATATTTTTTATTTCTTACTATATTGAGGAATTGTTCTGTTCTGTGAACTGCATTGTATTGTATTGACCCCCTTCTTTTGACACCCACTGCATGCCCAACCTACCTGGAAAGGGGTCTCTCTTTGAACTGCCTTTCCCAAGGTTTCTTCCATTTTTTCCCTACAAGGTTTTTTTGGGAGTTTTTCCCTTGTCTTCTTAGAGAGTCAAGGCTGGGGGGCTGTCAAGAGGCAGGGCCTGTTAAAGCCCATTGCGGCACTTCCTGTGTGATTTTGGGCTATACAAAAATAAACTGTATTGTATTGTATTGTATATTAAAATAGTCATATTTACAACTTTTATGCATATCCCTTACATGCAATGACTGTTTGAAGTCTCCGATCCATAGGCATCACCAGGTGCTGCATATCTTCCCTGGTAATGTTCTGCCAAGCATCTAATGCAGCCATCTTCAGCTCCTGCTTGTTTTGGAGGCTTGCCCCCTTAAGCTTTCTCTACAGTATATGGAAGGCATGTTCAATTGGACTTAAGCCTTGAAAAACACCTGTTTCTTTAGCAGTATGTTTAGGGTCATCTTGTTGTAGGATGAAGTGCCACCCTTTGAGTTTGGAGGTATTTAGTGGCACTTCAGAAGATAAGATGTTTCTGCCAGGACCTGTGGCAGCCATACATACCACCATGTTTAATAGATGATGGTATGCTTTAGATCTTGGGCAGTTCATTTTTGTTGCCTTCATTCTATTACAAGGTTAATCTGTCTCTTCAATCCACAAGACCTTTTTCCAGAAATTTTATAGGCTGTTTTAAGTACTTTTTTTGCAAACTGTAATCTGGTTGTCCTGTTTTTAGGGTTAACCTAGTGGTTTGCATCTTGTAGTGTGGCCTCTGTATTTCTGTTCAAGTCTTCTGCAGATATTAGTCTCTGACACATGCAACTCTGCCTCCTGAAGATTGTTTCTGATCTTTCAGATAGGCATTTGGGGCTTTTTCTTTACCATTATTATTCTGTCATCAGCAATGGAGGTCTACTGGTCCAGTCAGGGACCTAACACTCCCTTTGCAATTACTGAGCTCACCAGTCCATTCTTTCATCTTAATATTCCAGATAGTTGATACAGGTAATCCTAAAGTTTTTCCAGTGTCTCTAAATGGTTTTATTCTTATTTTTCAGTGTGATAATGGTTTCTTTGCCTCTCATTGGTATAGCTTTTGTCCTTATGTTGAACAATGGCAACTACAAATTTTAAAGATAGTCTAAAGGTAGAAACAAACCTAGGTATCTTATGCCTGCTGTAATAAAGCAATGAAGCACACCTCAGTAATAACAAACATCTGTGATGCCAATTGTCCCAAACGTTATGGTGCTCTTAAATGGGGGAACAATGTTAAAAAGTGATTCAAAATGTGTACAAGTACCCTTAAAGTCTGTAATGTGCTCTTTAGTCATGTCTGAATTGTTTGAATTGTAATTTTAAACTGCAGAGCAGAGGGGTAAATCAAGGAGAAATGTCTTTGTTCCAAACATTTTGGAGGGCACTGCATATACTGTTAATAGTCTTCTGTGATCTTTTATAATTAGCATACATCATTCGTTAGTTGACAGGAAGCACGGTGGCACAGTGGTAGCGCTGCTGCCTCACAGTAAGGAGACCAGGTCCTCCCTGCTTGGAGTTTGCATGTTCTCCCCATGTCTGTGTGGGTTTCCTCCAGGTGCTCTGGTTTCCTCCCACAGTCCAAAGACATGCAGGTTAGGTGAATTGGCCCGTGCGTGTGTGCGTGCGTGTGTTTGCCCTGTGATGGCACCCTGTCCAGGGTGTGTTCCTGCCTTGCGCCCTATTCTAGCTTGGATTGGCTCCAGCAGAACCCTGTGACCCTGTTCTGGACTAAGTGGGTTAGAAAATGACTGACTGACCTTAGCAAGTCAAATTAATTTACTTTGTTTTCTTTTATTTATATCTTACAGGTAAATGAAGACCTGAAAGGTGTCAACATGGTGTCTTATTAAGTTTATACAAAAACTACATGGAAGAAGAATGTCAGAAATAGATCTCAATATAATGTAACAGTTGTTTTATGAACCAGCAGCTTTTTGTTTCTTTGTTAGAATTGTAACTGCTTTAAAGTGGATATTTGCCTTGAAGAAGTTATTTTCATTTGTGTTTTTATGTCCTTTAACTTTGTGTGTGTGTGTGTGTGTGTGTGTGTGTGTGTGTGTGTGTGTGTGTGTGTGTGTGTGTATGTGAGAGAGTGAGTGAGTGAGTGAGTGTGTGAGAGAGAGAGAGAGAGACAGTATCATTCTGAATTGGAAAGGGAAAATAATTCTGTGACTCAGCTAATCAGACTCAGGGTTCAAAAATCCAACTAAAAGAAAATGAGTTCTGATATAGTAGATTCTGCACAATCTACCTCTCTGTGAGAAGGTCTAAAATACTTTCAGCTGTGTATCCACCTGTTTATTTTTTATACTTGCTTTATGTTATTGGGGATCACCGAAGTTGAACCTGTTGGCAGTGGTGCATACGTTTCTGAATTTTTGATACTTGTGTCCTTAAAATTAAGCAACTCCAGGAATACCACCTGTAATTAATTGTATGGCTGCAAAAAATAATTTTTATCACAGGATTTAAGTTGTGAACAAGGATTGTACCAAAATTGTGTCATTTATAGATCAGTGAGGTGAAGAAATGGACATTTATTCTGTCAAGCATAAAATTATTTAGTATTTTGAGTTTTCACCTGTCAAATGCTGGCTAGCATTAGTTGTAATCTCAGGGTAGGCAAGAAGTTCCTCCTCATGTATTCATTCCTTTAGCAATTAGATGCATGCATTTACATTTCTAGTCATAGCTAGTATGGCATCTATTCAGGATTTTATTATATTTTCCATAGTTTAAATGTGAAAGTATTATTCCTTACTAGAGAGAGAGAGAGGGAGAGATCGATCAGTACTACTGTATTCACTTGAACCTTAAAAGCATTTTTTGTTGGTTGTATGCAGCTACTAGAATCTCTACATCAAGAATTTCTTGAAATCAGTCACCACCTCTACTAAATGCTTTATCCATAATTATTCATCTACATGTTCATAGGTACACTGCTTTTTGATAGACAGATAGATAGATAGATACTTTATTAATCCCAGGGGGAAATTCACAATTTTGGTCATCCTTTTGAAACTGGTGTTTCAGGGGAGGGACATTACCAGATATGTTCAGCTGTCAATATTTTTGAAACTTAGTCTGGACCCTAAAGTCTAAAATTGAAATGCATTTTTTTCTTTCATGTTTTTGCATTTAATTTTTTTAAAGTTGACTCTTTAGCATCACTATTTAATAACTATTTTTTAAATTTGCTATCATACCTGCTACAGTGCAGCAATAGAACATTGTCTGTATTATAGCATTTTTTAAAATTAAATAATTATTTTCTAGAACTTAACTGTTTTAAGGCACAACATGTATTATAAAACAAAACTTAAAGTCTATTGTTATCATCCTAAACTATGGGCTGAAAATGTTTGCCAGTACCGAGTAGTTTTTAAAAATGGTAGGGTGGAGTTTTTGTGCAGGTCATTCCATTCACTCCTGTACAATTACTTTTTCAGAATTAACTGTGCTTTGCTTATTTTCCCAAATATGTAAACAAAATGTCTCAAATTAAGCAAAAATATTTTGTAAAACTTGGTTTAGTGGCTCATGTGACACCGTATTTGGTTGTAATATAGATTTTTTTTTTATAACTTTGGAAATCTGTAGCTGGCTTCTATGGTATTGAAATACATACAGGATATGAAGATGTAGACATTTTCTAGACAGTGTCACTAAGTGTCAGTGGTAAATTCACATTCTTTGGCATATGTGACACTTAAGACAGTTTCACTAGTGGCATATGTACAGTCTTGTACATAATTAATGTCTTTTTACAAGGCTATATTGGCCAAAGTTCATACTTGTACAAGTGAACTTATTGGAAATTGCTCAGGATTCTCCCATGAAACCATTTGTTAGGTTTCCATCAGTTAGATAGTGCTTTAATGTAAATAGTGAAGAATCAGGAAATGTATAGTGTAAATATACATATATTTATGTGGGTTTTTGCCTTATGGATTTGGATGAGATGTATTCCTAATGAATGTGCTGTGTTGTGCTTGAATAATGTGCCTGACAGATTTTTTAGCTTGAGAGATTTTTTTTTCTTTGTTACCACTTCAACCAAAATTACAGTTTGGTTTTCTGTTTTATATAATTGCAATAAATGTTATCCTTTAAGTAATTTGAAAAGAAAGCAAAAAAATGATGCAATATTTTTACTGGAAAATGTTAGTTATGCATAAATTAAGACATGATTACAGTTATTAGGGAAACAAAGGGGCTAATGTGTCTTATTTTCACATGAAAGGTCATGTTTAGCTACCTGAAATAAAACCAGCATCTGTTATTCTGAATGCCCTCCTTTTTATTTTATTCCAGTTGTGTTGAGGGTATTGTCAGTAGACATCTTGAGACTTCTTTTTTGTGCACATGGACTGAGAGAGCTGAGGAGATATTAAGCCTTTGTGTATGATGGTGTTCATTTTTTCTTTTTAAATTTGTGCTGAGAGAGAGAGGTTAACAAGACTTCTCACCTACTGAAGTTGGTCACGGAATTATTTTCATCCCATTTTTTCCAATGAGAAATGTCTGTCAAATAAAAACTGTTTAATGAAGAAAAAGCAACCACTGTCTTGTTCTAAACTGTTTTCAGAGTTGAGGAAGGCATGGGGTAGGATAGAATGATGTGACTTAAAACTTTGTAGTAATGGTCACCCTTCAGTTCTCTTGCAAGCCAAATATATAATGTGGAAAAAGTGACAAAACCACTTGAGATTTAATAATGTTTTCAGCTTACAAATATGGATGAAAAGATCAGTTCTCAATATATTTTTGATTTTTTTATTTGCTTATCAAGTAACAAGTAAATGTCAAGAGTTTAATATTGGGACCATTTATTTAATCTATCATGGTAAAATAATATTGTGTATTGTTTTTACCTTGTATATTTGTCAATTCTGTATATAAAATTGTTGTGGAAGTTTATTATATGAGGAAGGGAAGGAGAGTTAGTCCTGTACACTGCCTCGTGGAGAGTAACAGGATAAGTTAGGTGTTCATCAAGCCAGTTATTTCTTCACAAACATGGTATGTATGCATTTGGCATGTGAAACTGTGTTCTAAAGTCAAGTGTTTTCTAAATTTTAACAGATACATAGCCAGCCCTGATGTTTTAAAATTTAACCTATGGGGTACAGGACACTTGGAAAACAAAAGCCTAAAAACTTATATGTCCAAAGTCAATAAACAACATCACAGTAAACTTTTCCTGCCACCAGCTTGGTATTGTGTTGATTTTCTTCCATATTTATGTTCGAACTCCTTCCATTAAGGTCACTCCTATCACACAAGTAAAAAGAAAATGTATTCTTACCTCGAGAAAAATATTAGCAAGTATATGTGATAAAAAGATTGTTTACAGATCTCTTTTGAATGGATGGCATGTTTTCTTGTATTGAAATGTTTACAGCTTGTTTTTTAATTTTTTTAAAGGGTTTTATTTTCCACTGGTACCTCATGCCTCATAGGTTATATTACAAAACTCCAGGACCGTCGATGTATTTTTTTTTTTTTTTTTTGTAATTTATAGAAAATTCTTAACTTTAGAACACAGTTTCCCATGATACATGCAGGTTCAACATGTTTGTGAAGAAATACATTTGACTTTAAAAATAACAAACTTACCCTTTAAGTTGTTTGAAATGAAAAAGAACAGAGTCGATCGAATTTTTAAGGTATACCCATACATGTACACTTGTGTACTTTTAGTGGGTTGATACTTTTTATTGTTATTTTTTTAAACAAGATACATAAGGTGCTGTCTACCACCCCAGCTGTGCATTGCTGTGAAAACTTCTAACTGGTGTGTTAGCCCCTTTCACACTAGGACTTCAGCGTGGGTTGTAACCCAACCCTATTTCACCCCAAGTTGCATCTTTGTATTTTGTGATGGCGCCTACTTAGGTTGGAGTTGGAATTTGACTCAGGTAGGTGACACAAATTGTAGTGGGTGGACGCCCTGTGGAGATCGGGCAACACTCAACTGTTTGGATTTTGCATGCAGCCAGGTGTTTGCTTCATAGTATGTAGCACAAGTTCATTTCTGTTGAATGAAACAACAATCCATAGCGACACACTATAGAAGGAGTCTGTGGAAGTTGCAAGGACAGCAATAACAAAGTTCATATTAAAATGCAGTTTTGAGTTTTCACATTCTTCCCGTACGTAAAGGTAAAGGCGAGTTACAGTTTAGCGAACTACTAAATTATTCTTTCTGGTGGGTGTTAAAGCATTGGTTTATGTTCTCTTTCTTTTGGTTTTATGTTGTTTATGTAGAGAATTAAATTTTTAAAAATTGTCCCTTAACATGTTTTGAGAACAACAACAAAGTTGTACATTTTTAAATCGCACATAAAGATTGCACTCAATGTTAGGCATTTCTTTTAAGGACAAAATCATTAAATCATTGAATTTTTTGCATCCTTATTTAAAACAAAAAAAAATCACTTGAATCATAATGGCATATTGGGCTGTCATGATCAGGCATAGCTAGATAAACTGGGATTGACCAGTTGGTCTGTGATAGAAATCAAATTTAAGATAATGCATTGGCTCTATATCACACCAGGCAAGCACCTAAAAGTAAGATGTGGACTTGTGTGGTCCAGGAACGCTAATAATATGACGTGCCTGGATATCATTGTACTTTTTGTATTCCTCACCTGACTGAGGAGCCCCTGCTAGTAAGCATTGATCTCGAGTCCCAGAATCTAAATTTGTTTGTTGTTCAGTATTTTCTCTGTATCTAGGGGACTATATATGGTGTACAGCAAAGGAACCAAATTTTGAACCACATCCAAAGCCACATTCTGTGTTGTCACCACCCTTACCAAAAAGCTAACCGGACTTTCCAGTTAAGTTGCAGCTATTAAAATGATTAAAGAGTACTTACCTTTTTCATTGGAGGCTGCAAGACTTGGCAGAATTATAGGTTGTATTGTCTTCTAGCAACTGTACGTTTCAACATATGTTTATAAAATTAGCTTGATTTAAGACAGTCTGACGGGAAAAAGCAGTATGTTGTGTGTCAGAGGGCTTATAGGCTGTCTTTGGAAATTAACAGGTAAAAGTCTGTTCAAATGTTCTCTGTTTTGTTTCAATGTTTTGCACTTCACTGTGAATGTTTTTGGTGGGGGGATTGGTGAAATACTGCAAAATAGCACCGCCTATGTTGAACTGGAGCTTCTTTCCTTGTTTTGGCATCATTATGACAGTCAAGTTTCAACATATTGTGTTAAAAGTGTTCACAATTGTTGTCTGTATTTTAATTAAAATACAAATTTGTCCATATACGAATAATTGTGTAAACGCTTTATGTACACAAAATGTGTTTTTTCTGACATTTATAACGCTGCCCATGCCAAAAATACCACGTCAGATGGATATGACAGCGAGTCCAGAGTGTAAGCCAAGTGAAATTGTTTGCTTTTTCAATATGGCATGTATAGCAAAGGGGGGTGACTGCCCAAATGACTTCATTCATAGTTTAATTGCATCTTTTATTCCATGATGTGCAGCAATGTTTCTGGGTAATTTGTCAGTATTCGTGCTTTCCTGACAAGATTCCAATAGCCAGATAACAAAAGAATACATCTACTGAATGTTTTTTGTTTTGTTTTTTCAAATTTCAAATTAAAAGTGTAACATTTTTTCGTAAGAAAACTTTTCATGTATAAAATCAAATTTTTGTTTAGAATTAATTCTAATGCTTTTAATCTATAGAAATAAGAAATTGTATTGTTTGTTAAAAGACATTACTGTGAAGTGGCTGCAATATTTATTAGAATTTGAAGGCTTCCATGTAATTCACTGCATCTTGTCTGTTCTCTTGAAACGCTTCAAAGTTGTGGTTAACTTCAAGCCTTTATTTTACTGATTACCTCAAATATGTTGAATGGAGCGTCTTTAATAAAGCGCAGTCTCCAGTTCACATTGTTGTACTTCTTGGAATCCTCAAATTACCAAATTATGAGACTCCTGAAGTATAGCAGAATATATTAACTTAGGAGGCACAACTTTTTTTCCCTCTTGGAATGCATCACTTCTGTACTTAAGCACTCTGTGTAAGGCCAAAAAAAAAAGAAAAATTTGTATTTTTCTTATTTTTGTGATCTTCACAAACAGTAATGTTTCTCAACAAGCTGAAGGCCCCAGTTCTGAGCAGATAAAGCAGGACTGCACTGCAGCAGAGGCAGGCTGCTTTTGTAAGGTGTGTCTGTATTCAGGAGCACCTGGGCAAAGCACTGTACCCAGAGACTGCATCAGTACCAGCGCTGGACTTGACAGCGTTCTAAACAATGAAAACGTTTGTAGACTGGAGACAAAGGACTTCCCAGAACAGTGAAACATGCATTACAGGATTGGGCATCAAAACCTATTAAGATCAATCCCTGTCATTAATATGAATGCTTTAGGCAGGCACTTCTCCTGGAATTGCTTTTCATCTAAGCATTGCCACATAAAATATTTTTTTTGTATTTTTCCAAAAATACAGAAGTATATTTTTTTTTGTCTTGCTGAACTTGGTCATAACTGAACTTCATATGGTTTGCTGAAATTAACTTTTTTTTTTTTTTTTTAACTGAAGCTACTACTGTCCAGATGGAACATTTCAGTCCACTAAGCAACGACAAACCAATACTGAGACTTAAGTTCACGTTGAGGTGGGATTTTGACTATGGCTGGCTCAAGAAAACACACACATCAAGCTATCATGGGAATATACCTAAAGCACTTCATAATAATAA
This sequence comes from Erpetoichthys calabaricus, assembly GCF_900747795.2. Taxonomy (NCBI): domain Eukaryota; kingdom Metazoa; phylum Chordata; class Cladistia; order Polypteriformes; family Polypteridae; genus Erpetoichthys; species Erpetoichthys calabaricus. The sequence goes on along the minus strand of NC_041396.2, from coordinate 87,595,429 downwards.
TAATAATAAATGAAATCCCCTCTCAGGGATCATAGAGTAAATGGTGGTGGTGGTGGTGGTGGTACAAGTTTTTTAATTTCTCTTGAGGACAAATAAAGTAACCCAATCAAATCTTAAATTGGAATGTGGACCTTCCTGGTGCAGAAAGACCATTTCTTGGCTATAACACTTGTTCTTTTTCCTTATCCCAATGACTTCTCTTAAAACCAAGTGTAAGATTTTATAACAAATTTTAGATTAATCCATTTTTTCCTAATGATTTGTTCAGTGTAACTGAGCCATGAAATGCAGGAACAATTAAAAGTGAAAAACTCGGGCATCCAAAACTGCAGATGTTCTTTGAAATGCTAAACCGTTTAAAACTGGTGCAGTTAAGAATATTTACATGCCACAAAATAAAAAAAAAAGTCATAGTAGCACTTGAGGCTTTGCAAAAGAGCAGTCAAACATGTGCCAGGACTTATCTGACAGAGTTGGGAAACTAAAGCTCTTTAGCCTCGATCAGATGAGGCAGTGTGGGAGTGTAATCCAGGCCTTCAGTGTTCTCAAAGTGTTGAAAAGTTGATTCATCAGAATTCTTTCAACTAAACAATCACATAATGGAGGACACCAGAGAAGTGAAGAGAGAGAAGTGAATTTAAGACATGAAGCTCATTCTATAAAGAGTCGTGGGGAAACTGGAAAAAAAAACTACTCCGTCGTGGTGTTGAAGCAAAACATTTACAAACTTCTTGGACTTTGGGACAACCTCATTGTTAGTCGATCAAAGACGTTTGGTGTTCTGACCGCCTGGACCCAAGTTTGATGTTATGACAAATTATTTAGTACCCAGAATTTCCACCTCCTGTACTTTGTAACAGCATTGCCAGTCTCTGAAGTGTAATGGTGGTTGGTTAGTGAAATAACAGACCTAAGTCGTGCCACCCAGAAACACCAGAAAGGCATATTGTTACATAGACTAGTACAACGCTAAATGAAGTGCTCATTGTTGGGTTTGTCTTTTTTTTTTTGGAGGACCTAGATTTGCTGTTGCTTCTCTCAGTCTTTTAGTCACATATTTAAAATGGATTTGGGGGTTGACGCTGCCACTTCTCCATGTCCATAGCCATGTATGTAAGGTTGAGTAGCTGCTGCACTTTCTGCTTTTGCCTTGGAGAACTAGCAATGTTTGTCTTCCCTTGCTCCCAGTCTGCTCTTTAGGAATGTCCTTAGCCTGCATTCACAATTTTATCTGGCAGTAGAAACTTAAAAACGTTTCAGAATTTGTAGCTTCCTGATGAATATAATTGACATTTTTGTGAGGAAACTTTGCTGTTGGCTCGCAAGTGTAATTTTTTCCCCCCTTGTGAGTAAAGGATCTTAAGCCCTCATCAGCATGATGACCTCCATCTAGAAAGCAAATCCACATTCATTTGCACTTTGCTTGGCTAGACTGAAAGTTGAAAAAAACAGAGCAGGCTTGAATCCTGATCCAACTTTGAACATTAATCATAAGCCTTCTTTAAGCATGGCCTCCAGTTGATCAACCTAACTCGCTAGTTCAGAGTCTCACAAACCTCAGTCCGTACAAAAAATGGTAAATTCTCAGGTCTTTTTTTTTTTTTGCCAATGTGAACGCTTTCAGTTAAGTTCTGTCCTTTGTAGCAGGTGTCTATGTATTCTGGGCTCTCACGTCCAGTACAATCCGCCTCCGCCACCCAACCTGTTTCCTCCCCTTGCTTGTCCTCCACTTACTGTAATTCATATCAAATGTGAGCATTCAAAGTTCCAAGAATGGAAACCCCAACACCTGTTACACGACCAGGGCTGTCCTGCCTAATGTTAGTACATTTAAATGCTCAGACCTCAAATGGGGATTTGATCCTCTGATCTAATGTTAATAAATCTAGGCAGTAGAATCCCCACTCTATTAAGAAGTCAGAGTTTTAAAATGTCTTTTAAAAAAATGATTTCTACATCAGACACTAGTTGGACAAATTCTGATAAGAGAGTAAATTAAGTTTATTGTATTATCCAACACCCTGCTCCACAAAGATTTTCTTAGTGTTTTGCTGTTTCTTTCTTCAAGTCAAAATGATTGAAAATTGCTGCTCTAGCTGTTTCCCTTATGCCAAAAAAAAAAGGGTCAGTCTGCTTGTTGTCAGCCGCTACTGAATCACTCCTCCCATATTTATTTAAAGGTTCCTCCAAGAACACAAGGGTCCCTAACCGAGCTAATGGAGTCTTTACCGCAGCACTATTTTGTGTCCTTCTTCATTGTAGCATTCTTAATGAGATGGATGATGAGAGATAAATAGTGGCACTTGCAGAAGCCTCACTCTTTCAGAAAGCTCGAGGTAGCGAGTTTAAATCCCACTGCTGACGCTCTGTGCGCGCTGCTATGAGCCCTGCTGTAAGGGGTGCAGCTTAATGTATATTCTTTCAAATGTTCAAATGGGACAGCTGTTAGCTGCCTCCAAAAGAGGCAGAAGCACTCCCAGGCCACAGTGAACATGTTTGTGCGCACTTGACACACTTATCTTTGTCTTTTAACACCAAGCAATATATTGTGTCTCAATTCTCTAGAGGATGCAGCCTGAAAGATGTTGATGATGAAGCAACTGAACGCTCTGGCTGGACGGACACACCACAGCAGTTCATCTACTACAAGGTGGGTTCCTTTACCACGTTGGCTGGTCCCCTGAAGCAGCCCTGCCGCTCAAAATGACACAAATCAAATGTAATCTGCTAAATGGAAACGCATACTCAGATGGTGTGTCCCTGCGAGATACATTTTCTCTTTTCTGATGCAAGATAGTCACGAATGGGAGCTCTGAAATGCTGCTCACCTTGTCCAATTGTTTATAGCTCCAGAGGTGAGCAGCTGTTTTTGTGGGTAGCTGGAATCCAACAAGACAGAAGCCAATGAACAAGTAGTGAGGCCCAAGTCCAATGAGAAAGTCTTCTTTTATTAGCAAATTTAAGAAAGGTTAGGCTCATTCCAAAAACAAAAAAGAAGCCCTATGTTGCCCATTTTTGTTTCCTTGCTTTTTAGCATCCCGCTGTGACACTAATTACTAACCAAATCCTCATCTGATTCTATAAATACGCTCACCAACCTGCACCTTATGGGATTCCCAGGTCCCTGTGCAGGCAAATGCACGCTACAACAGCAAGCCCCATAAGGCAAAACCCAGAAATAAAATGGAACTCTCAAGGCCTTGGCAGCTCAGCCTTACCTGTGGGAGGACAATGTCGAACAAAATCAAAAGGCTGATGAAATTGGACCCGCGTGTTACCTGCCTCAGAAAGATCTGGAAGCCTCAAAGGCTGCAGTGAAGGTGACAGCACAACGCTTGGATGTGTGCCCCTCTCTGTGTAAAACTGCATGCATGTGAAAAGCAATGGCAGATGTTTCTATTTAATGTTTCTGAAAACATGAAGACAAAAACAACGTGGTGGCAGCAGCTAAGGTGGGGCATGTGCAGGGCCGGATTAAGGTGGGTGCTATTGATGCTGCAACATTAGGCCCATTCCTGAAATAGGCCCAGATGAAGACAGACGAGTGAGTGTCGAATGCACATGCACCAATAATGTCGAGAAAAAAATAGGCCTTTTTTGCGCTGCAGCATCAGGCCCAATTTCGTCTTAATCCGGACCCTGGGCATGTGGGTGACGCTGCAGAAAAGTCTCAACAAGCACGGCAGTCCAAAGTCTTGAGCAGACAGGGTGGGCTGTCAAATGAGTGCAATGTAATGATCGGAGCGGGCAGTTGAGACAACACACTAGGGGCTGCCAGTGAGTAAATGTATATGTAGTCAGAATATTTAGCCTCTTAACAGTTAATTCCAATTTCTCCACATTTTTTCTTCGAAGTCTCACAGTCCCTTTTTTTTTGCCATATTTATTAGTGAAATAATACAAAAAAAATTCAACATTTGTGCCAGCCACAAATGACCAACTCACCACCCTTCCATGTCTCCAACCCGTCCCACAGTCCAAAGTACAAGTTAACAACATCACATCCACAGCTCATGCCCTTCCCCTAAATATCAAAGAGCTGTTACAAACAAACACAAAGACGTTATTCTTGGAAATGGCCCACAGGTCAAGGCAGAGAGGTGATGCACTTCACACTCTCATGGAAACTTAAGAAACTAAAAGGCACATTCTTACATGAGTCAAAAATCTGGTGTAGCTGGGCAACGGAAAGATTCTTGAACGCTGGAGAGAAACTTCCAACCCCAGTCATAATTCCAAATGTGTGACGCACGTCTTGGGAGGCACTATAAACACGTTGCTGCGTTGAACATGTACAGCTTGAAATGATGGTTACACATTTGCTGGTTTGTTTAAAAAATATACAAATATTTTTTTCCAACAAAACTCTTAATACTGAAAATGAAAACTTAAAAAACAAAAAAAAAAAAAAACGAAGCAGACACATATGGACGCGTCACAGAAAGTCACGGCCTAAAACTTCTAGTCCCTTCAGAGCTCACCCAACACTGCCAGTTCATTCCGCTTTATCCTTCCTCTTTGCTTTAAAAGTTACTTTGCTGGCCACCGTTGACCCTACGGTGCTCACGCCACCCGCCACTGCAGATACGCCGCCCTTCACTAAGCCCACGCCGGCAGCTGGCACACTCGTCACTGCAGATTTGGTCATTTCCAAGCCCTTTCCTCCCAGCCAGGCCACGCCGCCTACTGTGGCTCCCACCACTCCCTTGGTGACGCTGAAGATGCCACCGGTCACCTTCCAGATCATGCCAGGCTCTGACACTGGATGTTCCTTCCCGCCACCTGTAAGAGATGAAACCATAACAAGTGTGAGTTTTTGAGTTGCCCGACATGTCGGCACTCATTTTCCCCACTAAACAGTTCTGTGTTCATGTCCATCTGGCCGGTCTGAGTATGTGGCTCCAGGGGTAACGGGGCTTTTCTACATTTTAGACATGGATTTCATTTGTTGGTCAAGAGCCTGGCATATATACCTCACTTGTGGAGTTTTGCTGTCTCTTAAAATTTGACATTTTATTTCCTATTTAAATCTTGCTGTATACAATACTTTGAACTGTGCTCTTCTCGGTGTAGAATATCACCTTCACAGTGATCATTCATTCATTCTTTACAGATTCTAAAAAACTATTTACATTACATAAAAAGCGTCCAGTGCTACCACGTTAGGCTGTGGCCCCCAGAACTGAATTAAGAATGTGATGTTATTAAAAACTCTGGCACACAGAGTTGACGTGATCTGCTCTGGTTAGTGTACATTTGCCCATACGTATGACGTCCTCCATTCCATTTTCCTAATCTGCTTATCCAGGGCAGGGTCACTGGCTGGCTGCAGCCTGTTTCAGCAGTCATCGGGTACAAAGCAGGAACTATTCCTGGATAAGGTGCCAGTCCATCACAGGGCACACAAATACAAAATTTAGGCCAATTTGACAACGCCAATCCATCTAATTAGCAGATCTTTTGATTGTCAGAGGAAATCCATACAGACACAGGGAGAACATGCAGGGAACACCTGGGACGTGAACCCTGGTCTCCTTACTGCAAGGCAGTTTAACAATCATACATCCCGTAGACATCAGCAGCAGATCGATCTCATCCTCTTCTTGCCAGCGTCTTGCCTGGGTGCGTAGTCATTAGCTATGTTATGCATGTTTTATGACAAAACAACATCTTCTGCACAACATAAAACTGCAGTGTCAGTTACCCTTGTATTTCCAAAGTGTTCCACTTCTACACTCCCAACAAACCCACTTTATGCCCCATAATGAATCAGTGATGCTATGCTGATGGGTGAATGGTATTGTAATAATGTCAGCTATCAGAGACTCTCCGCAATTCTTAATATACACATCTCTTCCTCTGTGCTGCCCTCCATCCTTTTATTTTTTTAAAATCCACTTTCTTCCACTACACAGAATTGGAATCTAACCCTTCAGCATCCAACCCCAGACAGGTCACCATTTTGTCACATTATGGTGATTTAGAGTTACTTGTCAGTTTAACCTACAGGAACACGGAGAGAACATGCAAGCTCTGCACAGGCCAAAACTTGAACCCAGTGCCACGAGGCAGCAACACTCCCACTGTTCTAAATTCATGAAATGCCCAATGGACCCAAATTCATCTCACCATTCCTGGCATCCACTTCCTGAACCTGTTTCTTTCCAACTTAAGGCTGTGGGGTCACACCTTTGGGCATAAAGCAGCAACCATCGTTAGAATGCATGTTAGTGCCTTCCTACAGCAACCATTATTATAGGCAGCCAAGACGTTCAATCAAAATTCAATATGCCACTTTGGTATTTAATGGGCTTTGCACTCTATCTATCTATCTATCTATCCATCTATCTGTGTGTGTGTGTGTATATATATATATATATATATATATATATATATATATATATATATATATATATATAATATATTATTGCATAGTTTACTGTCAAATAATGCAAAGAGTATGCGACACGTGTTTCGCCCTTATTTGGGCTCATCAGGCATACACACTCTACTGCTCCCCTTGCAGGGATCGAACCTCGGACGTCAGTATCAGAAACAAAGTCCCTTTACACTGCGCCACGGCGTGTAGTTCATTTATTTGACAGCCTGTAGATTGGAGTAATTACATTCATTGCCTTCGTAGTCTGAGTCCCGACCTGATTGTATGGGTGGTTACCTACCAGGTAACACAGGTGGTTGGTCTGCCATTTGGCAAACATCCACCACGGGGCCTGATGAGCCCAAATAAGGGCGAAACACATGTCGCATACTCTTTGCATTATTTGACAGTAAACTATGCAACATTCCATGATCTGCTTCTTGCAACTGAAGAGGGCCCCGTGATGGATGTTTGACAAATGGCAGACCAACCACTTGCATTACCTGGTAGGTAACCACCCATACAATCAGCTTGGGACTCAGACTACGAATGCAATGAATATAATTATATATATATATATATATATATATATATATATATATATATATATACACCCTGGTTATAAATTATTATTCTTTCATAGACAACATACAGTGGAGTCAGAGAGTATTCAGACCCATTCACTTTTTGCATACTGTAGATTTAATTTTAAACAGATACATTTGTCCATCAAACTGCACTCAATAATCCATAATGACAAAGTGAAAATGTGTTTTCAGAAAGGTTTGCAATTTGTTTATTTTTTTTTTTTTAATCAAAAAGTGAAATCCATCATTCATAAAAGTATTCAAACGTTTAATTCGGTACTTTATAGAATTCTCTTTGGCAGCAATTACTCGTTCGAACCTTCTTGGGTAAGTCTCTTCAAGTTTTGCAAGCCTGGATTTGGCCAGTTTATCCTGGCAGATCCTTTCAGATGGGAATCTTCTGTAAACTGCCATCTTCAGGTCCCTCCGCAGATGTTCTATGGGGTTTAAGTCTGGGCTTTGGCTGGGCCACTCAAAGAACAGTAAGAGACTCGTCCTCAAAGCCACTCCAGCATTGTGTTGGGTGTATGGTTTGGGTCAGTGTCATGATAAAAGGTGAACCATTGCCCCCAGTCTGAGGTCGTGTGCACTCTCAAGCAGGTTTTCTGCAAGGACCTTATGAATGAGGGATTTCACTTTTTCATTTTGAAAAAATGTGCAAACCCTGCTGAAAACACATTTTCACTTTCGTCTTTTACTTTGTCATTACGGTTTATCGATGGGCAAAAGATTCCATTTAAAATTAAATCTACAACACAAAAAAAATGTGCAGAAAGTGAAGGGGTCTGCATTCTTTCTGAATTCATTTGTTTCTTATTATTATGCTTGCTTTTTTTCCTTTTCACTCTGCATTCCCACAATACAGAGCTTATAAACTGAAGACAGGATTCTTGATCAATCAATGATGGTGAGAGGTGGATCTTCAGTTTAGTTCATATCAGGCAATGAGTTTCCTGGAAGTAAGAATTATTAATATTTTTGCAAAAAAATGCACATATTTTTGTGTGTTCTGAGAATGCAAAAGGATAAACTTATGCAGGATTTTTTTCTTTTTTCCATGGATGTTTTTCACATTGTTTGCTGCTGACCAGGATTGGTCACTGCTGGGTCCCATTCAATTAGAATCTTTGTTATGTCCTTTCTCCAGAAAAATATGAGATAAAAAAATTTCTCAGCCACCACTACAAACTACATGAGGTAAGTAACATAACAAAATATCAGTTTTGGGTGGAGTATTTCTTTAAACCTGAACTAGATTTAGGAAGTACTCATGAATACGAGTGTAAATTATGAGAAAATAATTTTAACACAGAAGCCAGGACGCACTTCATAACATAAAGGGCTTTGAGAATCTGTAGCCAACTATTGAGTCACGGAGCTAACATGGAATCTTTCACAACTTTTTAAAAGTGTACAGCTGAAATATTGGGAAAATATTGCTAGGAGCCACCCAGATGGATGTGAATGATGTCCTCCTTTCTAAGGACCTGTGATGGTATCTGGATGGTTGCCGGTCAGAATCCCTATTACTACCAAAAGAGATGCTACTCTGCTGGGCCCTTAAGCACGGCCCTTAACATGCAATTGCTCCAGGGGCGCTGTATAATGGCTCACCCTACGCTCTGACCCCAAGGGATATACAAAAACTAACAAATTCCTAATATAAGAAATTGTACAAGTTGAAATGTAGAACAAAAAAAAAACTAATCTTATTTACTGTAAGTGTGTTTGATAATGGATGAATGGATTTCAAGAAAATCAGACTTCTCCAGCCATGTTTTTACTATATGTCTTCCAAGATATCAACGTATGTTTGACTAAATGGTAATTAAATAAAAGGGAGGAGCTGAGCCCTAGTTATGATCTTGGTCGGGACAGAAGTTGGCACTAATGGAGAGGACACACACTCTCAACTGAACCACTACAAAGCAGTTTCCATTTCGATTGGCTGCCTAGGTGCTTGTGATGGTGAAAGTCCGGGTGATTTTTCTGGAAATTCCCAAGTCACAAATTCATAAAGAGAAAGCAGGAAAAGGGAAGATGGATCACCTTCTGGTTCTTGAGTCTGATTTTCAGGCTCTGTTTCTTGGAAGCTGGTTCCTCTATGCATTTCAGAGCCGACAGCCTGAAAAAAAAAAAAAGCAAAGAAAGAAGGGTGAAATAATGGCACCACTTTCTAAAACACACCACAGTAATAAAACAAAGGGCTAAGGGAGGCACCTTGAGCTACCATCCATGGGGCTGAGAGCTAAAGTCTGGTTTATATTTACCACATTACGCCGACGCACAGGGAGGGACCGAAACACACACATTGATATTCTCCAAGTCAATACGTGACAGTGTTGGGCCACAGTCACATACTGTAGCTGGTAATGTCACAGCAGAGGATGTGAGACTCTGCAGACAGAAGAATGAAGTTTACCTGGTATTACAGACTTTGAGTGGAAGAAAAGGAGAAGGCAGAATGTCAGACCTATTGACTAAAAGTGGTGAAGGAAGGGCGAGTGGAATATTGTCGTGAGTGGGTGCCCATATGATCAGGAGATGCATTTCAAATGTTTTTGCATATCTTCCTTGCGTTTTAATGACCTGTTGCTTCATATACAGCCCTTCATTCATCATTCTGGAACCTCCGTAACCAGCCTTTTCTTTAAATTCCCCAATCTTGGATACACAGCTGCCGTGTCCACTGCTCAGCATAGACAACAGAATTTCAACACTCGGTCAAAACACAAACCTGGCCAGGTGCAGCAGTGTGTCTCCAAAAATGACGTTATTTGTGCCGCGCTGATGCTTCAAGTATAAACCAGAATTAAGGTGGCATGTCACGTTGTCAGTCCACAATAAAGAGGTAATAAAATGAAGCTCATTGTGTTCAATGCAGGAGCAAAGTAGAACCGCTGAAGAGTACATTTCCTGCAGAAACACTTTCCTCTACATGCATGTAAGGAAACTGCCAGGCCATTTGACCTTATCACCGGACTTGTCTTTTGAGTCTTAAAATATGTTACTATATATATATATAAAGACTCTGCCTTTTTACTAATCTTCTGTGTTGTGTAAGTGCATATGTATTTACTATTCTTGTCTAATTTTAATTTGTTTCTCTTTGCTTTTTCCTACTTTTTTGACATTGTGTAAAGCACTTTGCTCTACATCCTGTGTATGAAAATGTGCTGTAGAAATAAATGTTGTTGCTGTTTAGCTTGGGAACTTACTAAACATCAACTAGATATTATTTTTGGTGAACAACTGCTGAGGTCTGAGTGGTCCACTCTCATTTTTTTTTGTTTAGCAATAGGCTACTTATTTATATAGTATATCGTTATACATGAAAGCAGTTCAAAGTGCTTCACAATAGTAACAGACGAAAAAACAAGCAGGCCTACTTAGATTTGAGGCCACCACACCACAAATGAAACAGTAAAGCACATGGATGGATATCTGTGCCACTTTCACCTTGTCATTCCTAACAGTTCATTTTTCCTAAAATATACTGTACCAGTAACGGCGCACTGCACGATAATGTGCAGTGAATACACTTGACTTGAGCATTCCTAGTTTTCATACTCTCTCTCTGTACGTTTAGCATTCATTTGCTCAGAGGTTGAAGCGCTTGCTGCTCTCTGAGCAGCTCTTCTTTTCTCCACCCTAGTGGCCCGCGTCTTCTCTTCTTTTGTCGGCATCTTTTCACGTTAAAACTGATTAAGTCAGTGTTTGTATTGCAATTACTTTTTCCTTAATTTTTCACTTAAGCTGGGATTTAAGTCTTCAAACTGCCTCAACAATGATTTAAGATATGAAGAGGTAGGGGAAGTGATGGCGAATGTGGTAGGGATGAGAACAGCGCCTGTACGCATGCGCCGCATGGCAGCCCTGCTGGCCGCTGTCAAGAGTTGACTCTACAATAAAATAAAATAAAAATAAAAAGCAGAATAACCTTGGAGGTCAATCATCACCCCAAAAGCGGATAGTAGACATCAAGTAGTATACGTGTACCAAATTTCAAGTCAATAGTTCAAATGGTAGCAAGCTACAGGTGATTTAAAATCCTGGACAGACAGACAGCCATGGTAGCGTATTATAAAAGAAGATGGTGATCTGGAAACTGGAAGTCAAAGTGCTAGAATATGAGATAAAATGATGACACTAAAAGTGGCACTGGCCTAAAATATTAAAACACACGTACTGATCTGCAAGGTGACATTCTGTTTCTTTACCTCATACTCATCATATCATAATCCAATTCATGATCACAGTAAGGGGCGAAGAGTATCCTGAGGGTACTAGGCACAATGCGAGAAACAACCTTGAACAGGGCATCAGTCAATCCAAGTGCCCTCTTATGCATAAACCTTCACCCACACTCACTTGGGAGCCATTTAGAATCTCCAAATACCCAAACAAACACACATCTTTGGGGATATGGGATTAAAACCCACAGAAACATGTAAAGAACATGTGAACTCCTCACAGACAACAACTGGACACTGGATTCACACCCATGATACTGCATTTCTAAAGGAGCAGCATCACTAGACAGAACTTTTATTTGTCTCCAGGTGGAAATTACAGGACTTCTTTAAATAATGCATCAATAGATAGATTATATGTGTATATATATATATATATATATTTTATAAAATCCTAAGTCTAAAAGTGCAACGATTTTATTTGACAATTTTATGTCACGCTTTAAATCGGGCTTATTTTAAAACCTACATATATATGTTTGGTATCATTCTTTTCAGAATTTATCGAACTTTAATGTGATGTTGTTAGATCTTCGGATTCTTATTCCATTTTTAAATTATAAACTAAAATATCATAAAAGTCATGGTTTATACGAATGCCAGTTAAAATGAATGGATCGTTTATTTAGTCTCTTATAAATATTCATCGAGCATAGTGAACCTCAGTTTAACAGGAATACTCCAATCGGTAAGAGAGTAAATATTTTATTCTCATTTCATGACTTTTACTCCGTTAAATAATCATTTTTCTTTTACATATTTATAGAATTTTGTGATTTTGACTCCAATAAATAATAATATTTCTTTTGTACATTTACAGATTTTACCAATACTCTGGCCGCAACTAGGGGTTGGGCGCCAAAGGCGCCAGGGGGGCTTGCCCCCCTAGTGTGTGTGTGTGTGTGTATATATATATATATATATATTACAGTGCATCCAGAAAGTATTCACAGTGCATCACTTTTTCCACATTTTGTTATGTTACAGCCTTATTCCAAAATGGATTAAATTCATTTTTTTCCTCAGAGTCCTACACACAACACCCCATAATGACAACGTGAAAAAAGTTTACTTGAGGTTTTTGCAAATTTATTAAAAATAAAAAAACGGAGAAATCCAATGTACATAAGTATTCACAGCCTTTGCTCAATACTTTGTCGATGCACCTTTGGCAGCAATTACAGCCTCAAGTCTTGTTGAATATGATGCCACAAGCTTGGCACACCTATCCTTGGCTAGTTTCGCCCATTCCTCTTTGCAGCACCTCTCAAGCTCCATCAGTTTGGATGGGAAGCGTCGGTGCACAGCCATTTTAGGATCTCTCCAGAGATGTTCAATCGGATTCAAGTCTGGGCTCTGGCTGGGCCACTCAAGGACATTCACAGAGTTGTCCTGAAGCCACTCCTTTGATATCTTGGCTGTGTGCTTAGGGTCGTTGTCCTGCTGAAAGATGAACCGTCGCCCCAGTCTGAGGTCAAGAGCGCTCTGGAGCAGGTTTTCATCCAGGATGTCTCTGTACATTGCTGCAGTCATCTTTCCCTTTATCCTGACTAGTCTCCCAGTCCCTGCCGCTGAAAAAACATCCCCACAGCATGATGCTGCCACCACCATGCTTCACTGTAGGGATGGTATTGGCCTGGTGATGAGCGGTGCCTGGTTTCCTCCAAACGTGATGCCTGGCATTCACACCAAAGAGTTCAATCTTTGTCTCATCAGACCAGAGAATTTTCTTTCTCATGGTCTGAGAGTCCTTCTGGTGCCTTTTGGCAAACTCCAGGCGGGCTGCCATGTGCCTTTTACTAAGGAGTGGCTTCCGTCTGGCCACTCTACCATACAGGCCTGATTAGGGGATTGCTGCAGAGATGGCTGTCCTTCTGGAAGGTTCTCCTCTCTCCACAGAGGACCTCTGGAGCTCTGACAGAGTGACCATCGGGTTCTTGGTCACCTCCCTGACTAAGGCCCTTCTCCCCCGATCGCTCAGTTTAGATGGCCGGTCAGCTCTAGTAAGAGTCCTGGTGGTTTCGAACTTCTTCCACTTACGGATGATGGAGGCCACTGTGCTCATTGGGACCTTCAAAGCAGCAGAAATTTTTCTTTAACCTTCCCCAGATTTGTGCCTCAAGACAATCCTGTCTCGGAGGTCTACAGACAATTCCTTTGACTTCATTCTTGGTTTGTGCTCTGACATGAACTGTCAACTGTGGGACCTTATAGAGACAGGTGTGTGCCTTTCCAAATCACGTCCAATCAACTGAATTTACCACAGGTGGACTCCAATGAAGCTGCAGAAACATCTCAAGGATGATCAGGGGAAACAGGATGCACCTGAGCTCAATTTTGAGCTTCATGGCAAAGGCTGTGAATACTTATGTACATGTGCTTTCTCAGTTTTTTTATTTTTAATAAATTTGCAAAAACCTCAAATAAACTTTTTTCACGTTGTCATTATGGGGTGTTGTGTGTAGAATTCTGAGGAAAAAAATGAATTTAATCCATTTTGGAATAAGGCTGTAACATAACAAAATGTGGAAAAAGTGATGCGCTGTGAATAATTTCCGGATGCACTGTATATTGTATGTATATATATATATATATATATATATATATATATATATATATATATATATATATATATATATATATATATATAGTTTACTGTCAAATAATGCAAAGAGTACGCAACACGTGTTTTGCCCTAGTTCTGGGCTCATCAGGCGTACACACTCTACTGCACTCCCTCTCGGGAATCGAACCTCGGACGTCAGCGCTAGAGGCAAAGCCCCTAACGTTGCGCCACGGCGTGTGGTTCGTTTATTTGACAGCATGTAGATCAGGGTAATTACATTCATGGCATTCGTAGTCTGAATCACAATCTGATTGTATGGGTGGTTACCTACCAGGTAACGCTTGTGGTTGGTCAGCAAGTCAGCTAACATCCGCCACGGTGCCCTCAGTTGTGAGAAGCAGATCATAGAATGGTTGAAATAGTTTACTGTCAAATAATGCAAAGAGTACGCGACACGTGTTTCGCCCTAATTCTGGGCTCATCAGGCGTACACACTCTACTGCACTCCCTCTCGGGAATCGAACCTCGGACGTCTGCACTAGAGGCGAAACCCCCGGCATTCGTCATGTGACATGAATGTAATTACCCCAATCTACATACTGTCAAATAAACGAACCACACGCCGTGGCGCAACGTTAGGGGCTTCGCCTCTAGCGCTGACGTCCGAGGTTCGATTCCCGAGAGGGAGTGCAGTAGAGTGTGTATGCCTGATGAGCCCAGAATTAGGGCGAAACACGTGTCGCGTACTCTTTGCATTATTTGACAGTAAACTATTTCAACCATTCTATGATCTGCTTCTCACAACTGAGGGCACCGTGGCGGATGTTAGCCGACTTGCTGACCAACCAGAAGCGTTACCTGGTAGGTAACCACCCATACAATCAGATTGTGATTCAGAGTACGAATGCCGTGAATATATATATATATATATATATATATATATATATATATATATATATATATATATATATAAATAAAATACAGGGGTGCACATAACTGGTACGCTGGTACGCATGCGCAACAAAAATTGTAAATGTGTAACGCCATCTGTGTCCCTACGGCACCGGTGCATACCTGACGGTCAGAGAGGGCATCGACACCTCATGTTGCTAATATACGTTGTTTTCTTTTTGGTTTTGATTATCTTGTGTTTCCAATATGTCTAAAAAACAACAGACATTAAGCATCAACTTTGGTGTTTCACCACCTGCAAAGAAACAACAAGCCGAGCCAGAGCAGAAAAAAAAGAGTTTTTTCTGAAAAGTGGCTCTAAGATGTGCCGTGGCTTGAGGCTAATGATGAGCACACTGAAATGTGGTGTAAGTTGTGCCGCTCGCAGCCACGTATCACAGACAAAACAAGTGCCTTTTATACAAGCTCAAAGAATTTCAGTCATCCGTTATTTGACAAACATGAAAAGAGCAAGGAGCAAATGAATGTAGTACAAGCTATTTCTAATAAACAAGCTAGTCAGGAAGAAATTTCCACTCGCCCTCTAGCTAGATGGTGAACAAAGGTAAATGAAGAACAACGGCAAGCTCTGTGTAATATTTTTCTCCTTGCCTTTCATAAAGCTAAACACGCTCGTCCCCTATCTTCCTATGCTGAAGATATTCCTTTACTGGAGCGGCTAGGAGTAAATGTCAGAACTGTGTATCATTCACGTGAGGCGGCCACACAGATAATGCAGACCATCGCGCGCACTATGAGTGCAGAGTTGAAAGCAAAGTTGGAGTCTGCTGAATTTTGGGGACTGATTTTTGATGGATCGGAAGACATCATTAAAACCAAGCATGAC
Source organism: Erpetoichthys calabaricus (assembly GCF_900747795.2). Taxonomy (NCBI): domain Eukaryota; kingdom Metazoa; phylum Chordata; class Cladistia; order Polypteriformes; family Polypteridae; genus Erpetoichthys; species Erpetoichthys calabaricus. Next base: position 87,579,846 of record NC_041396.2, on the reverse strand, counting down.
ATCATTTTTATTTTGTCTGTGTCCAACATCGGGCAGTTTACCACGGAGTTCCTTGGACTAATCGAACTGGGTGCTGACCGATCTGCGCAGGCTGTAACAGAAGGACTCAAACTTTTCCAGGAAGCAGGCTTGGACAACTGGAAGAGAAAGTTGGTCGCTGTATACACAGACAGGGCTGCTGTTAACGTCAGTATATAAAACGGCATTGTTCCGAAAGTTCGGCAAGTGGCTGCAGTAGGAGACTCCCTTGTGCACATTCTGTACACAGCACACACACTAGAAAACTGAGGAAAATCAGCTGATCGCAACGTTCCTTACTGTGAGACCTTTAATCACTCCGTGGTCAAGCTGCTGCAGTTTTATTTACAAAAAGGTGGAGCAAAAAATTGGGCTGTGCTTAAGAAGTTGTGTGAAGAGCATGGGATCTCCTTTGTGAAATTGGGTAAATTTCATAATATCAGATGTACTGCATGGAGGCATGACACACTGCTAAAAATATCATGATTATTGCCAGCCATTAAAATGCAACTGGCCACGAGTGATAACAGTGACTTGCAGCATATCTGCACAGACCAATTTCAGTGTTTTCTGGGCAACGTACTTGACATTGGCAAGATTTTGAAGACCACATCCATTGTGTTTCAGAAAGAAAAGCTGAGCATTGGAGAATGTAAGGATGAACTCATGGTGGCCATAGGACAGTTTACACTTTTGCTTGATGCTGAAGGCCACTACAGAGCATTCACTGTTTCTAATGCTGATGGTGACAGGGACAAGATATATTTACTCAGGGGGTTAACTGAGGAGTCTGGAATTAGATATGACTCACTGAAGTCATGTGATCATTTCTTAGTATTTGATCCTTCAACTTGGCCTCAGGAAATACAAGATTTACATCGTTTTGGCAACACAAGAGTTTGTACCATTCTTCAGAATTATGAAGCCACACTGAGTCTTGACAAAGACACAACTGTCACAGAATGGATGCGCTTAAAAGCAAACAGGGAAACGCTTGGCAGCATCCTCTGTGTATGACTTGGTCCAGATAATATATACAAGCAATCCAGATCTTTACTCCAACATTGTCAGATTGGTTAAACTGTCTCTTACACTGCGTTTGAGCAGTGTAGCCTGTGAGAGGGGATTCTCAAATCTTAACATAATACATGTCACATGCTCGCCTCATGGCCCTAATGCACATCCACCAGTCAAAGAAGACCACAGAGACATTTGACCCAAAACCAGTGGTTGACCTGTGGATGGAGACAGCTAAGGGGAGGCTTAACCAAGGAGAGGGAGATGCATCTGTAGCATCATCATCTACCATGCAGGAAGCTGAAGTAGAGGACTGTGAGGTAGACAGCAAGGAGGACAGTGAGGAAGGTTGCACTTATTAAAACCTTACTCTGTACAGAGTGATCAGGTATTTCTGATTCTTACCACTTTTTAAGCTGCTACTATATTTTTATTATTATTGTTGTTGTATCTGTATTTATTTTTTACCCTAATTCTTTACCTTACTGTTAAATCTGTTATAGAAATTATTTTATTTCATTTTTTTCAATTTCTTTGGCAAAACTGTTTATGGTCATGCCAATAAAGCTCTTTGAATTGAATTGCGTACCAAACTCCATCTGATGGTACTCACTTGAGTAACTCACTGAAAAAGTTATGTGCACCCCTTTATATGTACAGTATATATATTATATATTGTGGGATATGGCCGGCCATTCATCCCGGCCAATATCCCCAGGCCGCCAGATGGAGCCCTCCCTGCAGCATGGAGGTGCCCCGAATGCCAGCAGGGAATCATGGACAATGGAGTTTCTATTCACAACCCTGCTGGATACCATGGGGGCCGCCAGAGGACGCTACAGGGAGGCTCAAGGACTTGTATTTTCCCTATAACCCAGAAGTACGTCTTAGTCACAGCGACAGAGGAAATGACGTACTTCTGGGATGAAGAAGAAGAGTTTTCACTTGACCCGGAAGTGCTGGATAATCACATGGACTGAGGGATCAGAAGCACTTCCGGGGTCAAGGACTATAAAGGACTGTGGGAAATCCCAGACGGGCGAGCTGAGTCAGGAGGAAGGGTGACAACACGTCTGGGAGTGGAGGATTGTTTATTGAGTATTGTAGTGATTATTGATTTGGTTATGAGTATTGTGGAGTGGATGGTGCTTGGTGCACATTATTGTCCGAATAAAAATAATTATTGGACTTTTATCTGGTGTCTGGCGTCTGATCCGAGGGTTCAAGGGGACGACAGCACCCCCTATCCGTCACAATATATATATATATATACACAAACAAATTATGGTCTGAACACACACCAGAATGACTAAAAAGAAATAAAATATGAAAAGAAAGAAAACTCCTGACTTGGCAGTAACAGTTTCTTGACACACTTCTGCTGAATGATTCATTGGCTGAAAGTCCTCAGTGTTAGTGTGTTGGAGAGAGGATGTGCAGCATTGTTCATAATGCCACTCAGTCTTGTTTTAACCACTGCACCACAATGTCACCCTTATGGTCATCAACTCCTCCCAAATCCAAACTGCTTACACTGGCAGCTATAAGGCAATTTTGCCTCCACTGCCCAACCTATGGGGGGCACTTAGTTTTATTAGATTGTATAGCTGCTTTAGTGTACTCCATTCCATGCTATCCTCAACACAACAACAACTGTATGAACTGTATGTATTACCTCACACAATGTCACACTATCACTAAAATAGACGTAATTCAGTCACTCTTTATTTTTAAGCAAAGCTCCTGTGAAATCCAAAGTTGATCAGTGCTGGATGGAGCTCAGGCCTGCTGCAGCACGCAGTGCAGTTCAAAAATGTGTCTATCCTACTCATGAAGGCAATCCATTGGTTAATTTTTCTGGCTCCACAATCCTTTGCAACTCTTAATTTGCATGATTTATCTACACATGTTTAGGAAGTATTTGACTTAAATGCTTATTACTGTTTTAAACTTTAAAGAGGGTACAGTGGGGTTGATGATTTTTAGCTCCAGACTTTGTTTGAATGTGATGCTCTCTATCAGTCGTGATTATGGTGAGATGCTCAACATTTGGCAAGATTTTGGAAGATCACTCAGTTATGAGCAACACTACAAGAAGACCAATCTTCCAAGAAATAACCCAACAAATTAAGAAGTCACATGAGTCAAAAGTTAAAAATTATTAAAGTAATTACTAAGGAAGTTGTTACTTTAGTTCTGTAACAAGAAAAAGGGGACGCGTGTAGTTTCTGGTGATGAGAATATTACAACCAATGCTACAAAACATTTTTTCCACACGGTGGGCTGCAGACATGGAAGAATTGTAAAGTATTATGTAATATAGGCTCTGGCCCCCCAGCTACCTTAAAATAGGGTATGAAAGATGGATTTATGAGCACCGTGCAGAACTTGAATTTTCCACTTATTTTGAACAGGTGCTTCCCATTGTTTTCTTTCTTTTTCTTTTAAATGTATTTGCTTTTTCCAACCTTCTTATTATTACCCATGCAGTTCACTTTAGCTGCCCATTTTCCACTGGGTTTAATCAGTAGGTTAATCGGTGGATGCTGACCACTTAAAATTCTAATTACAGACTTGAAAAGTGAACTGTGATGGCAGATAGCGTGTTTTGAAAGACACCTGCCTGCTGTACTTCCATTTTCAACACCTAATGTGGTTGTAGGTGGTAACACAGCCTTATATCCTCATTAGTCTGATCAAGTGCCACCTGAATTGTGTGCCCTTATAAATGTGTTGGCTTTCCACATGCAACCAGGTGGTTAGTGTGTTCTGATGGACACCTGCGGCATGGTATATTTTAAAATTCTGATGGTTCTGGTTAACACTTTTAAGACTGAAACATATTGTTTTAACAAATGTATGAATTGTGCACCAAGAACCACCCCTTGTCTGCTGATATGGTTCATAACCACTATTCTATACCACGTTTTTTACAGTATGTCTCCTGTTTGAACCAGAGTAGCTTCTTTCTCTCTCACTCACAATGCCGCTAAGCAAACACAGAACAAGACGCAGCTTTTTCCTGTCTCCCTCTCCATGTTTCAAATCACCAGCTTTGGACATACATACATTGTCAATGCATTTAATCCAATACAGAGTGGCAGAGGGCTGGAGCTAGAAACATATTCTTAATGGGGTGGGTTCACTTATTACAAAGTCCACATACAAATCCATACACAAAGGCATTACCTGTATGACAATAACACACCAACAATTCCCAGTTCCTTTTGCATGCACAAATTTGTCACTATGTCATTTAGCACAATTTGTAGAGTACAAGTCCAAGGGGGTTATGCTTGAGCTTTATAACACACTGGTGATGCCTCATCTGGAGTACTGTGTGCAGTTTTGGTCTCCAGGCTACAAAAAGGACATAGCAGCGCTAGACAAAGTCCAGAGAAGAGCGACTAGGCTGATTCTAGGGCTACAGTGGATGAGTTATGAGGAAGGGATAAACAAGATGAACCTTCTCTGTTTAAACAGAAATTAAGGGGTGACATGATTGAAGTGCTTAAAATTATAAAAGGAATTAGTACCATGGATCGAGACTGTGACTTTAAAATGAGCTCAGCAAGAACATTACGAAACTGAGAAACTTGCTAAGGGTAAATTTCGCACAAACATTAAGAAGTTTTACTTAGCACACAGAACCATAGACACATGGAATAAGTTACCAAGTAGTGTGCGAAGACATGAAGACTTTAGGGACTTTCAAAACTCAACTTGATGTTATTTTAGAAGGATTAATAAAGTTTTCTGATTCTGATTAAGTGGATAGGACTGGCAAGCTTTGTTGGGCTGAATGGCCTGATCTTGTCCAGATTGTTATAACTTGCCCATTTTGTGATATGATGCATTTTACGTTAAATTTGTTTTCTAGTTTTCCACTAATTTTTTGTATAGCAGTCAGACTTCTTTTTCTAAACTCATATGGCAAGAAGAATTTCATCCAGTACTCCATATCATCCTATTCCATATCATGCCATTCCTACTGGCAACATGCTCACCACCAACTAGGTCAATTTATTACGTAAATTTGAATTGACCCCACTGACCACATCTAAATATTAAGGGAAAACTTTTTTTATCTTTTTAAGCTTAAAGATAAAATCATGAAAACAGCCAATACAAAATTTCCAAACATTAATAATTAAAATTATAATAAATCATAATCTGTGTTCAGCACCCTGTATGTATCCTTTAGCTCAGATACCCATATGAACAAAGGGCCCATTATGAGACAGTTCCTCATATCTCTCTATTATAAAAGAAAATCTTGAGACGAGATGAGATTACTGCCAAGAGATTTTTTCAAGTCCTGCCCTCCTCCCAACCATTTACAGTTAACAGCACATGCCCACGGTCCTCTCACCTATCATTCGTGTGAACGCTTTTGTCAGACACAGTTCCTGCACTCTCAGCTCTTATAAATTTTTATGTTTTCTTCACTTTAAGTTCCTAATAAAAGAAGACTTATGTCCAAATCTTATTGAAGAATTTCATCCCGAAGGGTTATCAACAGAAGAAATGAGTACACGGGCAATCCTAGCACAAAGAACCGATGAAGTCATACAAATTAAAGTGAAATCTGTTGATCGGTTACACGGCAAATTGGTTAAATTCGTATCAATAGACTATGCTGAAACAGTTGGTGGTGATGTTACGGAAGATGAAAACATCCCGTAGATATCCTGCAAAATATCTACAACCGTTAAAACCATCTGGTCTTCCACCGGCTGAATTACTGTTGAAAGAAGGATGTAGCGTAATGTTATTGCGTAATTTTTGTATAAGGGATGGGCTATACAATAGAACAAGATTAGTTGTATTCAAAATTAGTCAAACAATTCTGACATTTAAAATTTTAACAGGCAACAAGAAAGGTAATGTAGTAAATCTTCCGCGGTTAACATTAGACACAATGTAACTCCAAACACAGAATCAAAATTCAATGCGATATTGATGAAAAGTTAATTCCAAATATTGTTTTTTCTGAAGTTTCACGGTAAAGTATAAGTTTAAAAAGTATTTGCATATTAATTTCAAAGCCAAACAGAACAAAAACGTATAACGCAACGAATACCTCTAACACAACATGAAACATAATTTTCTTTCAATTTACTACGTTTTACTATTTTTTTACTATGGTTAATTACTCGCTGTAATGTAAAATTGGTCTATTACACATATTAAAAATTCCCATGGAAATAAAAATCTGTTTAAATTGTACATCCGTTTCCCCATACTTGAGACGCAGAGCTGTGAAGTGGCTAGCATGTAGCGCCCAAACAGTGGTTGTCAAGCGAAGAAAGCAGGAGGCAGAGCCCCGTAGTATTTAAGAAAATCAAAAAGAAACACGACTGAGCCAGATGCTATTGAAGAAAAGAATTAATGAATTCTTGACAAGTCCTGAAAATACTTTTGATTTTTTTCTAGTTTTATAATATGATTCTCATTTTCTTAGTAGCTTATAGAGAGCAGATCGGGATTCTTCCAGTTACAGAAAATAAATCAATATGTGAGTGTCATGTCTGGGCTGAGGGTTCAGATTCATGTTTTGTGTCTTTTTTTCATGTTTAATTTTGTTATTCATGTTGATTATGTACATCGGTCTTTGTTTTTCGCTTTGTCTATGTAATGATCTGTGTGTTTTGTGGGTGGTCCCCCAAGAGGGGGAGCCACCTGCCAATCACCCCAAGATACTGCCTTCTGAACCTTACTGCTCTATTTCTGGTCTGAACCTTACTGCTCTATTTCTGGATTACTGTTTCAGGTCTTCGCATTGTTATGTCTTATTGTTTTTGGGCAAGCTTCTTGTGCTCCATGGAGCTTCATTGGTATAGAATAGCATTTAGGGAAAATAAAGTTCTTATTTGGTAAAGATTCAGTTCTTGCCCTTATTACAAGCCGGGACTTGACAGTGACATACCCCTACCCCCCAGCCCATTTGGTATTTTTGGAAGTGCTATTAAAACTTTTCAGAATTTATGTGCTTTGGGACTCCCAATTCACAACAGTGAGTAACACGACATTGAAAATCACAGCAGATTTCTCGTAGTATAATCATGCACCATGGGATATTACTAAAAAGGGTATAGGCCTACTGGGAGATTAGGAGTAACTGTAAAGCCAAAAGAATCTGACAAATAAGTTTCATATTCCCCCCACCAAATGGTCTGGGTGGAAAACATATAACCCAGCAAGTCTGGTTCTTGTTGATATCATTTGTAAATAGGATCCTCTCCATGACAGATTTTAGATAATTTTAGTAGGAAGATGGCACATTTAAAGAAGTGTCAATGCATGATGCAATCAATGTACAAAATTTGAAATACACATAAGCTAACGGACAGATTAATGCTTAATCACACAGTGGCACTGAAATATATTTTCTTATTATTGTAGTCTGTATGTGACCTGAGATTTTTTAAGTAAAGAGGACAGAAGTTCTGAGTTAAACTAGTTATGCCCACTAATCCTAGTGCTGAGGTGTGTTGATTAGCACAAGCAAGTTAAAACTTGCACTGTACACGTGGCAATAATGACCTGAAAAGCATATCCTGAGACAGCAACATATATTTGTTTAATTGGTTTACTTTGTGTTCAGACAAAGACTCTGCGTTTAAAAACTAGTGTTACGCTCTTCCCTTTACAAACATACAGCTCCACAAGTTGGGCTTAGTTTTTATAAAAAACTTACTTGTATCAAGGTGGCCTCACTGTGAAAGGTGTTGACATTGTCTGAAATCAACTTTTCAGTGTCACTGGACTGAATGCATTTAATTATTGTGGTTCACTTTTTGCTCATTTGTCATTTGCTGAATTAAACATTATTCCTTAGAGTCTCCCTGAGATACCCACAGTAGTTCTGCGGAATGCTGCTGCTATTTTTCCTCTTTTTCATTTTTTATTATTCTTCTTTTACCATCTTTATACTGTAATTCTTTCAAAATACAAGAATGCTGATGTTGTCAAAGGCTCATCCATGCCAATCCACTTAATCCAGTTTAGGAGATCACCAGGGGAAAGCCATCGGAGCAAAGTCCACTCCTGCTCACACAGGATCAATTTGCACCTAACAAACACGTTAAATATGAGAAGGACAACATGCAGGCTCCTCACAGATAACTAATGGGTGTGACATTCAAACAAAGGACATTGGACCCATTGGACAATCCATTCCACTGTACCTCAAATAAATCACTGCCTCGTGTAGCTCTGTGGTGCAGTTCTACCATTCACACTTGCTGTTTTTTGTCTTTATTAACCAATGTAGTGTAGACATGTGTTCCTTTGAAAGCTTTTGGCATTACGATTGCATCTGTCACATCTTAGTCTTTCCATACATATGCCATAGATGTGTATATACAAAATGTGTACACTGGAAAACTATTATGAAAAAGTCAAAATCTTCTCTTCACGTTTCCAAAAAATATAAACGTTTTAGGAATCTCTGAACACAATTTGACCACTTTGAGAGTGACATTTGCTATACAGTATGTTTGAGGATGTACTACATCTGTGGACACAGGAGCTTAAAAATGAAATCACTCAATCCAAGAGATTATTTGCACAGTAAAAAGCTGGAAGTCTTGATTTTCTTCAACTACATTCTGTTCCACAACATTAATTATTGTGAATTCTTCTGTGCACTTTTGTGCCTGACTTAAGCATACAGTATGAGGAGAAGACACTAATACACATTTACAACAGGTCTTCCATTTTGTTTAATTTCACTTTATTTCATAATTTGATCCATTATATTTTCAAAACACTGGATCTCTAACTGTAAGGTTATGTGCTGTGAATATGAATAATTGAAATGCCTACTGATTGCATTAGGTACTTTGGGTAAAGGTATTTAAAAATAAGCTTCATAAACAATGCCAGACTTAACTGAATAGGTATATTTATGTAAACTTCATCTTTGAATCTTTGTACATCCAGTTTTTTTTTTTTTTTTTTTTTTTACTTTAATGCTATTCCTATGCAAAAGAAACAATAGTCAGCTTAGTGGTCCCATAAAAAAAATACCAGGAGACAAAACCGACTGAGTGCCCTAACTAAAGGCAGTGCGGCTAAGGCCCGTGCACCGGGTCGGTGACTGCCTAGTTGTTGTTTCACAAAGCCGATTACTAACATGCTTGACCACTTGACAGCGAAATGAAAATGGTAAGAGTGTGATCATACCCACAAATCCATGAAATAGGAGTATGGCCATCGATTTTTTGTGTAGCTTATAAGCTTGATGTATCTCATTAATAGCGGTCATTTTGTAACTAATTTTAAATTAATTTCACGTGTGTTGGGGCTAATTCATTTTTTATTTGAATTATTATTTTTTTGTAATAGAACCCTTCAAATTTAACTTACGCCACGTGCCTTTCATGACAAGCAGCGTCATAAAACGATTTTTTCCCCCACAAGATGACACCCTATGTACATCCTAGTTAAGAAATACGAATTGCTCCGCGAAAACAACCTTTCTTTCACGGCAATAATAAACACGCTGAGTTTTGCATTTTAATTTTTTCCTGCTGTAAAACTTTTCTTATGACTGTAATAAGTTATTTTCGCTGCTTTTGCATTTGAAATTAAACAGTTTATTTTTGTTTTCACATACCCCCCTTTCTTTGAGGCCAGCAGTCAGCGCAGATCACCGTCGTGTGTTTTGCTGCGAGGCTCGCGGTCGTCTAACCGGTCTAAAGCAGTTCGAGTTAACGACTGAAGTGCCTGCGCCACATCGGCAGTGCTTAGTGGAAAGGAGCGAGCAAAAATAACGATCTCTTTATAAACTAAAAATAGGCATTCTGCCTCGTCACAGACGCAACGCGTCAACTTCACAACTGTTCGATTTCGTGATTTGCTCCTGTTTTAGTACTCTATTCACATCACTTGACCGGCACCTTCTAATCCAAATTCATACGGTCTAGCTACATGAGTAGTCATTTATGCCCCATTATCACTGGGCGACCCCAGAATGTACCCGTGGATCATTTAATGCATTTTCGAGCATGTCCGAAGAATTTGGCGATTGTTCTAGTGTTCCGCTCGCTCGTTATGTCCGTAGATCGCACATAAGCCCAGTTACATGGACCCCCAATCACCCGGCGCCTACCAAGGACCGTCATTTACTTAATTTCCTTATTACTGACTTGCCACCGCGATGTGCTCTCTAGCAGGATGTCACTCGTTTACATGGTTGCGTTCACGTAGAGTCTTGAGAACGTTTAGTATATGATCACAACCATCACTGTCTCAAGGAAAATATACGGACACTATACACGTTTACGAAAGGCACAACTGTGAGTTCCAGAAATATGAAGTACGCTGTAGCCGTTAATGTGAATCCTGTGTACTGGAACAACGAGCAATCTAATTTTAGTAAGATCAGTACAAATGAGCAGACGTTCAAATTAAAACTACAATTATTATTCAAAGGGGCCATTGATCGTTAATGTGAATCATGAGTATATGGACGGGCGCTATAACCATTAGGATCTTTAGGAAATCTACCTGTTGAATTACCATTTTCGCAATGGCTTTAGCACGTATTCATATACCCGGAATTCTTAATAATGACTGTAATGCCTCTAAACCTAGAATCTAGAATTGACACCATTTATAGCGCCTTTGTCAATACCCAGAGCTCACATTAACGATTACAGTTAAGATGCCTTAAATACCTTACCATATTCATTGTTCACAATCCTGGAATGAGCAAACAGTATTGTTAAGAGCGGCATTTCACCAAATCAGTGCATGCGCCACTTGTTTATGTGCGATTGTAGCGCACGTCCTTCGCCGTTTGCACCTCAGTGCCTGCGTTAAGTAAAGCAGACCGGAGACATCTGCTCCCTCACCATCTGTTTACGTGTCCGTGGCAGTTCGGAGTCGAAGGTAAAATGAAGAAACGTCGCAAATAACGAGCTAGAAAAGGTACAAACTCCCCTTTGGTGAGAATGAAGTTTAAATAACGAAACGAATCCCAAAACTTATTGAAATAAGAACACCGCCATCCCAAATCGCCAGTGTTAAATGCCCACTTGCCATATGTTTATTTCGCCAATCCCAAGAACTGGCGCTGGCGATTCTTTCGTGTATCGTGGCTCTCACGAAGGTGCCCGAGAATGCGATCCTTTTACAATTTTGTTTTTAATAGTCGTGCCCCGCACTTGCATTATTGGCACTTTTGTGCTGCCGTCGTTTCTCTTCAGCAGCAGCCTGCTGCACATAACGAACACATCAAAAAGCGGTGTCATGCCACTCTGCACTTACCTTCACCATTCTTCTAGCAACTTCGGCGAATTGATAAAAAACCTGGAAGCTGGTGAGTAGCTGTTTGCCGATATGTTCTCAATAAAATACAGATAAAATGCACTATCCGCGATATGATGTCAAAAGATTTGTTTACTGGAAAATCTATCAAATAAACGTTAAAAAGGACAGGAGAATAGGTGAGTCGGAGAGAAGAGCTGCGCTGTGTCCCTCAGACCGCTCGCCGCCACACGACATCCAAAGTTTGTAATTTTGTCGATTTTGCCAACGTGGCGCTGCTGTTCACTCCGGAACTGACGTGCGCGCCTGGGATTTTTGGAAGGCGCTCAGCGATCTTAATAATAAAGACAATCTTCGCATCAGCCCTCTTAATAACAATATGATTGGGAGCGGAGTGGGCGCTATACAAATATGTTCTAATAATAAAAGTCGAAATTATGAGACTCAAAAAAATGCTGCAGCGCTGCATTTGTGTTTGTACTACTGTTAAGGATTTATATTTTTTCTGGGTCTCTTTTGTTTTATTTCTTCGTCCATCTCTTAATTTTAGGCAACGTCAATGCCTGTAGAGCTAGTCCTGCCAGTTATAATCTGCCAAAAGAAATTCAGTTCTACTGTTAATGCATTTTATATGTGTGGCTGTTTTCTTATGCTCATACAGTTATGCATGAATGTATCTGTCGGTGCCGTAGCAGAGCTGTCAACCACCGGTTTCTTTAATGGTGTCATTATCTATCATCTTCAAGGACTGAGCCTATCATCATATAATCTTAATTAAGTGAGCATTGAATAAACATTTTTCTGGGGCACAAGCAGCCCACCACGTGCCTATCAAATTCGCACATCACATTTGCACTGTCTTGTTATTAGATGCAAATGAGAAGGCACCTTTCATGTTTTCTTGTGTAAACATGACTAAATAATGAAACCTTAAACCTTGAACATCAGTCCAATGCAGCACGCATTTTCTGTGCTACCCTCCGTCCATTGCAAACCAGGGGTTTTAAAACTTTGGCTCCTGAGGCCTACGGCTCAATAGTTGGCAACAAGCAAAGTGGATAACACAATAAGAAATCAACACGTTTTTTATTAAAAAAAGGACAGTAAATCAGTGTATGCACCACCTGTTTATTTACAATTAAAGCGGCCTTTCGTCACTCTTAGTAATGCATAAGCTGTTTGCACCTCATGTGAACAATGCAGATATAAAATTAGCCACATGCATAAAATATTTACCTGCAAATGCCATCGATATTTTGGTTAATATTTTTTAGTAAAACCTTCATAAAAGTATTGAATGAAAAGAAAATTAGAACACCTTTTACAAGCATTAAGAACAAAAAAAGGCCCCAACTCTTAATTAATATTTTAAAATACCCACAACAATTTACTTGAACAGCTTTCTAGATAGAATTAACTTTTTATATATAAATAACAAGCACTTCTATTAATTAGCTTTCAATGCTGTCTAGAAAAGATTCATTCTTGTAATCGGGAGACGTGACTGATGGCACAGCAAAGTTGTGATTGCCGATTACTGATGGGACGTGCATGAAGGGTGGTAACGGTGGCCCAAGCCACGCCCCCTCCTCCCATTGGCCCAGATGCCCTTTTCTAAAGTTACAAGAACAAATGCATCCCTAGCCTTTAAAATAGTAAGACACAGAATAAAAGCAACAGTAACTAATGTGCATAATTATTAAAGCTAGGCAGACTACTGTTTATAATCCCATAAGGAAGTTAAATATAGTTTATGAAAATTATCACCATTAAAACCACAAAACATACGTAATAAATGTTTGTGTGCTATTTCCATTGGGGTTATATTACATTATGATGTATACAAGCAGCATATATTCACTTTGCTATTCACCAGCCTTTTTTAGTTGGCTTGTTACTGTTATCACCCACACTGCACACATAAACTATTAGTGAGGTGTAAACTTTTTTTTTTTTTACAGTCAACATAATTTTTGGCCTATTAACTCAACTGCATTGTAACCAAAAAAGTGAAGGCATCTGCATGTGTGCATACAAGTGTGTCTGCTTGCTCTGAGTGGACAAGAGATGGACTGATTTTGGCAGCAAGCTCAGTCGGGACGGGTCTACTGACAGAGCTGAGAGGATTCTATTCTGCAAACACCTACCCAAACAGCAGTGCCAATGCTGGGTATAACTCTACTGGAAACTGCTGAAAATCAACATCAGAGTGCCAGTTTTTTCAAGATCAATTCCATTAAATCTATGTGGATGAGAATCTGTCTCTAGGGAAAGATGTTACTATGAACAAAGATGACATTTTTTTTTTGTTCTTTATTTCGCCTTATACAATTTCTTGTATTAGGAATTTGTTAGTTTTCGCATACCCCTTGGGGTCAGAGTGCAGGGTCAGCCATTGTACAGCTCCCCTGGAGCAATTACAGGTTAAGGGTCTTTTTAAGTAGGATCTCTTTTGGCAGTGACAGAGATTCGAACCGGCAACCATCTGGATACCAGCACAGATCCTTAGCCTCAGAGCCACCACTCTGTCTTTGCAATTTATCAAAAAATGGGATCCAAAAGGAAGGTTTTGTCATCAAACCCAAAAGGTGACAACACCTAGAAAGCAAAAAGTTATTATTATTTTTGTTTTGTATTTGTTACTGAGTTATTATTGTACATATAGTATATATAAAATTGTTTTACATTGTACTGCAGGGTTACGGATCATCATAATTATACTTTTCCTTGCTGAAAGTTTAATGCCCCAAAAAAGAATGGCGATCATCTGTGGTACCAGATTGATCCTCTGATCATATCATGTACTGTATGGATAGAAGTCGTGACAAGATGGCTGAAACACCCTGTGTTCTGTTGCAGCTAACCTGACAATCATTAGCATCTCTGAGTCTACTATATGTAGAACGCCTGGTTCAATTCTACTTCTTGCTTATGTAGTCCTGTATCTTAATGGACGTCGTAGGGTTGTGCTTAGCCTGCTCATTTTCAGCGAGACCACTTATTCACTTAAAGTTAGCTCATGTCTAATGAGAGGAGATGACTGTGAATAGCCGGCACTAGTCAATACTTTACCATTCACACTAAAGTTCACTCATAAGAAATTCACTGCTTTATCCCTGGAGCCTTTTACAAAGTTCTGGATTGGCTCAGACTGATAGATCTAAAAACAGGTTAGTGAATTCAACAATAAAACAAATTGGTGATAATCTTTTAGAGTTGGTGCAGTTTTGTTTCAGCATTATGATGGTTTCATTGACTGTCAGATCAATAAAAACTAATTTGACACCGTGCCTTTCTATAGTGAGCAGCATGCTACATCTGCATAGCCTACATACAACACTTTACTTCTGTTATTTTGTTCAGTGGCAGCACACACAGGTGATGTGCTTGGACTGGTGTTACCCAGTGAGTCAAACTGGGGTTTGAATTGGTGACTTTGTGTCACACCTGATGCCATGTTTGAGGGGCTATCTAGAAAACACAAAAGACGAGAGATATCAGCTATCAAAGTGTAGGGAGACTTCAGATAAAAATTTAAAAAGTAGCCAGACATATTATTACTGTACAAATGGCAAATGATATAAGGATGGACTTTGGACAATTGTTTGGTGTGTTTGCCTTCATATAGTAATGTTATTTTACTGGTATTTTGTATTGATAAAGTACATACTAGAGAAAAACAAATTCAGGTTTAAAAGAAAACTTTGCACTGTAACTTGCTAAATCAAGAACTTCTGTGCTTGCTCTGGTCATTGCATAACAGATTAGAAACAATTAAAAAAATGAATTAACTGACACCTTAACCACGTTTGGAGCTGCAAGGCAAAAAATGAAAATGTTTTACTGTAGCCCACGGCCACACATGGAACGCTGATTTGCAGAAGGTTCAAGAACATAGGTTATGCCTAGCCAGGATTGGTCTAAAATGGGGGTGGGCAATGTCAGACCTGGAGGGCCGCAGTGTATACAGTTTTTCATTCCAACTCCATTGCTTAATTAGAAACCAATCCTTGTCAATCTCAGAACTTATTTAATTTTATGGCTTGTTGCTCTGCAATGTAAGGTCTTATATCCGAGGATATCATCTAAATGACTTAAAGCCTAAATAGGATAATTTTCAGTTTTGTCACTTTTTTCTATTAAGTGTTTTATTAAATCAAACGGTGCATGATGAACGCACACAGATGTATATGGAAACAAACTAGATGGAGAACTATTAGCTGCTTTGTGATTTACATCTTATTGTTAATAAGGAGCCATTAAAACAGTGAATGCAGCTGTTTAAGACTGAAATAAGTAATTAAGGGTGGGGAACCTTAACAAGCTAGACCACTAAAATGAAGCATTAAAATGTCACTTAAGCAATATGTGCTTCATCAGCAATAATTGAGTTCTCGTTAAGGAACTGGGTTGGAACGAAAACCTGCACATACTGTGGCACTCCAGGACTGACATTGCCCACCCCTGGTCTAGAAGCATGAGGTATGCACAAGAGATAGGAGTTGGTCCCCAAACAATGATGCCCCAAAGGCACAAAAGAGATACCAGTATGGAAGAATAAGGCTGGCATAAATGTAAGGTACGTACAGCAGCTGGTTGCTCTCTTTCTTTCCATGGAGTCAATTCATAGACCATGCCTGCTCGAAGACTTATCAGCCCAGAAGTGCCAAACAAGACTGAAATAGCCACCTGATATCTATTCACATTGGGTGCTTAGACTTCTGGCAAGAAGAGCTGCTATACATCCAGGTTGTCCTATTAAGAACTGCCACATCCATTTGATTTGTGTTATGTATTAATCTGCATTTTTGTGTATTTTATGTTTTATTGTCATTTTTGAATTATTATTTTTCAAATTCTTATGTATTTTCCATTACACCTAAATTTAGTATCTTTAAATACAATTCCAATCCTTGTGCATTGTGGGTGGAGCCCAAAGAGGCAGGGCCACCCTTCACATCAGTCCTTCTGAGCCCTCACTCTTGCTATTTAAAGCTACAGTTTAGTAAGCTCAAACCAGGAGAACATTGTTTGTAAAGTAGTTGGAAGTATTGTTGTTTTCATTGGATTTTCTGGTTTCTTGGATTACTTCGCTTCTGCCCCTGGGTTTCTTTTCCGTATTGTGGATTTGGACTGGTTTGCTGTGGGTGTACCTTTTTGGAAACACTTTTTGGCTCTTTTGCTCATATTTTTTTTTTTTCAAGCTGGAGATTGGTGGTGACCCTCCTCCTTTTGTTATATTTTGGGACATTTTTTCTTACAGTATTTTGCCAGCTCTCTTTGTTTGCGGTCTGTTAGACTGGAAGCCTGCAGTTAGCAATTTTGAGAATAGCTGGATTTTTGGATGTACTGTGTCTCCTTTGTATGACTGCTTAGGTTAATGGCCTTGCCATTATAGTCCTTTTAGGAGGCCTCACTCACACCCATTTTGTTATGCTTGGGACTCCAGATCACAACACTGAAACATTGAAACATTATGAACCAAGAATCTTATTTTCAGGGAAGTAGAGAGTTAAGTGAAAAGGAATAAGTAAAGGCGTAAGGCACAGAAGGCTGTGACCTAACATTAGACAGGTGAGTACATACATGAGAAAATAATACTTGGGTTTAGGACAATATAATAATAAATGGAGCAGGGTCACCCCTGATGACCAATACATGGTAAAACGGCAATGGGAGAAAATGGCAGATATTTTAAACTAGAAACACAATAGAAAGGATACGTATTAAGAGTATTGTGAAGCTGACCACTTGATAATAAGTCCCTGATGTTTCATTAGATACTGTAGTGGACTTACCTAAATCTGTGTAGGCATTAGTTCCGCTCCACTGCTGAGAGATCTTAATCACTGGTACATGGCAGGCTTGCTTTGTATAAATGGATTTTTGAGGTTTCAACAAACAGCAAGAGTTTAGAATAGCAGGCTAACAGCCGTAAAATCCTGAAATCTGTTTCTTACAGTCAGGATCCTGTTTATGTTCTTAACACCTGACTGGTTACAAAAGTTCAATTTCACAGTATTCAAAGTCCTATAGCCTTAGGATGAATACAATTACAGTTAATAGAAAGATCTGTGTAAACTGGTTGGTAGTTGCAGGATTGAAAAAAATGTTTTGATCTCAGTACTGAAAAGTACAATATGAGTTGTACTGAAGACAATGGTTCCCTACTAGCTCGATATTTAGGTTTTCTTCGTTGAATGCTTTAGAATGGATATTGTAATGAACAGCTCTGCAAATGCATTCACAGCCAATAATGATACTCCTGGGCAATTGAATGGACAGTGCATATTATGTACAAATCCCTTGAAATAAGTCATATATTATGTAGTACTAGGGGGCTCTGCCCCCTGCTCGCTTCGCTTGCCCACCCCTGGGTTTGGTTTACCAGATATACAATTTAAAGAGATTGTTATTTTCAATGGAATTGTTACATATGCATTATTTTCACTTTTACTTTAAAACTTTATAAAAATAATACTTGTCCTTTATTTCCGGTCCTGGCATGGTTAAATCTCTTTCTCGCAGGACGTATAACACTGCTCGTGTTGTGAGGGGGGGGGGGGGGGGGGGGGGGGGGGGGGGGTGGTTGCTGAACACATGTTAAGGAGATGCCATCAGATCATCTACTGTCTTTCTGCTGCTGCTGCTGTTGCACTGCCCGTCGATCATTGTAAAGCCTGTATAGCCACTGTCCTTTTTGCCACTTCGCGTCTCTGCCGCTCGCGTTGTCTGTTGCTGGGTTTGAGCTGAACACATGCTAAGAAGAAGCGGTCGGATCATCTGCCAGCTTGTTGCTGCTGGCAAGCTGCCTGTTCTGCTTGTATCGCTGCCAAATCATTTCAAACCATGCACAGCCGCTGTCCTTTTAGCCACTTCGTGTCTCTGCTGCTCGTGTTGTGAAGAGTCGGGGGGGGGGGGGGGGGAGGAGAGGGTTAGCGTGGCTGAACGCAGGCAAGGAGAAGCGGTCGGATCATCTGCTGGCTTTCTACTGCTGGCGAGCTGCGTGTTTTGCTTATCTTTGTTTTAACCCTTTAACCGCCAACTCCCTAAATATTCCCCACGCCAGGCGAAATCTGAACAATTTTCGTTTTTTTACTTTTTTACATTTTTTTTACATTTTTTACATTTATTCAAGCAGGATTGACCACTAAATGTTGTGCAAGTTGCCAGTGTATACACGAAATCTATAAATGTAACCTGAATTCTCAGCTAAGCAAAACATCTTGATACCAAACCGTGCCCTTTTCAATGGTAGATACTGTCGAAACTGTAAGCGGCCCTTCCACGACAATAAACTTTCATCAACTGCAACTGACGGTCCTGGCATGTAGGGCAACTGAAATGCTTCAAATAAATGATCAATCAAAGGATGTAGCTTGAACAAGTGGTCGCGGTTTGGATCTTTCTTATCTGGCTCGTTTCTGTTGTCATTCAAATGAAAGAATTTCAGCAGCAAAGAGAATCGGTTACGTGTCATGACAGCTGCAAAAATAGGTGTTGCATACATAGGATCTGTAGACCAGTACATCTCAATATCTGGTTTTCTGATTATTCCCATCAACATCAAAATCCCAATGAATTTTTTCATTTCGTTTTCATCAGTGTCAAACCAAGCACGAACACGGGAATGTGGAGGTAAATTGGGATTTTTCTCAATAAACTGTGCTGCATACAGATTTGTCTGATGAACAAAATGTCTGATCAAATCAGGTGACACAAACAGCTCATAAAACTGCTCAGCAGTGTAATTGTTTACATCAACAATAAAGCCACACGTTCCCTCAAACGAATGCAGAAAAGGTAGTTCACCACGGGCAGCAGCCCAGCTGAGATGCTGGGGATACACCCACTCAGCGCCGTCATCCGATGCGTCTTCATTCACAGTATCATGCAGCGCACGTTGCTGCTCATCACTGTCGCTAAAATCTTCTTCAGAACTGCTACAATCATGATCAGAACTGTCCAAAATCGCCTGCAAAGCCTCACTTGAAGTCAGTTTACGTTTCGCCATATTCACAGCTGTTACATGCGAATCACGTCACATGACCGGCCAAAACAACCACAGACTTGTCGAAATACAACGTAGTAATAATACCCACGCCAAACCGTCAGTTATACTACTTGCCAGGCATTCATATAACCACAGGCAAATGTGCCAGATAATTCCGGCAGTATGGCGTTAGCAATAAAACAACGGTGCCGGATATATCCGGCAGAGGGCGGTTAAGGGGTTAAGAGATGGGAGCAAGTTAAAGTGTCTCTCGTGGGTCATGAAATTGTCTTCCGACAAGATCACGTCTCGTCTCCCTCCCCAAGATTTTTTTTTATAATAGAGAGATATAATGTAACAAAAGACAGAAAACAAAGTCAAAGTGTTGGGGACTGTCCCCATTTAGTGAAGGTTTTGTTGAAAAAATGTAGGTTGGTCTTTACAGACTTGAGTCCAAAACAGAACTGATCAAAACAAGAATGGCGGACATTTTATGATGAAACAGCAGGAAGTGATGTATTAAGCAGGTGGCATTCTGGGAACCAGAAGTGACATCATCTGGAGGTAGGACTTTGAGGGTTGGAACCGGAAATGACATCATAAGCCGGAAGTGATCTTTATTGGGGTGATTCTTCAGTTGTTCTGCGGGAAAAAAGGAGATAGAGTTAAAATACAGCGCCAACCCTGGATCTAGCAAGCCATTATAATTATTTGAGCCCGTAAACTGTCTCCCATTCGCATATGTGTGACAATATATTTAACACAGAACAATATTCTCCTGTACCTAGTGTGAGCAGAGGCTTTATTTTTAAAAGGAAAATTTGAATTAAATGTTCTGTGAACAGTTATATGAATATTGATTCAGTGATTTTTCTTTCTTAATATGTTGGAACTTTCATTATATTGTTGTTACATTTGTAACGGGTGTTAGAATTATTATGTACATTTTGATTATCCAGCACTCATGGGTCTAAATTACGGCACTCAAAGCTGGTATCAAAATATCACAGTGCTGCGGGGAACTGAAGTTAACGCCATCAGGCTTGGTGATTATACCTCTAAATTGTTTGATCTCCATCAAAAACACATTCAAGTGAGTTACTTTTGTCTGAATAAAATTGTCATCTTCTTTGCCAGCAGTTTCCTTTCTGAAAAAATAACAAGCAAGAAAACGTATGCATGACGTAACATTCAGGTGCATTCGGATACTTAACTATTTTTTAAAGTGGAGAATTTTACATTTTTCTGGTGACTTGAAAGAGTTAGTTAGCACATTTTGTTTATTAAATATTTACTATAGTGAGTCATTTTCTAAAATAACAGAGATAATAGAATGTAGTTACATGTGTTTGGAGGGTACTGTATATGCAATTCATATTTTGTAGTAGCACTTTTTAATATGATGTACATGAAACTAGTTGCCAAATAGGCTTGTGAAGGCTAAAATACATTTCATAAACAGCAGATGTCAACTCAAACAGGTCAAAATTGTACATTGATTGATATGCTTTTGTTAGTGGCAGGTTTGGCGCTAATTGGAGTTCAATTTTCCAAGAAGTGTTTCATGGAGATATAAAAACTCTTTTGAAGTCTCAAGGTAACATTGCTAACTGCATCTGACCGTGATGGATAGCTGATCATTGTGGTACTTTGTTGATAAATGTTACTGTCAGACAAAACACTCACCGTGCCACCAGAGAGTGTGTAGCATGCTGATTAGAATTTCACAGTGCTCTGCATACGTGATAATTATGACCCTACTAACCTATACTGAATCACTTTAATGTGCACATTAAGTAGCCATGAGGAGCGGGTTAAATAGTTGAATGAGGGGTTCATTTAATGTTTGTGAGGTGGAGTTGAGTAACTGGGCAAGATGGTTTGTGGTTGGAGAAGTTATTAAGAACCCAATGGTTATTCTAACAGAACTTGATTATTTGTCTGAGATGGGAACAAATTTTGGCAGAACAGCTTCTCAGCAGCACTTCATCAATCAGACTAACTTCCACTTAGACTTTGCTAAACATCATTTAAAGGACTTTGACAGCATTCTCTGGTTCGATGAGACAAAACTTGAACTCTTTGGGTGGAATTCCAAGCATAATGTGTGTCAAAGACCAGGCACTGCTTATCAACTGCTTATACCATGCCTATGGTTGTTGCAGCATCAGGTTATGGGGGATGCTTCTCAGTGGCAGGGACAGGAAGGTCAGAACTGAAGGAAAGATCAATGCAGCCAAATACAGAGAGGCCTGTGAAGAAAACCTGATTTAGAGTGCACATGTCCTCAGACTGGGGTGACAGGTCACATTTCAGCATGAGAATGACACAAAGCATACAGCCAAGACACTGGAGTGGCTTCAGGGCACATCTGCCCTTGAGTGCCCCAGCCAAAGCCCAGATTTAAACTCCATAGAGCATCTGTGGAGAGACCGGATTCAGGGCCGTCTTAACATGTGGGCACAATGGGCACTGGCCAGGAACCCCAGGAGCATAGGGGCCCACAATGTTTCTGATGCCTATGTGTGTTTCTGTTTTGCTATCAAAACTGGGGCCCAGCAACCACTAATTTGCCCGGGGGCCTATGATGCTGTAAAGACAGCACTAACCAGAAGATGGCAGCTAACAGAAACTTTGCAGCAAGTCCAATGGAGCTTGAGAGGATCTGCCAGGAAGAATAAAATAAACTGCCCAAATCCATGTGCGAAGAGCTATGCAGAGACTTACCCAGGAAGTCTTGAAGGTGTAATGGTGGCCAAAGGAGCTTCTACAAAGAACTAAATGAAGAGTCTGAATACTTATATGAATGAAAGATTTCAGTTTTTCATTTTTAATAAATTTGCAACCCTTTTTGAAAACATATTTTCACTTATCCTTAGGGGTTCTTGAGTTTAGATTGATGGGCAAAAATGGAAAAATTTATATATTTAAAATTAAATCTACAACACAATAAAGTGTGCAGAAAGTCAAGGATTCTGAATACGTTCTGAATCCATTGTACGCCTAAGGTGTCACCAATGCCTAGAGAGCTTGTTCTCTTCTTCCTTCATTCCTCTGATGAGAGAGAGTTTTTGGAAGTTATAGGGAGATTATGAAAAGTGTGAAAGGATCAGACTCGACGCACATAAAAGGTTTGGGGCAGCCATCTGTATATTATTCCTGGCTGCAATGGGTTTGGTTTTTGTAGACAGAAGTGTCTCTGATGGAGTTCAGACATGAACTGTTTGAGGTTTGAGAAGATGGCAGTTTTAACTGACAAGACCGGAAGTGACATAGGAGAACTGGAAGTGACCTTCTTCTGACGTCATTATATAGGCACCGGAACTGGAAATGACATCAGCCTGGGCACCAGAACCAGAAGTGACACCAGTCTGCCCTCTGGAACCGTAAGTGATGTCTTCAGTGATGAGTCAGACAGATTTTCCTGCGGCTGGTCTGCAGAGATAACAGGAGAAGGTTTAGTGCACCCCGCCACCCCTTGGCCTGACGAGGAATTACTTTTGCTTGGTCCATACAATGTCCTCCTACTCGCAAGTGCGTGACAAAAGACTTAGATGTAATAAAGTAAACCCGAATTGTTGTCATTAAAAGGGAAAGTTCAATATCAGAGGTCAAAAATATGGCAAGCTACCAAAGCACTGGGGCAAATCAAAATCACAGTCAAAGAGCTATTGAACCATGAACCATGTTTTCATGTTGATGATGCCAAATTTTGATCATCTGAATGTCACAACAGAAATCGAGACTCATCAGACCAGGCAATGTTTTTCCAACCTTCTGTTGTCTAATTTTGGTGAGCCTGTGCAAATTGTAGCCTTAGTTGCCTGTTCTTAGCTGACAGGAGGGACACCCGGTGTGGTCTCGTGCTGCTTCAAGGTTTGACATGTTGTGCATTCAGAGATGCTCTTCTGCATTCCTCGGTTGTAACGAGTAGTCTATTTGAGTTACTGTTGCCTTTCTATCAGCTCAAACCAGTCTGGCCATTCTCCTCTGACTTCTGACATCAACAAGGTATTCTCACCCAGATATCTTCCCTTTTTTGGACCATTCTCTGTAAACCCTACAGATGGTTGTGCGTGAAAATCCCAGGAAATCAGCAGTTTCTGAAATATTCAGACCTGCCCATCCTGCAACAACAACCACGTGTGTATTGACTGTAATTCCACCCTGAGTCGACAGGAGGTGCTGTTATTCATGTCTTGGTCTCCTCCAGTTTCAAATGTTGTGGACCCCGACATCATTTGTGTTTCCTCCTCTTATGCCCACCTCATCCAGTCCAGAAGCTTTTTAAACCCCAACCTTGAAACACAGAGTCAGTCAGTAGTATGTGGGCTCACTTCTGAGATGACATCTTACTTTTTTTAACATTACTTTTTTGCATATTTTCAAATCTTTTCCAATTTTGCCAACCTTTTTCTGTTTCCTGAGTATTGGTTTACGGCATGTATGCATGATAAGCATAAATATAATTGGCTTACAAATCACAGTATTTTATAATTATTGTTTGAACTCTTAAATGAAAACTACACCACTCAAACTGGCAACTACAAAGTTGTTCTGCCATTCTATTCACATCCTTTCCCTTTTCTCTCTTGTCACGATAAAACTTAAAAACTTTATTGCAAATTCTAAAAATGTTTGACTTTGGCAATGAGCTGCCTTCACAATTCACCTGGTGGTTACTGTGCCATTATATTTGTTAGTGGAGCACCCCAGATAGCCGAATTTCTGTCTTCAGGAACTCATAGTATACTTGCGCCTCTAATGCATATCCACCTTAATCAAAGGATAAGTGTCTGTGTGTCTGTCTGAATGTTCACTGGTTGCTATATCTCTGTCTTTCCAAAAGATGGTGCTTCACAAGCATTTTTAAAAGTAAACTGCATTGCATTTGTCATTCCAACAGATGGCACATCACAATCATTAACACTGCTTTTATGAATCTCATACCAAATGGCATATAACAGAGTCATATGCATTGCATGCTGCACTGCAAACGTTAACAATGAGGTCTACGTTGATTACTTTGATTTTAACTCGACTTAGATGGGTAGCTCAGCTACTGAATGAATACATCTACTGTTAAAATAAAGTTGTATCCCATTTTCTCATTTAATTACTGAATTTTAACCAATTTGAACACATTCAGTTTATTGTCGAGTTCATGGATATTGACTGATCCTCAGTATCTCTTGTGACATACATTAACAGTTTATTGTGTAATGTCTGCAGTTCCCTCCTGTATCCAGAGTACAAGGGTGTCTGTTGGACAAGCCTAATTTGAATTCTTTTGTTTCAAGCAAGTACAGACAAGTTTCAAAGTTACCCTGAAAAGGTTGCTGCCAAGCAACTCCTCGCTGTCATGCAGAAGAATAACCTGTTTGAAATATTTCAGTCTGGATTTTTTAGTGGTGCTAGACTGTAGTACTGCAGTTCATACACTTGGCCATTTTAAATAAGTACCACGGAAAACGGATAAGTGTTACAGATTTTGCTCTATTGTGCTTTATATACTGTATATATACTGTATTTCACTGGTATTCTCCCCTATCTTATGGACGGCTTTCAGTCTCACTAGGTTTGTGTTTTCAGTAGCACCTCTGAGAAGTTTTCTCTTCTGTTTACTAACTACTTCTCAATCACACATTTAGAAAATTCTCTATTTAATTTATTCTTATATACTAACCTCTACTCAGGAGACATTACATGCTGGGATGGGTTGTGGCACTCGTCAAACTAAGATGTAAGATCCTATCATAAGTGTTTAACTCCATATTCGCAAGATTTTTAATACAACAACATCTTGTAAAGCTGTCCAAGTTAGTCATTTTTCATCAGCTATTCGAGTGAGGGTTCTTGAAGAAGTCAAAGGACTGACAAATGTTCAATATCTATCCTTGGTTAGCAGAGTGGGGTCTTTATTAGCATTTTATTTTCATTCTGAAATGGCCACTCAGGCAGATTCCAAAACATTTTATGTGACCTTAAATGAATTGTGCTTCCCCCTCGCACTCCCTCCTTGCTGTGTGCTCTGAGGACACATGACTAGAACATCAGTCCTCCTTCTGTTATGCCAAATACAAGGAAAGGCACAATAATGAAATAGAGATGACAAGAAGAAGAAAATGCAAAGAAAGTAGCTAACAATCTGTACTATCATTCACCAAGCCAAAAAATGTTACTTCTTCAGAAGTCATTAAGAAGGCAAACATAATGTTAGGTTGTATAGCACCCTGATATGTGGAGTACAAGTCCAAGGAGGTTATTCTCAACCTTTATAACACACTGGTGAGGCCTCATCTTGAGTACTGTGTGCAGTTTTGGCCTCCAAGTTACAAAAAGGACATAGCAGCACTAGAAAGGGTCCAGAGAAGAGCGACTAGGCTCATTCCAGGGCTACAGGAGATGAATTATGAAGAAAGATTCAAAGAGCTGAGCCTATACAGTTTAAGAGGAGACATGTCTGAAGTGTTTTAAATTATAAAGAGAATTAGTACAGTGGATCAAGGCTGTTATTTTAAAATGAGTTCATCAAGAACACGGGGGCACAGTTGGAAACTTGTTAAGGGTAAATTTTGCACAAACCGTAGGAATTTTTTCTTTACACAAAGAACCATAGACACTTGGAATAAACTACCACGTAATGTAACAGACAGTAGGACTTTAGGAACTTTCAAAAACTACAGTTTGATGTTATTTTAGAAGAATTGATTAGGAACGGCGAGCTTTATTGGATTGGATGGCCTGTTCTCATCTAAATTGTTCTAATGTTCTAAATGTTCAAGATGCAATTACTTGTCTTATATTTTAGAGGCTGTTATATGGCGCACATGGAAGATAGCCTGAATTACTTTAGGATTGTAAGAACTTTAATCACTATATATAAAACATGGAATGATCTTGCATTTATTTGCTCTAACATACTTAAATACACTTATTCTCAAATGCTTGAAACTTCTACTTTAGTTTTTACTTTTACTCAAGTCACTTTTTCAAAAGATAACTATGGGTTATCTTCGGAAAGATAAGCTGGGTTCCAAAATGGTTCCAAATACTATTATGGAAAGGCTTGAGCATTAGTATGATGTATGTAAAAAATTCCACATTCCAAGTGTTTTCATTTTAAATGTTTTAATGAACTTCAAAGCAAACAATTTGCACAAAAAATAAAGGAAAAAGTTGATAATGCACACACAAAAAAAGAAATACTTCTTGCCTATGATATTTCATTTAAAGCTCAATCAAGATCTTAGTTACAATTTATTAAGCTTCAATATGTTATGACACTATGACATACATATTGACATATATGTTCCTATACCATAAGTCTATCAAACTGTCCCTCTAACGATCTGAGATCATTCTATTGTTACACCAGAAATATAGCAGAGCATTAAGAATATTCTATTAACATGTTAGCTTATAGGGGGTAAAAGAGAATCTTCCATTACCTATGTTGCTATGCGAAACTTAAACATCCTACTCAAAGTAAGCAAAGTTTTTGTGAATTTCCGACAAACTTTCTGAGATTGGCTCTGACAATGCCTATTGGGCCCTTTATACAATATTGGACTCTACCATAAAATCCACAAAATATTTGTGAGGGCATTATACTACTAGGAAGCATTAATAATAAGACATAATTGATAGATTTAATGAGGATAATGTTTGAAGGTGTAATATTAGCATTGTGAGATTTTTGAGCTCTTTTCAGACTCTCCCGAACCATGCTGCACGCCGAGATGTGACTGACGGATCTGTCA
Source organism: Erpetoichthys calabaricus (assembly GCF_900747795.2). Taxonomy (NCBI): domain Eukaryota; kingdom Metazoa; phylum Chordata; class Cladistia; order Polypteriformes; family Polypteridae; genus Erpetoichthys; species Erpetoichthys calabaricus. The sequence goes on along the minus strand of NC_041396.2, from coordinate 87,552,777 downwards.
AGGGTTACTTGTCCATCACCAAGGAACCACAGGTTCACAGCACCACCGAGGCAACAGCAAGTTTACAGCCTCCCTGCGTAACACATCTGTCATCCGATGGGTGATGCAGGGAACATTATAACCTAGCCACTGACCTGGCCCTGTCCCTGCTCATTTGCTGTGTCTGTGTGTATTGAAGCGGTAGCTCCCGTTTGAATAAATACCTGGACTGTTCCAGTTTTGATTGGAATCTTCTTCATCTTTCGGCTGCTCCTGTTAGGGGTTTCCACAGCGGATCATCTTCTTCCATATCTTTCTGTCCTCTGCATCTTGCTCTGTTACACCCATCACCTGCATGTCCTCTCTCACCACATCCATAAACCTTCTCTTAGGCCTTCCTCTTTTCCTCTTCCCTAGCAGTTATATCTTTAGCATCCTTCTCCCAATATACTCAGCATTTCTCCTCTGCACTTGTCCAAACCAACGCAATCTCGCCTTTCTGACTTGGCTGACCCTCTGATTGGTTTTCTTGAAGTCTTTGGACTCAGCATCTTCTCTCAAATTTCAGGCAGTGACTCACGCGTCACAGCGTTTATACATATATTCTTGCTTTTTTTTTGGCAAGGAATTCAGTTTTGTAAATTTGGTTTGAATTGTTTATTTTTGACAATGTCTTCTTTTTTATTTACACAATGTCCTTAGTAGGGCCATATAGCTATTTCTGTCACACTTCTATCATCTCTGGAAGTTCTGCTATAAATAAGGTGGCATTCACTACTATCGCAGTTGCCTGGTGGATACTCTTTCAAATTTTTAACGGAATCTTAGTGTTAGTTTCTTTGTTTCTTTTCAAGTAGGATCGAGCTCCAGGTATTTGAATTCACTTTTGATTATTTCTCTTCCCTTTGCACTGAAAAAAATGGCATGTCAGATTCAAATAAAAAAATATGTAAATTGGTTGTACATAATAAAATCGTTTTTATCAAAAATAATTTAATTATGCTTAATGCACTAAATTAATATATCCTGGAACAACATATTTTTATATTAAATTAATGAAACTTTTTCATTCTCTGTTAAATGAATTATATTATGTTAAATGAACATGTCAATAAAGCATAATATTTTAACAATTGTTTTATAAACTTTTTAAAAAATGCACCTCACTGAGTTACTTAGCTATAAACTTTTTAGGTTTACAATTATACTTGTTCTAGTATCATTTTATAGTTCATGTTCAAAGTTATTAATAAGAAGTAAACAGGTTTGCTTAAACCAAATGTTACCCTCCCGGGTCTGGTGAGTGCCAGGGAGAGTGTACTCCTAAACCCTGTAGTTAGAAACAAAGAGGCACAAACTTTAGCTTGCGTTCTGCTTGGCTGCAGGATTTAATCTCATTTTTCATAACCACAAACACATAACATTTATTCCAGGGCTAACACAATAAGTCCATTGTAACACCAGGTATGTAACACTAACTGGAACAACTCATGTTACAGTCTATATACCATATTTTCAAGTATTAACAATATTACAGAACACATATTTTACTCCATATAAAATAACACTTGTAAAATTATCCGGCTGACATCTTTCTTCTTCTTTTTTTTTTTTTACTAAAACCATATGATTGAAAGCTTATCAATTATCAAACTGATCATATTCAATAACCACATAAACATACCGCACTTGCCTCTGTGGTGTTTTAGGGTTCCTCCCTAACGATAGCACCATCTAGTGACCGCTTTCGGTATTTCCCTTGACACAGTGTTCACAGCAGAGCACCAGGCACCATGAATTTGACATTCAATGAACTGTGATGCAATTAACTTAATACTTATCTTTTTTCAGTATGTTGTTTATTTTTAACCTTTTACACAAAGCTACTTTAATTTGGTAAAAACAATACAAACCAACAAAAATACTTAAGATTAGTATTCAGAAGCTGAAATGTACAACAATTGTACAAGAACACTGCTTCTTTGGCTGTGCCAGAATGCCATGACCAATGTATAACTTAATATGAACACAAAATGCACCTTGCATAGAGCGTTATATTATACAATTTATTTATTTATATTTATATAGCTGTATATATTATAGAATAAATGTTAAATATTAGCAAAATATAAAGTGCAAAAATTGCTGCTTCGCACCTTCTATCACGAAATACTTCCATCCAACCATTCATCCATCCATTATCCAACCCGCTATATCCTAACTACAGGGTCACGGGGGTCTGCTGGAGCCAATCCCAGCCAACACAGGGCACAAGGCTGGAAACAAACCCCAGGCAGGGCGCTAGCCCACCACAGCAATATATTTGTAATTTTTTTTTTTAATTTTAAAAACGAGCAAATTTGGCAACTGCATTGCATAATATTCGGGAGTATTATTTATTTGTCTGTATTAATAGTATTTATGTGGCTGAGCAATGCTATGATAATGAGCAGCAATACTGAAAGTAGTTGACCCGTAACAAAAGTCAGAACTTTTTATTTTTCAAGTATGCAAACGTATCTGTACTAAGCGAGTAAATCTAGACTACTTAATAATACATTTACTGACTTGTGTGTGACGGTAGTTAGTGAGCATAGTTTGATAAAAGATTACAAGAGAATACGAGGAAAAACACAGAAACATTAGTCTGTGATTAAGTGTTTTAAATGAATATCTGAATATTTCTTGTGTTTGTGTGCTTTTCTTTAAACTTTTATTTCACTAACCTTTTGCTCTTAACCGGCAACAATAACTCAAACCCACAACTTGTTGTTTTTTGAAAGTCACATGACTTTACCGCCAAGTTATCCAACCTCGGCTGACAATGAATCCGCTTAGTGCATATTAATTTCCAGTGAGGACTAAATATAACTATTTTGACTTCTACCTAAATGACTGAAATTAGTACAGTATATTGTACATCCCACAAGATTCAATAAATTAAACATGATCGAGTTATGTTCAAAAGTGGAACATAATCAATACATGTAATATAAAGTAAATACATTTTTGTAAATGAAATAATCTGCCATTACCCTTTTTTTCAGTGTGGTTTTGGTTGCTCACTCCTTTTTGCACTGTTCTAGGGTGCATGTTTTTGATCTCCTCATCACGTCTTTTGCTCAGTAAATCCTCAAAGCTACGCATCTCTTAACAGAACGAGGACATTTTAAATTAAACGAAATTTAGCAGGAAGCCAATGTAAAGCATGCAATCTGGAGAAGGCCACCTTCAAACCTCACACAGCTGGAAAAGTTTGCTCAGGAAGAATGGGCCAGACTACCTCTGGACAGGTGCAGATGTCTCACTGGAAGCTCCAGGATTTGCTTGATGGCAGTGATTGCCTCTAAAAGTTGTGCAAAAAAAAAAAAAAATGAAGTTACAGGTCCCATTATTTTTTGTCCATGCGATTTTTATTTGTGTTATCATTTTAAATATTTGGTTGAATTAAAACTGTAAAGCAAGGTGTGATGTTTGATAAATATGCAATAAATAATGATGGGTGCCAACTATGTATGTCATTTTCAGCTTATTTCAGAGACAATTGTGAGATCTTTTTTTGTGGAGGAGTACCAACAAATTTGTCCATGTCTGTTACAATGCGTTCCTTCTTTTTCACAGGAGAGGACTGGAAGTCTGCAAAAAGAAGTTGTGGCCAGCACAGTCAAAGAAGCCATCTATATCAGAATCTGCTGCATGAGATCTTTGGACTACTTCTTCCAGTTACATGATCCTGGATGGCTGCATAAAAGAATGCCCCAGAAGAAGGCTAGTCAGTTTTGGTTCGGCCACCAACACACCAGGAACTCCATCTTCTAATGGATACAAGACTTGCTTTTTGTGGGAACCAGATCCATAAAAATAAAAAGGTTCAGAAAAGACTGTCCAAGAATGATTAAACTGAACATTTTACCTTTTATGTGTCTTGGCTATGTCATTCTTTTTCTACTCATTTGTCTGAATGCCCCCCACATGGTCACACACATAAAAATTCAAACTAAGAATTTCTTTTACTTGCAAAGTTGCTAGTTTAATTGCAGAATAAGCAGATAGGAACTATTAATGGAAAGCAGCCTTTTTTGTAAATTACATTGCACCCTGTATAATCTCAGTAAGTGGCTGGAAATTGTTGAATTTGGCTTTGACACACAAACTTGAAATTGTTTGAACAAGAGAGAGTAAGTGATGGTATATCTTTTAGGGGGGCAAGATAAATAGATTATAGTAAAAAAACACAGAGGTCTGATGCCATTAATCTTGTGAATCTTTTTATTTAAACTAAAGTGTCAAAAATCACAGCGAAAGTCTTTTAAAGTTGTTACTCAACCAAATTTCTTCTTAATTCGTTCCTTTTCCTTAAAGTTCCTTACTCCAAAATGTTGCTCTTAATGGCCATCAAAATCCTATTTCAGTTAATACCAAACTATCACTTTAAAATTTGCATTTACTTTAATGTCATGTTGAGCTGTTCTACCATGGTTTTCTTTTCCTGATGTTGATCGAAAAGTTCAGACATGGATCTGTGTGCATTGCCATCTTGTATAGTGGCAGACTAATGATGTCACATATTGCGTCACTGCCAGCCCATTTTGTTAATGATGGAGTGTGTCACGTGCACATGCACTGGAGACAGCTAACAGGGTTGAGGAAGCGTGATTACCTGCTGAACAAGGGATTGGCGCTGTTCTCTGATCCTTTCTCCCTTTGTCCAGCTGCAGACCAGCTGACTGACAACCCGACCACCACTGACGTCATCTCTGATGTCTGCGCTCTTGGACCCACCTCTTCCTGTCGTCACTCCTCATAAGCCAGCACTCCACTTCATTCCCTCAGTTCTGTATTGGAATCCTGTCTGTAAAGACATATTTATTTTCACAAACTTCAAGTATACGGGATTACCAAGGTGGTACCCCCAAACCGTATGGGTGGATGTCCTCGATTAACCTCCCTAACGCGCCACTCTATGCAACCTTATTACTCTTTATAGCCACCTCTCTGGTGCACCTCAGTATGCACCGCATAGCATAAAGTCGCAATTGCTTTGAAGCAATAAAGTGGGGGTGTGCCTTGTGAATTCCTGATTGCGTCACGCTTTGTACCACATCACTCTTCATAGGTGTCTCCTTGGTGCACTACATCATGCACCCCATTAAAGCAATAAGTGTTGGGGGGGTTCCCCTGTGAACTCCTGATCATGTCACTCTTTGCACCACATCACTCTTCTTTGTGCATCACATATTTTGCATTAAGGTTACTGTTGCCACTGTGCAGTGGGAATGCAATACACAAAGGTGCTCACGGACCACAAATGGTTCAGGGCCTACATCATACAGTATATTACTGCTTCCTGTGGTGGGAAAACACATAACCACGTGCCCAGCATGCCTATTATAAAACAATATTCGATATTTAAAACATATTCAATGTTTTAAACACTGTTTTATAAACATTTTGGACATGTTCTCTAAGAGAGGATTTGATTTATTTCTAATTTTGAGATAATATAAAAATTGCTCATCATTTGAATTATAAAAGTGGGTTGGTTTACTTCCAGTTGATCAAGATAAGTATGCATACTATTACAGTGGTATAGGATATTACAATCAATCTCTCTCTTTGCACTTTAAGCCCATCCATTGTCACGATCTGAGGGAGTACCAAAAGCACAAGTACAAAATACTTTCAAAACATTGCCCACTAGTCAAGGAGAAAAAAATAGTCAAAAACCCAGACTATGCCAGCCCCAGAGCTCAGAAGAACACAAGGAGATGTCTGAACGACAACGTGATACACAGTTAACAAAGTCACAATCTGGAATCCAAAAATCATGGTCAAAAACAGAGCAGAGGTTCAAAAATATGAATAAGTACAGTAATAAAACAGAATCCAAGAGGCAAAGTCAAAAACAGAGCACAGAGTCGAAATTCCAGAAAATACAAAGCAAAACAAAAGTCCAAAAACTCACCAAATACACTCTTCACTGTTAGCACATTCAGTGAACTGCGGGGAACTATGGAAGGCCCTCCCTTAAATAAGGTGGAGGGCCATTCCTAGTGGTGATTGGCAGGTGGCCCCACCCCTTGGGGATCCACCCACAAAACACAAGGCCATAGGCCATCCACCTATTACAACCCACACATGGAAAAACATGTATAATAAATAAAATAAACGTTAATATGAATAAATGGTATAAAATTAAACAAACAACCCAGGGACACAACTTTGAACACCAGCTGGGGGAAAATGGCAGCTGAACCATCGGATCCATAAGCAGACCAAATATCGCTGTTCATGGATTGGGAGTGATTGTGACAGCAAGGCTGTCTCGGAAGTATGTAAAGTTTTTTGTCCAAAATGCTGCCCATTTGGCAATTTCTCAGAACTTAAGACCTAGTGATGCTGGAGCTAGATGGTGACACTTGAAGGTTGGATCTTGTCCTGGGTCCATTTCAGAAATTTTTAAACAAGAAAAATGTGGTTAATGAAAGACCTTTATTTAGTTGAATTACGGAATGAGTACTTTGTTTCTCAACTTTGTCTTTGGATTTCATTTTGGGACTGTAATTACTGATTTTTTGAACCTCTTCTCTGTTTTTGACCACGCGTCTGGATTGTGTTTTGGGACTTTGTTTGTTGTGTATTACTTTGCATTTCAGACAATTCCTTTGTGCTCTTCAGAGCTTTGGGGCTTGCACAGCCTGTGTGAAAATAAACCTTTTATTTTATAAAGATTCGTCCTGGCCCTGTTGGCTTTTAGTTGGGGTACTTTAACAGTGTTTCCCCTGTCTAGCTGGCCACATTGGAAGTGTTTTTGACAGCAGTGCTTTCGGAACTCCCGTAGATCACAACGTATTGGTTGTCAGACTTGGAGCTCCTTCGGTCAGGTCGTCTCTCCGATAAATAACACCTCCTTCTGGACAGTCATCCTTTTGAAGCTCTGGGACCAGAAGGGGAGGAGTCAATTGTCCTCACTGGGTGACTTCAGGAGACTGAGGAGGAAGAAAATAAGAAGAAAGTTAGCAGCAGCACCCCCTGTCGGCCCAAGGTGGTATCACTCAAGAGCTTGGATTGTGATCCTCAGACTCGGATGTGTAACATTAGTATGAGTTATTCTGCTGATATTATTCACTTTGGATTTTGCATTGTTTCTGTAATCGGAGGTTGGATACATAAAACATCAGCATTGATATTTCTGCTTTGGGCTCCATTAGAAAACACAAAGTTGAAGTAGGTGAAAAATAGGGCTAATGTGGCTTGTTTGACATTATGTTGCTTAGTATTTTTTAAGTAAATAAATCTTTTATGATAAGTAGCGAAAGGTGAAAAGTAGTAGTTCAGTTCTCTAGAGCCAGGCCTCTACTCACCTAACCTTAGTTTTTTTTAGCTAGTAATACTTCATTCTCTAAATCACAATTATCATCATCTTTCTAGAACAATAAGTCCAAGGATGCCCAGAATAGCCCTATACCCACAAGCAAAACATCTACTTTCAATTCAAGTTGCCAGATGAGGAAGTACTAAGGCTGCTGTAAATAGAACCTTAGGTTGGTCAAATGCCTGTTGAGCTTCAGTAGACTAGGTGAACTCCTTTTAGATTTTCTTACTTATATTAATTAAGGGGAAATAAACTATAATTGATAAAACCAACAAAATGCTGGACTTGTTTATATGGGTAGGACATGGTCAGGTTTGAATAACCTGAACTTTTCTTTGGTCCCCAGAGACCCTTACATGATGCAGTATTTGATATCTTAGAAACTATTATTAGTAGCAGTAGAGTGTTGTACCGAGAAAGTAGGGTGAAATGACACCTTTTATTGGCTAACTAAATAGATTACAAATGCAAGCTTTCAAGGCAGCTAAGGCCCCTTCATCAGGCAACACCTGACTTTAAATGACGGGAATAGATAAGTTTATTATCCGTATAAACCATACAAAAACATTAACTACAACACAGAAATGATCACTCACACGTGCCTAAAAACAGCCAAAGAATTTGTTAGTTCATATGGTGGACAAGGTGTTCAGACTGCCCAGAGGCTGTGTTGAATATTGTCTTCCACTAGTCTACCATCATAATATCAGCAAGATTTTAACCACTTCTTGCATTTAGTGGTATCATGTATCTGATTGGGAAAAACTGAAAGGAAAGGGGATAATTATTTTAATGGATATAATATTTACCTTTCTGCAATCAATGAATAAATTCTCCTTTTCATCAAAAAAGAGCCTTGTATTGTAGCCAGAGATGGAAAAATGGATTGTCCAAAATATTTGAATGCATAATGTATGGAGGGAGTGGAAAATAAAAACATTTAAGTGTAAATCTAAAGGAAATGTTGTTTTCCTGAGTAGGAGCCAAATGCCAAAATGTTAAGCAAAAAAAAAAAAAACAAAAAGAGTAAGTTAATGCAGAGGTCCTGAATAAATAATCCCTCACAAATATCTGTTGGTTTTTAAAGCTTGAATATTGTTTAAGAAGGGGACCAATGATTGATTCCTTATAGTAAAAGAGTCTAATTTATACTTTGCTTACTTGTTTCAGTATTTGAGTGCCTGCATACTCAACTAGCTCTTAGCGAGCACAAAAGAAAGTCAATAAAAGTAAAAAAAAGGAATGGTTCAAAAACAGAACACTTTGTACATAAAAGCGATTTGGATACAATATTAGATGGTAGGAATCTTAGCCGGGCTCCCTTTGTCAAAACAAAAAGATGAATGCCCTATCAAGAACCCATTCTAAGGCTATGAATAATTACATAAAACAGTGCTTAAAAATGTTTTTTTTATTCACACATCCTATAGTTTTAAAGGTGTTTTATTTTCCAATTGAAAAGAAGGATGGTGCCCTGCGTTAAATAAGACCACTGTTGAAAATATCTGTCCCCTTACGCTTCAGCTTCATTGAACCAAATTACTGATTCAACCATGTTTGCTAAACTTGATTTACAAAGTGCCTTTAAAAATGAATAAGAGAAAGTAACAAACAGTAGACTGCCTTTAATACTATGTGGTAATAATGATCCAACAATGAGCAGGACACTATGAATAGTTTGTGATGCCTCATGGGTTGGCAATTGCATCAGCTGCTTTCTATCATATGTTAAAGAATCTTTGTTTTGAAGTAACAAAAAAGGGGGTGTGAATGTTGCCATATGTGGCGTAATTTCGCTATTCGAAGGAAAATTTTACATTTGTAGCGGTGTATCGGCAGCAAAAAATACAGGAATAAATTTTATCAGGGTTTCAAAAAAACGTTAGGGGGGCGCGATTAAAACTGTTATGAAAACTCGGGCCACAAATACTTAAAGGTTGGGTTAATAACAGGATCTATCAAGTCCAAGTAGTTCTTAATTAAAAATAAAATAAACTCATTAATGTAAGTGTAAATATTTATTAACAATTACCACTGGCAATTCATTAATTTTTTAAAATTCTTTTATTGTGTCAATCACCTCATCAACTGAAAAGACTACCATAAAGTTTTGTTGGAGTCCTGACACTTTTAATGAACTTTAAGAGGTATTCACCATTGCAAACAAATTATCGACACCCTGACTGTTTGCAACTCTTTCTTCTCTTCACTTCTGTCACTTCAAGGACACTGACATACACCATCTGTGTACTTACTTTTGTAAGAGGTTAACTCATACAAAATAAAATTATGATGTAGGAAATATGGAATTACTAGCCATAAAACTAGTCTCAGGAGAGTAGAAGTTCTGCTTCGACGTGAGCTGAACATTCTTTCATATTTTTTGGTTTTTGAAAAATTGAAGGAATCTTAAGACATCCTTGTTTACTTTTAATAAATTCATAATAGATTCAGGAAAAGGGTCTCAGATAAAATGTTTCTGGGTTTTGCAGTTTATTTTTCATCATCATCATATATCCTGATTAAAATTAAAATTATGGTCACTAGCTCGAAAAAAAGTTAGAAAATATATGCTGGCTTGACTGGCATTTAATCTGTTTGCTGTTTTAACATGCCATAATCAGAGAATTCCAGATGATGTGTCCTAATGTTCGTACCGGGAACAGTTAGTAAAGATGTTTTAAACTGAGGGCACGATTCCCTAATATCTGGTCACCCAGAAACCTTGAAAAGTCAAGAATTAATAAAACCAAGACTTAGGTTGTTTTTAATGAATAAATAAATTAAACCATATGCCCAAGCATGTGATATTTGCAGTTTGAGCTAAAACAAATTCAGAGAGCCTTATTGTTCACTTTCCACCATTCCTGGTTGGTCCTGTGAAGAGATTTCTATAGATTTTTATCACAGACCTTGTCATACATTCACTACTGTATTGGTTATTGTTGATTGATTTTATTAAATGTGCTCACTTTGCCTTTTTGAAGAAATTACCTTCAGCCAAAGAATTTGTAAAATAAATGTTTATTAAAAAATACTTCCAATATATAGGTTTAATGTATTGATTATTTCTAATATATAGGTATGCAATTCATGTCTAGGTTCTGGAGGTAGTTCTATGAAAGATGGATATTAAGATAAATCTGATATCCAGGGGGGAATGGTTGCACAAAATGGGTCAGTCAGTGCCTTGGAAACCTCTGTCAGTCTTAATCAGTCTAATTGGATTGATTTATTACAATTTTCAGGATGTACTGGAATATTTTGTTTCATTTATCTATTGGTATTTACCCATTTCAGTGCCTATATCGATATAAGCCTGATAGTTTTTGGGCCTAGTTCTCTTCAGAGTTTAGATAGCATTTTTCACGGATCTGAGCCCACCAAACCGGACCCCCTCAACACCCTGGCTGCGCCTAGAAATTCTGTCCATAAAAGTTATGAACAGAATCGGTGACAAAGGGCAGCCCTGGCGGAGTCCAACTCTCACTGGAAACGGGTTCGACTTACTGCCGGCAATGCGGACCAAGCTCTGACACCGGTTGTACAGGGACCGAACAGCCCTTATCAGGGGGGCCAGTACCCCATACTCTCGGAGTACCCCCCACAGGATTCCCCGAGGGACACGGTCGAATGCCTTTTCCAAGTCCACAAAACACATGTAGACTGGTTGGGCAAACTCCCATGCACCCTCCAGGACCCTGCTAAGGGTATAGAGCTGGTCCACTGTTCCGCGACCAGGACGAAAACCACACTGTTCCTCCTGAATCCGAGGCTCGACTATCCGATGGACCCTCCTCTCCAGGACCCCTGAACAGACTTTTCCAGGGAGGCTGAGGAGTGTGATCCCTCTGTAGTTGGAACACACCCTCCGATCCCCCTTCTTAAAGAGGGGGACCACCACCCCGGTCTGCCAATCCAGAGGCACTGTCCCTGATGTCCATGTGATGTGGCAGAGGCGTGTCAGCCAAGACAGTCCTACAACATCCAGAGCCTTGAGGAACTCCGGGAGTATCTCATCCACCCCCGGGGCCCTGCCACCAAGGAGTTTTTTGACCACCTCGGTGACCTCAGTCCCAGAGATGGGGGAGCCCACCTCTGAGTCCCCAGGCTCTGCTTCCTCATTGGAAGGCATGTTAATGGGATTGAGGAGGTCTTTGAAGTACTCCCCCCACCGACCCACAACGTCCCAAGTCGAGGTCAGCAGTGCACCATCCCCACCATATACAGTGTTAACAGTGCACTGCTTCCCCTTCCTGAGACGCCGGACGGTGGACCAGAATCTTCTCGAAGCCGTCCGAAAGTCGTTCTCCATGGCCTCCCCAAACTCCTCCCACGCCCGAGTTTTTGCCTCAGCAACCACCAAAGCTGCATTCTGCTTGGCCTGCCGGTACCTATCAGCTGCCTCCAGGGTCCCACAGGACAAAAGGGTCCTGTAGGACTCCTTCTTCAGCTTGACGGCATCCTCCACCACCGGTGTCCACCAACAGGTTCGGGGATTGCCGCCACGACAGGCACCGACCACCTTACGGCCACAGCTCCGGTCAGCTGCCTCAACAATAGAGGCACGGAACATGGCCCGTTCGGACTCAATGTCCCCCACCTCCCTCGGGATGTGGTCGAAGTTCTGCCGGAGGTGGGAGTTGAAGCTACTTCTGACAGGGGGCTCTGCCAGACGTTCCCAGCAGACCCTCTCAACACATTTGGGCCTACCACACCTGACCGGCATCCTCCCCCACCATCGAAGCCAACTCACCACCAGGTGGTGATCAGTTGACAGCTCCACCCCTCTCTTCACCCGAGTGTCCAAGACATGTGGCCGCAAGTCCGACGACACGACCACAAAGTCGATCATCGAACTGAGGCCTAGGGTGTCCTGGTGCCAAGTGCACATATGAACACCCCTATGCTTGAACATGGTGGTCGTTATGGACAATCCGTGACGAGCACAGAAGTCCAATAACAAAACACCGCTTGGGTTCAGATCGGGGGGGCCATTCCTCCCAATCACGCCCTTCCAGGTCTCACTGTCATTGCCCACGTGAGCATTGAAGTCTCCCAGCAGAACGAGGGAGTCCCCAGAAGGTATGCCCTCTAGCACCCCCTCCAGGGACTCCAAAAAGGGTGGGTACTCCGAACTGCTGTTCGGTGCATATGCACAAACAACAGTTAGGACCCGTCCCCCCACCCGAAGGCGAAGGGAGGCTACCCTCTCGTCCACCGGGGTAAACCCCAATGTACAGGCTCCAAGTCGGGGGGCAATAAGTATACCCACACCCGCTCGGCGCCTCTCACCGGGGGCAACTCCAGAGTGGTACAGAGTCCAGCCCCTCTCAAGGAGATTGGTTCCAGAGTCCAAGCTGTGCGTCGAGGTGAGTCCGACTATATCTAGCCAGAACCTCTCAACTTCGCGCACTAGCTCAGGCTCCTTCCCCTTCAGAGAGGTGACATTCCACATCCCAAGAGCCAGCTTCTGTAGCCGAGGATCGGACCGCTAAGGTCCCCGCCTTCGGCCACCACTCAACTCACACTGCACCCGACCTCCTTGGCCCCTCCCATAGGTGGTGAGCACATGGAAAGGGGGACCCACGTTGCCTCTTTAGGCTGTGCCTGGCCGAGCCCCTGGGTGCAGGCCCGGCCACCAGGCGCTCGCCATCGAGCCCCACCTCCAGGCCTGACTCCAGAGTGGGGCCCCGGTGACCCGCGTCCGGGCAAGGGAAAACGCCGTCCAAAATTGTTTTTCATCATAGGAGGTCTGCTTTTTGCAGATGATGTTGTCCTGTTTGCTTCATCAGGCCGTGATCTTCAGCTCTCTCTGGATCGGTTCGCAGCCGAGTGTGAAGCGGCTGGGATGAGAATCAGCACCTCCAAATCCGAGACCATGGTCCTCAGCCGGAAAAGGATGGAGTGCCCTCTCAGGGTTGGTAGCGAGATCCTGCCCCAAGTGGAGGAGTTCAAGTATCTCGGGGTCTTGTTCACGAGTGAGGGAAGAATGGAGCGTGAGATTGACAGGCGGATCGGTGCGGCATCCGCAGCAATGCGGGCACTGCATCGGTCTGTCGTGGTGAAAAAGGAGCTGAGCCGCAAGGCGAAGCTCTCAATTTACCAGTCAATCTATGTTCCTACCCTCACCTATGGTCATGAGCTATGGGTAGTGACCGAAAGAACGAGATCGCGAATACAAGCGGCTGAAATGAGTTTCCTCCGCAGGGTGTCTGGGCTTTCCCTTAAAGATAGGGTGAGAAGCTCAGTCATCTGGGAGGGGCTCAGAGTAGAGCCGCTGCTCCTCCGCATCGAGAGGAGTCAGATGAGGTGGCTCGGGCATCTGATCAGGATGCCTCCTGGACGCCTCCCTGGTGAGGTGTTCCGGGCACGTCCAACCGGGAGGAGGCCCCGGGGAAGACCCAGGACACGCTGGAGGAACTATGTCTCCCGGCTGGCCTGGGAACGCCTTGGGATTCTCCCGGAAGAGCTAGAAGAAGTGGCCGGGGAGAGGGAAGTCTGGGCATCTCTGCTCAAGCTGCTGCCCCCGCGACCCGACCTCGGATAAGCGGGAGACAACGGATGGATGGATTTTCACGGATCTGCAGGATGCTCAATTTCCTCTGTCTTTTGGCCTAATAATGTGTTTCGTAATTTGAGACAAAATTACACCAATAAGACTAACCATCAGTTACTCACTTGGACATACAGTGGATTCAGAAAGTATTCAGGCCCATTTACTTTCTGCACACTTCAGTGAGTTGTAGATTTAACTTTAAAATGATGAATCTGCCATTGTTGCCTATCCATCTACACTCAATACTCCATAATGTCAGGATGAAAACATGTTGTCAGAAAAGTTTATTAAAAATTGGAAACTGAAATCTCTCACTCATGTAGGTATTCAGACCCTTAATTCAATATTTGGCAGCAATTACACCTCTACAATCTTTGCACACCTGGATATGAGCAATTTATCCAGTTTTTCCTGTCAGACTCTCTCAAGCTCTGTTAGATTGGATCAAAAGTGTCTAAACTGCCATCTTCAGGTTTCTCCACAGATGTTCTATGGGATTTAAGTATGGGCTTTGCCTGAGCCACTCAAGGACAGTCAGAGACTCATCCCGAAGGCACTGGCTGTATACTTTAGGTCATTGCCATTATGAAAGGTGGGCCTTTGCTCCAAATTGAGGTTGTATGAACTCTGGAGTAGGTTTTCTTCAAGGACCTCTATATATTTGGCCCCATTCATCTTTCTTTCAATTCTGACCAGTTTGCCTGTCCCTGCTGCTGAGAAGCACCCACATAGAATGATGCTGCCACCACTATGCCTCACCAGACAAAGTTGTTGGAGTTCTGCCCAAACAGTTTCATTTTTGTTCCATCAGACCAGAGAATCTCTTTCCATAGCTTTCAAACTCTTCTTAATTCCATTTCAAAAGCTCCAAGAAGGTGAAAGCCACTCTACTTTCTTTACATCTAATTGATGGAGTGCTGATGAAATGGTTATTCTTCCAACTTGTTCTCCCATCTTAGCAGAAGACTTCTGAAGTTCTGCTATTGTGACCACTGGGTTCTTGGTCACTTTCTTGAGCAATGGCCTTCTTACCAAGTTACAGAGTTTGGCCAGAGAGCCAACTCCAGGAAGAGGCCGGGTGGTTCCCAACTTTTTTCATTTTACAACTATTGAGGTCATTCTACTGCTGAGAACACTCAAAGCTTTAGAAATGGTTGTCTTGATCCGTGCCTCTTCACAATTTAATGGCAAAGGTCTACAGAGAGATTTCCTTGGACTTCATTGCTTGGATTTGTCCTGACATGCAGCATGAATTGTGAGACCCTCTATACTATACACAGGTGTGTGCCTTTCTAAACAATGTCCAGTCAATTCAGTTTTTACCACAGGTGGAGTCTAGTCAGATTCTAGATACATCTCAAGGAGAATTAAAGCAAACAGGATGCACCTGATTGTAATCTGGGTGCCACAGCAAAGAGTCTGAATACATATAGAAATGGAAGATTTCAGTTTGTAATTTTTAATTAGTTTGCAAACTTTTCTGAAAACAGGTTTTTCACTCTGTCATTATAAGTTATTGAGCGTAGATCAATGGTCAAAATGGCAAATTCATCAATTTAAAATTAAATCTACAACACAATATAGGGTGCGAAAATTGAAGAGGTCTGAATGCTTTCTGAATCTACTGTGTACTTTTTCTCAGCAACAAATTGTCTAAATATAAACAAAGTAAATTAAGAAAAATAATTTCTAAGTTATAGCCAAAGTTTAACAGCTATTTACAAATGTAATTTTGGAAAGGTAGCTACTGGTAACCCCACTGGGGAGTAAGCAAATCATACAATACAATAATATGGACCCTTTAACTTCCTTCAGTAACAGAAGAATCTTAAAACAATTGAAAGAGCCTTTTGAAAATGCTTTAGACAATCACTTATTTAATATGGGAACAATGTCAAGACATTAATTAACATTATCAGCTTCAAAGCAGAGATACGCTGTTTATGCTTTTGTATCACACTGAAACTGATGCCCATAATCGTAAGCTGCTCACAGAAGCACTTTTTTTTTTGGTATGTTTGCATATAATGCACAAAGCACCACTCTGATAGCCACGTCTGTCTGCCTGTCCGTCCACATGAAACACTTCTGCACACCATGGGCTGATTTTGGTAATATTTGACAAACTTACTCATCAAAGAAATTTGTTAAGATAGTTAACATTTTTCTGGAGATATCTAAAACAGATTGCTCTATACCAGGTGTCACAAGAATGAGTCAAAGACATCACAAAGGTTTGGGGCAGCCACCAGTATATTGTTCCAAGGCTGCAAAATAGGTTTAAATTAGAACAGAAATGTTCACATTTCCGAGTCCAAAACAGAACTGAGGGTATGATATCAAAGATGGCATCTTGATTAGGCAGTACAGTAAGTGACATCATCAGTACTGGAAGTGATGTAATCAGACACACTGGAAGCGGACAGGATTTCCCAAGAAAGATCTGCAAGGAACTGTGAGAGACAATCAGTGTGCCCCGCCACCCCCTGGTCTAGCGTGGAATTATTATTGCTCAGGCCCTTTAGCTGCCTCTTACCGGCACGAGTGTGACAAAGGATTTAAAATTTCGAAATCTTCTATTGCAAAACATTGGTGAAATAGGAAAACTCATTGAACTTAAAACAGTGAAAAATTCTGTGTGACTTTAGCTAAGATTGGCACCTCTAGCCATGCAACACAGGACTACGCCATTGTATAATTTCTGTAGTGCATGAAGAGACTGCCTGTGTCTCATATTGCAAGGACAGGGTAGCATTACAGTTATGCTGAAATAGTTACCTAGTGGTATAATGTACAACAGCCTCAGCATGAGTTAGGATTTATCTGCTTCTGCTTTTGTGTATGCTCAGAATTAAAATCACCTTTCACCTTTGGTAGTCTGTTATACAATAAATCAGTTCTCAGTTATTTATAAAATTTTAATAACTTACTGGGTTTTAACAAATAGTAAACGCTAGACAGGGAACTTATCTCATTTGCTTTTCTCTTTTCATAGGGTAATATTAATAGTGATTTTATGCTTGTATTTGTCATTTTGTATTAATAGTTTACATTAAAAGAAAACTATCATTTGGGTAGTACTCTATTGGGTATACTTTCAAAAATGTTATTTTTAAGAAAACTGAACATCAGTTAGTGACAGACCCTCTACAACTAATATGCATCAATCAATGACATTTTCATATTACTTGAATTGCCATCTGCTGTGTATCAAAGCTATTGAGCCACCACCACATGCCTACTTAGGCTACCTATTTAATTATATGACATTGTAAGGTGCCGCTAAAAAGCTAATCTTTAATGTAGTCTGCTAAAACATTTAATTGCATTCTGTTATTTTTGAAGATGACCTATACTTACAAATGAATTTTGCCAATCAACACTAATAATGATAAATAATTCTAAATGTTTTTTGATAAACAGAAATTAGTAGCAGATATATGTTCTTTGACCTTAAAAATCACAGAAATTCACAAAATTCAAGTAGAAGAAATTAATTTTAGCAATGATTACCATTTACAATTGTCTCAATATCATATTTATGCCAAAGACTAGCTGTGGTACCCATCCAAAATGGGTTTAAATCTAAATAATCAGTGTAGATCTCAGGATTAATGTTTGTAGTGCACCATGCCATGCATATGTTGGTACGGGATTGGTAAAAACAATGTTAATATTTGAGATATGCCATTTGTTGGAATGAGAAATGCAATACCTATTATTACTACAAATGTTTGTGATGTGCCATCTTTTGGAATGACAGAGACATAGCAACCAGACGGATGCACAGACATTTATCCTTTTATTAAGGTGGTGTAAGAAACAAGGCAGAAAGAACATTAAGAGCTGGGGCACCAGAAGGCAAATCCTGTATAAGTGATGAGAAAAAAACAAACAAAAGCATTTAACAAATAGAATTGGCAATATCTTTTCAGACGGGAGTCTAAATGTTGACTACCTAAGATGGTGGATCTTATGGTTTTAGGCATTTTCAGTAGGTCCAAGTGGACAGACACCAGAAGTGCCATTAGTAAGGGTAAAGTCACCAATATTCCAGTCTGCAAAGGGAGAAAAGAAGAGGTGTTAGTACACAGCGCCAACCCCTGGAGCAGCGGGAAATTACCACCACTAGATTCCTTAAGTCGTCCCCTATGTGCATACGCATGACAAAGTTCTAGATGGGTGTAATTTTGTTAGGAACTAATATAACACTCACATATTTTTATTTTTATTCAATCCTTCACTTTTCAATTTCATGCTAATGTAAGAGACAGCCGGCAGCTCAACCCGGCTGGGACGCCCCTGAGATGGAAGGATGGGGGAAGGCAGCTTTTTTAGGACACTGTCTTCTCCAATACGCTAGATGGCAGCTTCCCTGGACTGCAGCGGTGCCTCAGATTCCCACAGGGCACTATGGGGCATGGAGTTTGGCAACACAGTCCTACTGGGTACCTTGGGTGCCACCAGGGGACGCTGTGGGAAGATGGTGGGAGGCGAAGTTCTCACCTAGCCCGGAAGTACTAGTGGATCACAAGGATGGCAACCCTGAAGTACTTCTGGGCTGATTAAAGAACTTGAATTCTCCAGCTGACCCGGAAGTGTGGCAAGTCACGTGGTAGGAAGAACAGAAGCATTTCCAAGTCAAGGACTATTTAAAGGACTACTGGGAACCCAGCAAGTGAGCCAGAGTTAGGTAGAGGTGGATGAAGCTTGCTGGGATGTGTGGAGGAGATAGATATATAGAGAGAATTGTGATTATTATTAGATAGATAGATAGATAGATAGATAGATAGATAGATAGATAGATAGATAGATAGATAGATAGATAGATAGATAGATAGATAGATAGATAGATAGATAGATAGATAGATAGATAGATACTTTATTAATCCCAAGGGGAAATTCACATACTCCAGCAGCAGCATACTGATAAAAAAACAATATTAAATTAAAGAGTGATAAAAATGCAGGTAAAACAGACAATAACTTTGTATAATGTTAACGTTTACCTCCCCGGGTGGTACTGAAGAGTCGCATAATGTGGGGGAGGAACGATCTCCACAATCTGTCAGTGGAGCAGGACAGTGACAGCAGTCTGTCGCTCAAGTTGCTCCTCTGTCTGGAGATGACACTGTTTAGTGGATGCAGTGGATTCTCCATGATTGACAGGAGCCTGCTGACTGCCCGTCGCTCTGCCACAGATGTCAAACCGTCCAGCTTCATGCCTACAATACAACAACAACAACATTTATTTATATAGCACATTTTCATACAAAAAAGTAGCTCAAAGTGCTTTACATAATGAAGAAAAGAAAAATAAAAGACAAAGCAAGAAATTAAAAATAAGACAACATTAGTTAACATAGAATAAGAGTAAGGTCCGATGGCCAGGGAGGACAGAAAAAACAAAAAAAAACTCCAGAAAGCTGGAGAAAAAAATAAAATCTGTAGGGGTTCCAGGCCACGAGACCGCCCAGTCCCCTCTGGGCATTCTACCTAACATAAATGAAATAGTCCTCTTTGTATTTAGGGTTCTAACAGAAGGACTTGATGATGATGGTCATGCAGACTTCTGGCTTTTAATCCATCACTGTTGGAACGTCACGGTGCTTTGAGTAGATGCCACCACCAAAACGAAACCGGAAAAAGAAACAGAAGAGAGAGTAGGGGTTAGTATGGATTTTGGAGCCACCATGAATAGTTATTATAATGAATTGGATATACAGAGTATCAGGATTTAATTAAAGTGAAGCTATGAGATGGCCATGTTAAAAATAATGTGTTTTCAGCAGTTTTTTGAAGTGCTCCACTGTATTAGCCTGGCGAATTCCTATTGGCAGGCTATTCCAGATTTTAGGTGCATAACAGCAGAAGGCCACTAAACCACTTCTTTTAAGTTTTGCTCTCAGAATTCTAAGGAGACATTCATCTGAGGATCTGAGGTTACGATTTGGAATATAAGATGTCAGACATTCCGATATATAAGATGGGGCGAGATTATTTAAGGCTTTATAAACCATAAGCAGAATTTTAAAGTCAATCCGAATGACACAGGTAACCAGTGTAGCGACATCAAAACTGGAGAAATGTGCTTGGATTTTCTTTTCCTGGTTAGGATTCTAGCAGCTGCATTCTGCACTAGTTGCAAATGATTTATGTCTTTTTTGGGTATTCCTGAGAGGATTGCATTACAGTAATCTAGTCGACTGAAAACAAACGCGTGAACTAATTTCTCAGCATCTTTCAATGATATAAGAGGTCTAACTTTTGCTATGTTTCTTAAGTGAAAAAATGCTGTCCTAGTGATCTGATTAATATGCGATTTAAACTTCAGATTACAGTCAACAGTTACCCCTAAGCTTTTTACCTCTGTTTTGACTTTTAATCCTAATATATCCAGTTTATTTCTAATAGACTCATTGTATCCATTATTGCCAATGACTAAAATTTCAGTTTTCTCTTTATTTAGCTTGAGAAAGTTACTATTCATCCATTCAAAAATGCAAGTAAGACATAGTGTTAGTGAAACAAGAGAATGGGGGTCATCAGGTGCTATTGATAAATACAGCTGTGTGTCATCAGCATAGCTGTGGTAGCTCACGTTGTGCCCTGAGATAATCTGACCTAACGGAAACATGTAGATTGAGAAGAGCAGTGGACCCAGGATAGAGCCTTGTGGAACACCATATAGAATATCATGTGTCTTTGAGTTGTAATTACCACAACTTACAAAGAATTTCCCCCTGCCAGGTAGGATTTAAACGAATTTAAGATGCTGTCAGAGAGGCCCACCCATTGACTAAGGTGATTTCTAAGAATATTATGATCAATGGTGTCAAATGCGGCACTCAGATCTAAGAGGATGAGAACAGATAAATGGCCTCTGTCTGCATTTACCCGCAAATCATTTACTACTTTAACAAGTGCAGTTTCTGTGCTGTGATTTGTTCTAAAACCTGACTGAAATTTATCAAGAATAGCATGTTTATTGAGGTGGTCATTTAACTGCATAATGACTTCCTTCTCTAGAATTTTACTTAAGAAAGGCAGGTTAGAGATGGGTCTAAAATTTTCAAGAGCAGAGGGGTCAAGATTATTTTTCTTAAGTAGGGGTTTAACTACAGCAGTCTTAAGACTGTCTGGGAAGATCTAATGACGAATTTACTATGTCAAGAATATTATCAATTAGCACGCCCGATACTTCTTTGAAAAAATTTGTTGGTATTGGGTCAAGGACGCAGGTGGAGGGTTTCAGTTGAGAAATTATTTTATGTAAATCAGGTAAATCTATCCTGGTGAAAGAGTTTCATTTGTTTATAACGGAGTACTGGGGTTTAGGAGGATCCTCAGTGCTGGGGAGATATACTATGTTATTTCTAATATCATTAATGTTTTGATTGAAAAATACAGCAATAGCCTCACAGGTTTTACTGGAAGTACTTAGGAGGCATTCCTTCGAGTTACCTGGGTTTAACAGACGATCAATCGTTGAAAATAAGTCTCTGGGATTACTAGCATTGTTATTTACAATAGAGCCTGCCTTCCACACCAGTTTGTTCAGACGTGTGGCGTCCTTCTTCTTTATGCTGCCTCCCCAGCACACCACTGCGTAGAAGAGGGCACTCGCCACAACCGTCTGATAGAACATCTGTAGCATCTTATTGCAGATGTTGAAGGATGCTAGCCTTCTATGGAAGTATAGTTGGCTCTGTCTTCTCTTGCACAGAGCATCAATATTGGCAGTCCAGTCCAATTTATCATCAAGCTGCACTCCCAGGTATTTTTAGGTCTGTACCCTCTGCACACAGTCACCTCTGATGATCACGGGGTCCAGGAAAGGCCTGGGTCTCCTAAAATCCACCACCAGCTCCTTGGTTTTGCTGGTGTTCAGTTGTAGGTGGTTTGAGTCGCACCATTTAACAAAGTCCTTGATTAGGTTCCTATACTCCTCCTCCTGCCTACTCCTGATGTAGCCCATGATAGCAGTGTCGTCAGCGAACGTTTGCACGTGGCAGGACTCCAAGTAGTATTGGAAGTCTGATGTATATATGCTGAACAGAAAGTACTGTCCCCTGCGGTGCTCCTGTGTTGCTGACCACAATGTCAGACCTGTACTTCCTGAGACGCACATACTGAGGTCTGTCTGTAAGACAGACCACGATCCATGCCACCAGGTATGAATATACTCCCATCTCTGTCAGCTTGTTTTTATTGCAGTTACTTATGTTATTCTGGCTCTAGTGTTTGAGGGCACTGTTAAAAGAAGAAAAAGAAATTAAACATCTTCTTAGTGCTCTTACCTGGTGTCTGTCTGTTGGGTTTAAAGGGGCAACAGTGCCACTTAGCGTCCACACTAAACGTGTCATTGCAAACACTTGTGAAATAAATTATTTATTTTGTTCTCTTAGAACTTCTTTTTGAGTCAGAAATCAGGCAGAAGGAAGCTTGTTCATGTGTCTTTAATTTCTCTTCTTATTACAGAAGGGGACACCATGTCACAGCAGTCTGTTAAGGGATGGTATCCGAGCAAAGACAAACACCGATATTCATAGACAATTGAGTTTGCATAACAGTGCTGAATTAATGCTTACATACTGCCTGATATTTACTCTGACTGGTTCAAAAGATATGCAATTTTCTCAACAGAAAATGTTCATAGCCAGCTTACATACCCACATAAAAGCCTCATTCCACTATACTTTTGTTCTTCTTGTACTTCTTAAGTTCAGCTGTTATTCATTTATGGAATGTCTGTGTACGTGACAACTGTCCAGTCTTACAGTTGCCACTTTCTTACATCACCACCTAGAACATTCTATCTCTTTGTTGTTTGCACAACGTTCATTTGGTATCCAATTATGTTTGCTTAAACAACCAACCATTGGCTCAGTCTCTTCATTCTACTCCTAAGATAGATACTATATTTTAATATGGAAGGTATAGTAAAACACTTTATAAACAAAAACTATATCACCCTTAAATAACTACATTGCCCCTTGATCACCTTTATTTTCTTTCACACACATCCTGTACTTGATTTTAAATTACATTTAAATGTTAATTATTTTACATATTTTATAAATTAAGCATGGGAGTATAACTAAAAATACTTGTAGAAAATGTATTCAAAAGTATAATAATTAAATTGTTTTTCTATTCGTTAGTGTGACAAATTGCTGTTCAATTTATTTATTATTATCTAGTTGGGTGCTTGTCATATTTACCTATGAAGCGAACACAGTCAGATTGACCCATGCAGGCCACATTCTTGCTTTATTCCTTTGTCTAACATCACTGCTGTTTTGGGCTGCACGTCTTCTAAGTGTTTGTACAGTATTGTAAAAGTTTAAATGTGTTGTTCTTGACCATTGTGATCACATTGTTTTTATTGATGGTTATTATGTTTTGCTACTTATAACATGTACACTTCATTAATTACTGGCTCATCACAGTATTGCAAAATAGTGAACAGGATACAATTTTGCCTCAGTGATAATGAGTTTCTTTGGCTGAATGGATTATGTTATTTCTTTTATATTATGTGCGTGACCTTAGATACTAGGGGGCTCCGCCCCCTGCTCGCTTCGCTCGCCAACCCCTGGTGTTGGGAATGACAAAGAGCGTGATGTATGAATGAGATATAGAATAGTGTGAAGGTGTAGATGATGCAAATAGAAAACAAACAATAAAGTGTGTGGCACAGTGTAAAGGTTTATTGGAAAATTTCTTTGCACACGCCGTTTAAGTGTAAAAGGTAATTCCAGGTCAGAACTTGTAAGGTCAATGAAGATGGTTATTGTTGTGATCAGAGTCAAGTTTGTCAGAGCTTAGAAAGAGTTGTGTCTCTCCAGGAAGTAATGCAATGACGTGGGTATTTATGTTTTCCACATTAATATTTTTTGGACATAATATAGTACGTTATGTTAAAAGGGGCATTTGGTCTAATGAGTTATATTATGTGCGTGACCTTAGATATAAGAATGGCCAGTGTAATGTCAGTGTTTGATGTTATTTATTTTTACATTTGAAATATGCAAACATGAATTAAATGGGTTTAAAATGTTGTTATAGTATTGGGTGCTAATTACTATTTGGCATTTACACAATGAAAATCGCAAAGTAATTTTGTAAATAGCCCTTTACTCTGCAAAAACAAAAACAAAAAAATAAAATCACACTTTCTTTTTTATGTGTAATTTACTGGTTATGCTACATTTAGAAATACAAGCATATATCTTGTTTTACAAAAGTATTTCTTGTATTTTTTAACTTGCTTTTACATCTTGCACAGACAATATTGTTTAAGTTTTCTGTTTTTGAGAACTAGCTCATTTGCATGACATAGCATTATGGGATTTTTTTCTACTAGCGCTATCTATTTTCTTTCTGTTTGTCAACATTATTATAATTTAATATGTACAGTAATTTCTTGCCTACAGGGTAAGATACATAGTATATGTAATATAGGGATATGTGACCGATTGGTTAAGGGTCCCACAATGCTAAAGGCACTAGGGGGATTTCAGGCTCATCCAGTCTTTGTTAGTGTATGCAATTTTGTGTGATAATAGCAAACTTGTGAGAATGATTTAAAATAAACAAAAGCCAAAAAAAAGAGAGATAAAGTCATTTTGGTTTTATGCCAGTCTTTTGTCAGTTTGTTTTTTTAGCAATTTATTGTTAACTAGCAAAATACCCGCGCTTTGCAGCGGAGAAGTAGTGTGTTAAAGAGGTTATGTAAACATATATATACATATACATATCTACATATACACATCCACATATACATATATATATACATATACAAATTTACATGTCTACATATATATATACATATGTACATATATATACATATAAATATATACATATGCACATATATATATAAATATAGACATATATATATACATACATACATACATTCACATATATATATATATATATATATATATATATATATATATATATATATACATATCTATTTATATATATATATATATATATATATATATATATATATATATATATATATATATATATATATATATATATATATACATATCTACTTTTAGTTTACTGTCAAATAATGCAAAGAGTACGTGACACGTGTTTCGCCCTAATTCTTGGCTCATCAGGCGTACACATTCACTGCACTCCCTTACGGGAATCGAACCTCGGATGTCAGCGCTAGAGGCGAAGCCCCTAACATTGCGCCACGGCGTGTGGTTCGTTTATTTCACAGCATGTAGATCGGGGTAATTACATTCACGGCATTCGTAGTCTGAATCACAATCTGATTGTATGGGTGGTTACCTACCATGTAACGCTTGTGGTTGGCCAGCAAGTCAGCTAACATCCGCCACGGTGCCCTCAGTTGTGAGAAGCAGATCATAGAATGGTTGAAAATAGTTTACTGTCAAATAATGAAAAGAGCACGCGACACGTGTTTCGCCCTAATTCTGGGCTCATCAGGCGTACACACTCACTGCATATAGCCAAATTCCCACGCTTCGCAGCGGTGAAGTATTGCTTTTAAACTTTAATTAAGAAGAAAAGAAAACCTTTTTAAATTGAGGGAAAATATACCAATAACAATTTGTTAAGGGTCTGTTTTTTTGTGAAGCTGCCTTTACACAGCCTGTCCGCTGTTTTATAAACGAACGCCATATAAGGCCGTCCTTTCTCCTTGCTTAGCGGTTCTGTATTGTTTTATTGTTCGTTTATTACGATTGTTATAGTTATTGTGTAGGTATCTGAGACTTAC
The DNA here is from genome assembly GCF_900747795.2 of Erpetoichthys calabaricus. Lineage (NCBI taxonomy): Eukaryota > Metazoa > Chordata > Cladistia > Polypteriformes > Polypteridae > Erpetoichthys > Erpetoichthys calabaricus. The sequence continues at coordinate 87,527,103 of NC_041396.2, read as the reverse complement.
TTTTCTGTTCAGGTACCCATTTCCTTTATGTAATCCGCGGATTTTCCGCTATTTTTTGTTCGTTTATTACGATTATAGTTATTTATTGATTCCCTTCTTTAGCTGACTGCCTACTCATATAAGGCGCTCTGCTGTTTTTTTGTGAAGCAGTCTTTACACAGCTTCTCCGCTGTTTTATAAACGAACGCCATATAAGGCCATCCTTTTTCCTTGCTTCGCCAAGGAAGCAGCCTTTTTATTTAATCCACGGGTTCTCCGCTGTTTCATTGTTCGTTTATTACGATTGTTATAGTTCTCCTTGTATACCACGTTGTCAGTTCAGCACTCCGGTTGTAATATGACCAAGTCGTGCAAGCTTACTGTTGAGAATGCAACGTATAGTTGTACAGGAGAAAAGCAATCTTGCCAAACTTAATTTAAACTTACGGTTTACACCGTACTTTGTTTCCGCCTTAGCTGCACTTATGAATATGCTTGTATGTGTCACTCGCTCGCTTCTTATTGTTTTGCTGCCTTCTCAATTGTGTAATGAATGTTTTCTTCAGCGCTCTTTGGGGCTCCTCCTTGTTTTCTATGTACTGCGTTTACAGTCAGTTCACGTGATTACGTGGGAGGCGTGATGACGCGATACGCAACTCCGCCTCCCACAGCCAGCGAGCTGCAGTCCATTACAATATATGGACAAAAAAGAGGTTCCAGTTATGACCGTTACGCTTTGAATTTCGAAATGAAACCTGTCTAACTTTTGTAAGTAAGCTGTAAGGAATGAGCCTGCCAAATTTCAGCCTTCCACCCAAACGGGAAGTTGGAGAATTAGTGATGAGTGAGTGAGTGAGTGAGTGAGTGAGTGAGTGAGTGAGTGAGTGAGTGAGTCAGTCAGTCAGTCAGTCAGTCAGTTAGTGAGTGAGTCAGTGAGGGCTTTGCCTTTTATTAGTATAGATCAGTTGCAAATATTAATAGTATATGCAGTAGAAGAATATCTGTCTTTCTCTTGGCTAGTGCACCATGGGCTTATCTTGCAAGGATCTGCTGTTTGCAGATTAAAGGGTAGGTGGCATTTAACTTGATGTACATTTGAAAATTGGCAACTCCATTGTCTAACTGAAGTTAACTAAATAAAGGGTGCATTCATTAAATTACAGATTTGCCAGGTATGAGTGAGTCTGAGTATATGCGGGCTCTCTTTCATGGACTGGCCAGGATTTTGTCTTTCATTTTTCTGAATGTTGCTATTCTGGCTCCTGTGACTCTCAGCTGAATGAGGTGTGTTTCATTATAGATGGATTTACTTTAATTTTTATGGTAATGCAAGATTAAATGTAGACTACAGTCGTGTCCAAAAGTTTTGAGAATGACACAAGTATTTTTCAAAGTTTGCTGCTTTGGTGTTTGTACATCTTTTTGTCAGATGTTTATATGGTATAATGAAGTATAATTACAAGCATTTCATATGTTTCAAAGGCCTTTATTGATAATTACATTAGGTTTATTCAAAGAGTCAATATCTGCAGTGTTGGCCCTTCTTTTTCAAGACCTCTGCAATTTGCCCTGGCATGCTGTCAATCAGCTTCTGGGCCAAATCCTGACTGATGGCAGCCCAGTCTTGCATAATCAATGCTTGGAGCTTGTCAGAATTTGTGGGGTTTAGTTTGTCCACTCGCCTCTTAAGGATTGACCACAAATTCTCAATGGAATTAAGGTCTGAGGAGTTTCCTGGCCATGGACCCAAAATTTCGATGATTTGTTCCCCAAGCCACTTAGTTGTCACATTTATGGCACTTTGCTCCATCATGCTGGAAAAGCCATTGTTCGTCACCAAACTGTTCTTGGATGGTTAGGATATGTTGCTCTCAGTGGATGCTTTGGTACCATGTCTGACAAAAAGATCTAAAAACACTGAAGCAGCAAACTTTGTGAAAACCAATACTTGTGTCATTCTCAAATCTTTTGGCCATGATTGCACAATGAAGACTTGTAGTATCCATATAATCCATGCACCTTAAGTCAATTTTCACTTATAAATGTTTAATGTGCTGCTGTAATGGAATTGTATGACATGAAGATACAGAAAATAGTCTCTTCTTCGAATCTTATTTACTTAAAAATCAAATTAATATTCAGTATTTCAAGGTGCTATATGCAACACAAGAATGAGTATATTAGTGGATAGTAATATGAGATCAGACTGAGACATCTTACTTGAATTATGTAAACAAGTAATGAAAGCATATGGTCAGAGAGGTCCATATGATACTATTTATTTTGATTTCAGCAGGCTTTTGATAAGGTCCAATATGAGAGACTAAGGACCAAAGTAAAAGAAGTGAGAATTCAATGTACAGCGTGTAGATGGGAACAAAACTGCTATAAATACTGGAAGTGAAGGGTAATGGTGCAATGAACTTGTTCAAATTAGGTGACGTCATCCAGGGATCAGTGCCAGGGCCATTGCTCTGTTGAATATAAATAAATAATCTAAATACAAGGATAAATAACAAGGCAGTTAAAGCTACAGCATAAATTAAAATAGGAGGAATAGAAGATAATCTAGTACCCACTAGATCATTGCAGATGGACCTCAACATAATTCAGATTTAGGCAAATTTGTGGCAAATTAAATTTAACAAATGTAAATATGATAGGCAATAAGAATGTTAGATAAAACTCAAAGAGTACATTTGAAGAGAAAGCCCTAGGTGTTATATCCAAATAGTGCATAGAAGAGATATAGAAGGCTAACAGAGTGTTAGATTTATATATCTTGATGTGTTGAATACAAGTTTACAAGTCTAAGCTGTACAATGCATTAATGAGGCCAGGAATTCTGTGTGAGAAAGTCCAGAGTTATGTACGATTTGCTGATTCTTGGACTGCAAAATACGAGCTATGAAGGAGTTGAACCATTTCAGTTTAAGCAAATTGAGCAGACACGAGGTAACATAAATGTAAGGTTCAAAATTATGAAGGAAGTTAGTATGGTGGATCCATGCTGATATTGTTGAGCATGAACACAGGGATACAGATGGAAACTTGTTAAGGATATATTTGGTACAAACATTTGAATATTTTTTCATCATTCTGAATAAACAGACACATGAAAAAAGTTTCCAATTACTGTGGTAGATAGTAGGACTTTACGGACCATGAAAACTCAATATGATATAATTTTTGAAAAATTAAATAAATAAGATTGATGAACTGGGGCTGAATGTTCTGTTAAAGTCAAAAATATTGTAAATTATTGTAATGCTCTAAAGCACTTCTGTCAGTTTTCTGCTTTGTCCATCACCCAGTGCCCCCAGTTTATATGCCTGCACCTTGAAGATAAAGAAACAGGTCATTTAACAATTATGTTTGGAATTACATTTGAGTTTAATTAAAATTGAATTTGAAGGAGACTGGAGCACTTGAATCCGGAATAAATTACCAAGCTCTGTAGTTGAAACAGAAACCCTGAGAATCTTTAAAAGGAATCTGGACAAGATATTAGTCATTAGATAAATAAATAACCTTGATGGACTGAATAGCCTCCTGTTGTTTGCTTAACTTTTTATTCTAATTTTCTACAACAAAAAAAAAACTGACTGCTCTGTTTAACAGGAAGAAGCAATACTAGACTTAAATAAGTATTGGTAGTGTGGTAGTAGTAGTAGTATTGGTAGTCTCAATGCAAACAGTTATAAATAAGTATTGGCAGTGTGGTAGTATTAGTAGTTTTGGTAGTCTCAATGCAAACAGTTATAATGTATCATATCTTGTAAGTTACCTTTGATAAAGATGTCGGTCACATCTTTATGCAACAATAATAATGATGGTACAGGTTTGATTTTGATTTGATATACATTTAACTGTAAGTCTATCTATCTATCTATCTATCTATCTATCTATCTATCTATCTATCTATCTATCTATCTATCTATCTATCTATCTATCTATCTATCTACCCAGACACCAAAATATTTCAAAGTTGTTTGTGTACATTGCAATAAACCCACATGTCAAACAAAAAATAATAATAGTATTTCTACATCTCCAAGAGTGTTTCCTTTCAAATAAATAATAGATTTCCATGTTGTATGCTCTTTTTCATTATTAAAATACATGATATGCACACACATATCCCAGGTTGAGCAGTATGTCACAACTTAGTGAATCTCCTTTTATCAAAGATCCCACCAGCGACGAGCCACCTACAGTGAAAGAATAAATAATGTTCAGAGCATTCCAATGAATGCACAAAGCTTATATGGGACTGCTTGAGGATTGTTTGGTTGATGCACAATAAGACTGGAAGTTTGTACTAGGTAAATTAAAAAAAAAAGAAAACATATGGCTTACAAGCTTACAGAATGCTATTGATATGGACTATGAAGACCTTGAGTCAGATTCTGATTACAGTTTTGATTGAGAATGACACATTTGCTGAAGAACTCGATGCTATGCTTTAGTTGTAAATATTGCACATTTGAAGTATTGTGGATTGCAGTTTCACAGTTGAAGCGTCATGGGTTCAATTACCATACCCGGATGCTGTCTGCTGCACAATTCTCCCTGTTTTAGTTTTCTGAGTGATGCTCTTTCAATTTCAGCTTAGAGTAACATCAATATTTCTTAGCATACCAATGAGTTTTGTTATGCTATATCTGTGCCTGTCAAGGTTTCATATGAGGAATCCACCATTTCAATCAAATATCACTGTATCTTGCATCTGTTGTCACTGGGTTGCAAGCACACGAGAAAAAAAGCCACTTTAACTCCTTAAATCCACTGAAGGAATCAATCACACTGTGCAATATTTTTTTATCCCATTTCTAATTTACACTTGCTTCACTATCCGCCACATGCTTAAATCAGTTTGATAACAAATGGGAAAAACAATTAAAGTGCAGCCTGGCGGGGGGAGGTTGAAGCAAGCACCTGGTAACGTGAGTGCAATTAGAAATATGATAAAAAAATGTATAAAATATTTTCAATTAAGTTAGCTCCCCTTTTATTAGCAACATTTATAGAAGCCAGAGACAATAAAGTCTTACCTCCAACTTTTTGCCAAGCATTGATTACCGTTTTTTCCTAAGAAAAATAAGGACTTATTACAAAATGCATTATACAGACTAATCTCACTTCTGAATAATGATGTCAATATACTCTCCAAACTTCTAGTTAGAAGGATTGAGAAAGTGCTCCCTTTGGTAATATCACAAGACCAAACCGAATTTATTAAAGGTAGACACTTAGCTTCCGATTTTCAACACCTATTTAATGTAATATATTCACCTATAAAGTCTAACACTGTGGAGATCTTATTCTCTGTGGATGCAGCATTTGATATGGTTGAATGAGACTACCTATTCACGGTGGCGCAGTGGGTAGCGCTGCTGCCTCGCAGTTGGGAGATCTGGGGACCTGGGTTCGATTCCCGGGTCCTCCCTGCGTGGAGTTTGCATGTTCTCCCCGTGTCTGCGTGGGTTTCCTCCGGGCGCTCCGGTTTCCTCCCACAGTCCAAAGACATGCAGGTTAGGTGGATTGGCGATTCTAAATTGGCCCTAGTGTGTGCTTGGTGTGTGGATGTGTTTGTGTGTGTCCTGCGGTGGGTTGGCACCCTGCCCGGGATTGGTTCCTGCCTTGTGCCCTGTGTTGGCTGGGATTGGCTCCAGCGGACCCCCGTGACCCTGTGTTCGGATTCAGCGGGTTGGAAAATGGATGGATGGACTACCTATTCACCACATTGCCATAAATTTAGCACTGGCCCAAACATATGTGAATGGATCAAACTACTATGTACCAGTCCAGAAGCTTCAGTTTGTATTAACAACATTATTTCAGACTACAGTACACCCCCAAAATTCATGGGGGTTACGTTCCTAGAGCACCCGCGAATTGTGAAAAACCGTGAATTTTGGATGTGGTTAAAAAAATTCCTATTTTTATAGTTTAAACTCTAAATATGCCCCCAAAACACTTTAATTTAATTTCAAACTCAGCTTAATACATTACCTAAAAATAAAGAATGTAAAGGTAAACAGGTGGACGGATTCAGGAGCGCTCCTTTCTTTGCAGGATGGCCATGAGTCCACTTACAGACCTCATGTACACAGGCAGATGGTAGACAATCCCGATGCCAACCACGAAACGATCCAAGAGAAAACAAATAAGTACAGGTAACCCAACAGAAGGCAGACAGACAGACAGGAACTTGAAACACAAATTACAAAAACTTTGTTTTTGCTTTTGGTCACCGGTCCCCTTTTTAAAAGCCATGCTGACATCCTTTTGACTCCAACAGCCCCAGCACCCTCAGCAGAAGACCAATCAGAGCCACTCCAGGGACTGCTGGGAGTTGCAGTTTCAAATTCTATTGGCTACTTTCACCATCCCAAGCTGCATTTTCCTCTACAGTTGCTTCCTTTTCTCTCTACAGTACAGTATTGCCACGAAAAAAGCCATATAAATTGTGGAGGATATTTGCGGTTTCTGCTAACAATTATTAGATAGGTTCTAAGGAAACATCAGCGAATGACTGAGACCGCGAACTCTGAACTGCAACTTCATGGTGGTCTACTGTACTTCAAACTAGAACATGGTACTAGACAAGGATAGTAGCCTCTTGTCACCACTGCTATTTGTAATCGCCATTGAGTCATTGGTTGTTTACTTTCGAAATGCATCAGAGATAAAGGGGATTTTCAGAGACGCACTTGAACAGAAAATTTCACTTTATGCAGATGATATGGTACTGTATATATCAGATCCGCAAAATACTGTGCCTGCAGTCTTAACATCACTAACAGAATTTCAAAAGATTTCTGGTCTCAGAATTAATTTGAATAAAAGTGTGCTCTTTCCAATGAACTCTCCAGCACATAGTACTAGATTGGACACCTTCCCTTTAATCATCGCAGATCAGTTTAAATTCCTGAGGGTAAACATTACAAGTAAACATAAACCTCTCTATCAACAAAATTTTGCTGTCTGCTTAGAAAAACTTAAGCAAGACTTGCATAGATGGTCTACCTTCCATCTCACTTTAGGAGAGAGAATTAATACTGTTAAGATGAATATTCTCCCTAAGCTTCTGTTTCTATTTCAAAACATCCTTATATACATTAACAAATACATTTTTTAAGAAATTAGATTCAATCTTGCAGTACTTCTTTATATTCCCTGCTTTGTACACTAGTAAATACAAGGTATTGTCAGTATACTAACAACCCAGTTCTCCCTCATTCACTCAGAATATGGAATCAATATAGGAAGCACTTCAAGTTAGAGAATATTTTATCTGTGGCACCTCTCTTTTTCCTATCTCTCAAACTTACACAGTTTTTAATGTTTGGAGAACTTATGGGATTAAATCATTTAGAGATTTGTAAATAAATAATGTTTTTGCATCCTATGAACAATTACACTCCAAATTTAGCTTCCCATCAACACAATTTTTCCACTATCTCCAAATCTGAAACTTTGCTAAACAAAATCTGTTCAATTTCTCTCACCTCCCTCCTATTTCTATTCCAGACACAAATATTGATCAGTTTTGAAGATTCAGACAGCATTTCTGTAATATATAAAAACATTTTAAACATTTAAGACAGCCATGCCAGAATTCACTCTAACTACATATGTGCAAAGCATTCCATTATTCAACTTAAGATCTTTTATTCAGCACATCTCTCTCATTTAAAATTGTATAAAATGTTTCCAGTTCAAGATCCAACCTGCGAACTTTGCAGTCGAGCTCCAGCCTCACTAGGCCACATGGTTTGGGAGTGAACCAGATTAACATAATTCTGGACAAAAATCTTTAAATGCCTATCAGACAGCCTTGATGTCACAATCCCTCCTAATCCACTAACAGCTGTAATTGGGGTACTCCCAGATGGGCTTAAAGTGGAGAAGGACAAACAAACTGTAATTGCCTTTATTTCACTATTAGCACATAGACTTATCTTGCTCAACTGGAAGAATCCTAGCCCACCTATTTTAAATCAGTAGGTAACTAATGTTATATACTATTTGAAATTTGAAAAAATCTAATTCTCACTTAGAGGATCTGTTCAAAACTTTTTAAAAACCTGGCAGGATCTAATCAATAACATTTTAGAATAAGCATTTATATGAGGAAGAAGGACTTCTTTCCCTCTTTACTACTCTCAAAGTTTTACTCTGGTTGTTGGCCTTCCTCTCTTTCTCATGGCTGGGGGTTGAATTGAATTTAGTTTTGTTACGTTTCACTTGATTGTATGGAACATTACATGCTTTTAATAAATTCAATAAAAGATTAAAAAAAATCTCTTACTGTCAATGTCTTCTGTGGAGGAGGAGCAGATCATATACTGAACGAGTCTCACATGCTCATGACATAAGAGTGGCTACCTGTAACACAAAAGTGGTTTAGATGTATGTGTGGTGTGTGTGTGTGTGTGTGTGTGTGTGTGTGTGACCCTGCTTACCCCCATAACCCAGCACTGGAAGAAGCTTGTATAAAAATGCATGTATTAGTTTATTCCAGATGTGAAATACAAGAAAAAAGGAACAATAACAACAAAATAAATAATTAAAACCACACTCAACTTGTGTTGGGTAACAGAATGTAGGAGATGATGGGTGAATTGAAGCACAAACAATTGTACTGTACTACTGTACAAAATGTATGGTTTCACTGTGTCTAGTAGTAAACAAAATTTGTTTCAAGGGCTGGCATTAAAATAATTTTGAAAGTAAAGGTTTGGATGAGTCTGTAATTATAAGCACATAGTTACAAATGATTTACTTGCAGTTTCAGTGTTATATTTATAGTGTGCTTGAACATATATTTTTGGTAAAAAGTAAAAAAAAAAAAAAAAAAACATAACTGCAACTCAAAAACTTCTTTTGAGAGATTGTTTAGGTGGAAGAGGCTAAATGTTTCCAAATAGGGAGACACTTTGTCCCAAACTATGGGATATGACATCTAAATTTGGTACAATGATATCTGGCAGATTGAATAAACAAGAAAGTTAATTCCAGGGTTGAGCATCATAAAATGTCTTGCTTATATAAATCTAGCTTTTTACAGAGAAAACAGCACATTATATTTTATTTAGTTTTATAACTTTGGAGTGTTGCACTCACTACTCTTGATCCATTTGCAGCTCCTTTATTACATAAGCAGAATAACAGCCATTTCCATTGGGTATGTAATTTAGGCACAATATTACTAAAAAAACCCTCAGTGTATAAGGTCTGGGAGGGAAAGGGTTAAGCAGGAAGAGCTGTGTCTTATTTCCAGTTATTGTCTTGTGTGTGTTGTAAAGTCCAGGCTCAAGAAACTTAAAAGTAGTCTATAAACCTCAAGAAAACCTTGAAATAAAAAATAGGCCTCATTCTGAAATTGAAATTTAGGTGTGTACCCTACACAATTAAACAAGTCTATACAGTGATCCCTCGCTATATCGCGCTTCGCCTTTCGCGGCTTCACTCTATCACGGATTTTATATGTAAGCATATTTAAATATATATCGCGGATTTTTTGCTGGTTCGCGGATTTCTGAGGACAATGGGTCTTTTAATTTCTGGTACATGCTTCCTCAGTTGGTTTGCCCAGTTGATTTCATACAAGGGACGCTATTGGCAGATGGCTGAGAAGCTACCCAGCTTACTTTTCTTTCTCTCTCTTGCGCTGACTATCTGTGATCCTGATGTAGGGGGTGTGAGCAGGGGGGCTGTTCGCACACCTAGACGATACGGACGCTCGTCTAAAAATGCTGAAAGATTATCTTCACGTTGCTACCTTCTGTGTGCAGCTGCTTAGTGAAGCGACATGCTGCACGGTGCTTCACATACTTAAAAGCTCAAAGGGCACGTATTGATTTTTCTCTGTCTCTCTCTCTCTCCCTGCTCCTGACGGAGGGGGTGTGAGCTGCGCCTTCAACAGCTTTGTGCCACGGTGCTTCGCATACTTAAGTCAAACAGCCCTATTGATTTGTTTGCTTTGCTCTGTTTCTGACAGCCTGTGCTCCTGACACGCACTCCTTTGAAGAGGAAGATATGTTTGCATTCTTTTAATTGTGAGACAGAACTGTCATCTCTGTCTTGTCATGGAGCACAGTTTAAACTTTTGAAAAAGAGACAAATGTTTGTTTGCAGTGTTTGAATAACGTTCCTGTCTCTCTACAACCTCCTGTGTTTCTGCGCAAATCTGTGACCCAAGCATGACAATATAAAAATAACCATATAAACATATGGTTTCTACTTCGCGGATTTTCTTATTTCGCGGGTGGCTCTGGAACGCAACCCCCGCGATGGAGGAGGGATTACTGTAAATCCATATGTGATCAACTTCTCACTTACTTTCTTGCTGATACCTTAATTTACACTTACTACATCAACATTGCCCACCATGTTTAAGAAATAAAGGGGACCGATCAGCTGATGCCAGTACCTCACTTTTGTTTTTGATCTACATCTCCAGGGGCCTCATGTATGAACGGTGCATACACACAAAAATTTTGTGCACGCCCGTTTCCATGTTCACATCACATGTATAAAAACTAAACTTGGCGTAAAGCCACACAAATTTTCACACCAGGTCAATCCCTGCCGTACATTTTGCAAACTGGCAGCAACCAGAGTCAAAGCAGTGCTACTGTTCCTATGTGGTTTCCCTTTATTTTTTAGATTCACATCTCTGACAAGGCTTTATCAAATACCCTAAAATTAACCACATATCGCTTTTTAGTTCAAGGCATCTGATTGTAATCAACCTGTAAGCATGTAATTGTGCACTGAGTGGCCAAACTATTCCAAATACCATAGCCACTTTAGCGTTGTTACTATCAGTGCACCACTCTGAGTATTTTAACTCAGTGTATCTGTGTGTGAAATCACAGCTCTTCAGCAGCTGATCGGAAAGCTCTACCGTAGAATGTGTCAAGAGCGGGAGAATTACAGCTTCTAGCATACGCTGCTACAGCCATGCGCACAGTCTATTTGAACTTCCTCCATTCAGCAAACGCTTCAGACCCTTTCCTGTACGGACCTCGCAGTTCAGAAACAGTTTCATCCCAAGAGATATAAATGCACTCAATCAGTCCATCAAGTGCTCCCGGTAGAACTGTTTGTACTTATTAAGTACAATTTCCTCACTGTAAACTTGCACTGCAGTTGTAATATTGCACAACCTGAGCCATTTATGCTTTCATATTGTATATTTTTCACTGTTTTTTATCCTATTATTATTTTTGTTGTTGTTATTTTACCATTTTATCTACTCTCTATATATATTGTGACAGATAGGGGCACTCTTGCTCCCTTGAACCTTCAGATTTGACTCTAGACACCAGGTAGAAGTCCAATAATAATATTTATTTGGACAAACACATGCACAAAGCACCCTCCTCTCCACAATACTCATACAATAATAATAAACTACAATAATTAACAATCCTCCACACTCCCAGACACTTAGCCACCCTACCACCCAGCTCAGCTCATCGTCTGGGATTTCCCATAGTCTTTTTATATTCCGTGACCTGAAAGTGTTTCCAATCCCTCAGTCCATGTGATCTCCTATCACTTCCGGGTCAGATAAAAATCCTCTTCTTCATCCCAGAAGCACGTCATTTCCCTTGTCGCTTTGCCTATATCGTTCTTCCAGGTTATAGGGCATGTAGAATTCCCTGAGCCTCCCTACAGCGTCTCCTGGAGGTCCCCATGGTATCCAGCAGGGCTGGTTGTAAAAACTACAAGGTCCATGAGGCCCTGCTGGAATTCGGGGAACTTCTATGCCGCAGAGAGAGCTCCATCTGGTGGCCTGGGGGTGTTGGCTGGGATGACAGGCCGGCCATGCCTCACAGTTCCCTCCCCTTAACGAAGTCCAATGGGGTGGAGCGTCCAGCCCCGAGAGGGATGTCTTCCTCCAGGAGTACCCATCAGTCGGGCCCTGGCTACGTTGTCTAGCCTCCCCAGAGAACCTAGGGGGAATATTATAATGGGTATCCCTCTGATCCCCTGTCCTCCGAGGACAACTTTGCCATACGTGGCCCGGCCGACAACAGTTATAGCAGATCTGCCGTCCTCCTGGTAGCCTTCCTCCGAGAGACTGGAAACACCTCGGAAACTCTATCTCCGCCCTTTTCTCTGCTGAGGGAGGTTCCATAGCCACCTCTGTGCTCTCAGCACCCTTTTCAAGTCTGTTAGGAGACCCCCGCTTTAATTTCGAGATCTCCTGTTTGATCTGGGGCTTGTTCACAGTTTGGGTCTCTCTATTAGCAAATGAGAGCCCTTTCACTGTCTGAACACCCTTTGATTTTTTATTAGAAGGAGGCGGCGTCTTCAGCACCTTATTGCTCTGGGAGACAGCACTTTCCAGCTGTTCTGGATCGGTCGGTGCTTCCCCCGCCCCTTCTGTCATTATCCCACACTCTGTTGTAGGGCTCGCAGTGATTTGGCACCCTCTACTTATCAAACACGTGCCCGGATCACACTGCGTCCCTATATGCTGTACGGTACCGGCATTACCTACCTGTACCGCCAAATTATATAAGACGGGACGCTCACGACCCAGCCGCCGCAGGTATTCTTCTACCTTCTTTATCGGCGCTTTGGCCGTCGCTCCCAAGTCTCTGACAATCCTCTGTATTTCCATCAGCACCTGAGGAATACTTTGCACGGGCTCTATTAATTTTTTGAGCTCCCGTACGTCTAAAAATTTATTTAATTTGGCCGTGGGCATGTTCAGTTCCGCATTCTCCTTACCTGCCGGCCGGGAGCCAATGAGCACGTCCGCTGTCAGCACATGCTCTGACGGGCTTCGCGGAGACTTCTGGGATTTGGAGTTCTTTTTGTTGGAGGACGGGGTCGCCGCCTTTGGCTGACTGTGATCCACCTGTGTCAATTTGTCAGCGGATCGATCAGCCATTTCCCGGCCCTCCTTACCTTTCTGTGGGGTGAGCGGTGCTTCGCTCACCTCCCCCGTTCCCTTCAAAAAGTCCAAGTCCGTCTCTTTGGAGATAAAGGCACAAACAGCGGGACGCGGACCTCCTCCTTCCCAGAATACTTCAGATTGGGTCACGTGTCCCTAACCGGCAGCCGACAGGTGGAAGTCTTTTGTCTCTCTCACCGGCTTGAACGAGAGCATACCACGGTCTGTAGGAGCCTTGTCTGCATCCCGCAGAACCTCCGGATGATGATTTCCGAAGTATGTGCAAGGTACAAAGTGAGTTATTTTAAACTTATCAGCAATTATTTCCCCGGCACATACCTCGATGCAGTCTTCCTCCGTAGGCTTCTCCTGATCCGTGTGGCCCTTCGCTCATCCTGAGCATCGGCCATTATGAGAAGAGCTGATCCGCTGGCGCTGCCGCTCTGCTTACTTCTCTTCTTTCCCATAACGGACTTGTTGAATTTGGGGTTTTGGCGATTTCGCTGCGTGTCTGAACATTGTTTTCTTAGGGTTCTGTCCACAGTAAAAAAAAATTTAAACACAGGTCCTCTGCCAAACCGACGGCCAGAGAATCCTGCCGGCTACGCCAACTGTGACAGATAGGGGCACTCTTACTCCCTTGAACCCTCAGATCTGACTCCAGACACCAGGTAAAAGTCCAATAATAATATTTATTTGGACAAACACGTGCACAAAGCACCCTCCTCTCCACAATACTCATACAATAATAATAAACTACAATAATTAACAATCCTCCACACTCCCAGACACTTAGCCACCCTACCACCCAGCTCAGCTCATCATCTGGGATTTCCCATAGTCTTTTTATATTCTCTGACCCGGAAGTGTTTCCAATCCCTCAGTCCATGTGATCTCCTATCACTTCCGGGTCAGATAAAAATCCTCTTCTTCATCCCGGAAGCACGTCATTTCCCTTGTCGCTTTGTCTATGACGTTCTTCCAGGTTATAGGGCATAGAATTCCCTGAGCCTCCCAACAGCGTCTCCTGGAGGTCCCCATGGTATCCAGCAGGGCTGGTTGTAAAAACTACAAGGTCCATGAGGCCCTGTTGGAATTTGGGGAACCTCTATGCCGCAAGGAGAGCTCCATCTGGCAGCCTGGGGGTGTTGGCCGGGATGACAGGTCGGCCATCCCTCACAATATATATATTTTGTGCAATGATTTTATGTGAGGCGGCACGGTGGCGCAGTGGGTAGCGCTGCTGCCTCGCAGTTGAGAGACCTGGGGACCTGGGTTCGCTTCCCGTGTCCTCCCTGTGTGGAGTTTGCATGTTCTCCCCGTGTCTGCGTGGGTTTCCTCCGGGCGCTCCGGTTTCCTCCCACAGTCCAAAGACATGCAGGTTAGGTGGATTGGCGATTCTAAATTGGCCCTAGTGTGTGCTTGGTGTGTGGGTGTGTTTGTGTGTGTCCTGCGGTGGGTTGGCACCCTGCCCGGGATTGGTTCCTGCCTTGTGCCCTGTGTTGGCTGGGATTGGCTCCAGCAGACCCCCGTGACCCTGTGTTCGGATTCAGCAGGTTGGAAAATGGATGGATGGATTTTATGTGATGTTTTTATGTCACTTTTTTGTCACTCTTTAAATCAGGCTTATTTTAAAACCTACCTATATACTGTATGTTTGGTATCATTCTTTTCAGGGTTTATCGAAATTTAATGTGATGTTGTTAGATTTTCAGATTTTTATTTATTTTTTAAATTATAAACTAAAATATATTAAGACCTCACATCCCGCGAGACGAGAGAAGACTTTGTGCCAAGAGATTTAATCACGCCCGGGGCTGGAAATAAAAGACAAAGAGTAGGACAGCTGCTGTACAGGCTTTTAAATGTTCAAAGTGCCGCGCAAGATGCAGATCACACGGCATGTCAGCAGCAGCAAGCCAGCAGCTGATCAAGCAAAGAGGAGGTAAAAAAAACTGTATTTGTTTCCCATTGTATCACCGTTTAAGAGGGGGTTTTAGAGGAGCGACTGCATCTTCTTGGAGTGCATTCAGCCCCCCTCTTCACAACGCGAGTGGCAGAGATGCGAAGTAGCTGGAACGTAACATAGACCAGCAGGGTTGGCGAGCGAAGTGAGCAGGGGGTAACCCTTTAGTAAGAAAATAAATTTATGGAGGATTTGCATATTGAATTTTATTGTATCATACAGTAACAATAAAGGAATTCAATTCAACTGAGAGCACTTATTTACAGATGATGACGACTGGCTTCTAAGTCGATTTAGATTTCCAGCCGCTATCTTCTTGGACCTTTTCACGGCAACTTTGATATCTGACCACTTCTTATTTAGTTTGGGCACTGTGTGACTTTCTAAACTTGAACTTTAAAGTTTTTCCGCCACTCTGTTACTCAATCAACTTCCTTTTGTTGTTTATATCACTGCTTAAACCAACAAATAGTACATTTTCCTTGCCTCTACTTGGTATTTGCTGAAATTCTTCTTTTTCCCCGTGCTTTTGCCGTTGTCTTTTCACAGAATGCAAAACATAAGGGGCTATTTATATTGATTTGGCTATTCAAAGAGGCATAATTCTGGGGTGGGGCCACAGGCACATGCACGAGTGTTCATTTTCACGCTGATCATGATTTATGGAGCGGAAGAACATGGAAGTTGGTGTATTCACAGATTTATGCATCTGGATTTTTTGTGCATACGCGCATTTCTGCTTTTGTCCGTTTTAAGTTTTAGTGTGAATTCTACACATGACATTATGCATCAGGCCCCTGATCACTTGCATCAAAATGGGAGTCTAACAATTCAGATTCAGTGAAAATACGAAAACAGTCATCCACGGATTACTTTGCTTTGAGCATTCACTTTGGTATCTCTCTACAAGCCATTTTAGAAGCTACTCATGCACATACAGGGAATCAAGGTCAAATCAATAAAGCTAACTTTCCTTCCATCAAAAGCGTGTCAAAAAGCGCTGTAACAAGATCGCTGAGCTCTATCGATCGCTAGAGAGACTGAGGCTTTCAAAATAATAATAATAATAATAATAATAACATAAACTGTGTTAATGTGAGATAAAATAATTGTCGGCATTAATTAATTAATGCGTTAACACGATAATAACACGTTAACTTGCCCAGCCCTGATTATAACAATAGCTTTATTAACTCAAAGGAATGGCACAGTGCACTTAGGCACAATCTTATAAGTGCTCAAATTACCTAAAAGATAAATTAAGGATATGAAATAATAACAAAGAAGAAGAAGAAGACAAATGATACAAATAAATAACACAATAGTTAAGAAATCAATAATAATACAAGAATAAACTGTGTTTTGCATACTCACAACTGTAAACCTACTTATGCCTACCCCTGTATATATTAATTCTCTATATGAGTTTAGTGAGGGCTGTAACTGTAACCCTAAGTTGAATTTGTTCACTGTGAGTAGCAGACTCCGACAAGGCAGTGTCTTGCCACTATTCCTGTTTGTGGTTTTCAAGTTGTCCAGTTAATGGTACTAGGTGTAGCATCATTGCTTTGTGCAGATGATGTTGTCCACTTTGCCTCATATGACTATCATCTTCGACACGAACTTGAGTGATTCACTGCTGAGTGTGAGGATGAGCTACTCCAAGTCTGAGGTTATGGTTCTGTCTCAAAAAAGAGTGGATTACTCTCACTGGGTGTGGAGGGAAGCAACTGACCTTAGTGGAGGAGTTTAAGTATCTCAAAATGCTATTCACGAGTGATGGAAACAGGAAATATGGGATTGACAAGTGGATTAGATTGGCAGTAGTTGTTCTGAGGGCGCTGCACTGGTCTGTGGTGATGAAGTGGGAGATGAGAATAAAGTCAAAGCTCTTGGTTTAGCACTCAATCTACATTCCTGCCCTCACCTATGGTCGTGAACTGTGGGTAATGACTGACAGAATGACATTGTGAGTGGCTGAGCTGACATTCTGTGATGGTATGAGAAGCTCTGTGATTTTGGAGACCATCAGAGTGGAGTCTCTGCTTGTCTGGATCACAAGGAGGCAGTTTAGGTGGTTTGAGCATGTCATCAGGAGCCCAATGGGTGGCTCCCCCTAGAGTTGCTGTGGGTACATCCCACTGGGCAGAGAGACCCTGTGGCAGAATCCAGGATGTGCTGGAGGGATCAACTGGCTCTAGGAATGCCTGGGATTTCCCCAAGAAGAGCAGGAATCTGTAGCTGGGGATAGGGAAGTAGGGGCTGACCTGTTTGACCTGCTGCCACCATGACCCTCACAAGGAAAATTGATTAAGAAAATTAGATCAGATGAGATGGGAGAATATGGTGATTAGAAAATTAACCCCTTCCAACCAATTACACTATTCCTTCAGAGTGAGTTTAATTGTTAAGAGTTACATTTCCTACATCATAGTTTTGCTCAGTCTGTGATAATTTTCTAGAAAAAAAATTCACAAGGATATACCAAACCCAATATCCAGAAATTTCTTTGCAATTAGTACATAGATGCCAATGCTTGGTGCCTCAACTTCAGTGATCAATAGTAGAGAAATGTCTGGATGTCAAAAGTCTGGAGCTGTAGAAGAAAAACAGCTTTAAATTGTCAAATTGTCTTTCTTGTCAGAGATATAATGAGGAAATCAATGTATTGAAGTCTTTAATAATTAAATAACTATAGTAGTTAGCAAACCCTACGAATTTAGAATAGTTAACATGTTGAACTGATCCACAGTCAGCCTTTTCTGAGTTACTTTATAACCAAGGAACAGTACTCTATCTTGATGAAATTCACACTTTTCAAACTTTATGAACAGGTGATTGTCTCTCAGCTTTTCTAGAACCTTTCTACTTTGATGAATATGCGTGATCAAATCCTTAAAAAAATTGCATTTTTTTATATCGACCAAGGCAAAATTAATAAAATTGGTCTGATAAAACTATTCTTCAAATATTCTTTTATATATTCTTTCATCCCATTACTCCCTGGTTTAGATAATGCATAGACTTTACCTTTTGGAAGAAGGAACTTCTTGGTAATAGTTTAATTAAACAATCATGTTTACAGTGTTGTGGGAGTTCCAGTGATTTTTGCTTGTGTGGAACAGACAGGCAGACACGTTCAAATCACCCCACACACGTTTGTTATACAACTCCATATTTACAATTAAGTGCTCACAGTCCCCAAGTCCCTAAAGTCCTGGTCACAACACAATGCCTTCTCTCTTCAGGCCGCCTCCTTGCCTCCTCCCAGACCTTGTCTATCTTCCACCCGACTCAAGTCCTGAATGAAGGGAGGCGGCCCCTTTTATACACACCCGGATGTGCTCCAGGTGCTTCCCGGCAATCTTCCACCGGCACTCCCCAATGTGGCAGAAGTGTCAGCTGCGTACCCGGAAGCACTCCGGGTGTCCCAGATCCTCTTCCCCCCAGCACTTCTGGGTGTGGCGGAAGTGCTGAGGTCCAGGGCTCCCAAGGCATTGGGGCACCCCCTGGCGGTGACCACGGGCCCCTACAGGGTTGAGCTTCCAAGCTCTGTACCTGTGGTCCCCATAGCCGCCAGGGCGGTCGCCCCCACATGGTCTGCAGAAGGCGTAAGCCCTCTTCCGATCCTCAGGGGCGTCCCGGCCAGGTCGACCCCCCAGCCACCTGCGACACTTGTTATATACACCAGGATAGTCCGGATATCACTAGGAAATAAATTAATGGAATGACAGTATAATACTAGAGGTGATATACTCTTTAGGCAATTTGCTTTACCATATGCACTCCATGCTATTATATTTTTCATATCCAGTCTATAAGAAGGTTATGTACCTTAAGCCATAGAAATCACAAAATTGATTGCGAAATGGAATCAAAAAGGTGATTTTTTTCTCTTCAAGAACATGAGTGTATAATTTGGTTGAAAGTGTGACAGTGTTTAAAAAATCTGTGCCAATAGGTTGACTATCCACCAATAAAACTCTGAGATTAAATTTTAATGGAATATTATCCACAGTATGTTTAATTTTTAAATTAGGGCAGTAAAATTATCTGCTGCTCTGGAGTCAATTAACATGCTAATGTTTTCCCATTAATAGTGTCACGCACGCGCGCTTAGGGAGCCGCGGAAGGACCCAAACTGTTACATGAAACCGCATGCCGGAAGGGAATGGCGGAGTACTAACCTCTCTCTCTTTGTTTCAGCAGAAAGAAGGAAACACCACCGCCATGAATCCACCTCAAGTAACTAGCCACGCAGTACCACTTCCGCATTCCCTCTGTCGACCACTGATGACGTCAACATCCCAGCATCCATCTTGATACCTTCCCAGCAGCCTTCACTCCTCATTTCCGGTCCCTCTCCATAAAGACTCCCCCATTCCGCCATGTTGCTGTCCGATGTGTATAGTTATGTACAATAATCTGACAAATTTGATTCTATTTACAGTATACGGGGCCGGAAAACCCCAACCCTTTATGCTGTGTGGTGTTTTCTTTTACAATAGTTACAGGCACATGAAACTGTTTTTTAAAAGTGTCTGATTACTTAAACTCATCTTCCCAAACCTATCAGAATGTGTTTGTATAATTCTCTCATCACTTTGCACACCAGCTTCCATAATTAAGTGTTTATTTGTGTTACTCCTATTATTAAGCCCATTTCTGCCTTAAGGTAATTTTATTTCTGTAGTCAAATACATTATTTCATCATATAATCCAAATTAAATGTCTGCAATAAGGTCTGTGCACTGTTTGCATTGTATCAGTTTTTCAGAATCTATCTACCATATGGCCCATTTCAGGGTCCCACATATTAAGATCTGAGATTCTGTTATGCCTAGGGAGATCAGAAGGCAGTTTGTATGTAATTTGAGAGCAGACAGGCATAGTCAATAAAACAAGCTTAAGTCAAAACCAGGAAGTCAATTAAACCAAAAAATGTAATCAAAATCCTAGCCAGAAACAGAGTAATAGTGGGTTGAAAGTAAAAGGAATGAAACTAGGAATTTTTAATTAATGAAACATGTGCAAAAAAGTTTTTAGTGGAACTCGCAACCCTGGATAAACAGGATTGAAGATAGGAATTCTTAATGAAACAAACAGAAAAAAGTTTTTAGTGGAATCCACAATCTTGCGTAAACAGGAAGTATATAGTGCTCTGGTGGCAACCATACCAGAAACAGTATACAAAAAAACCTACAAAATATTGGTCCCCATGAAAAATCAGAATGGCAATTACTTGGCAATTAAAATACCTTCCAAACATACAATGAGCATCAAAAATTGAGTCAGGGACTCCAAAAAACATGTAATGTAAAATAAATGTTTTGAAAAGTTCAGAACAATGAGAAAAAAAGTGTAAAATGCCCACAAATCATAACACACTCCTCCCTACCTTCAGTCTTCCTGTAGTATTTTGGCCTTTTCTCATCCCCCTCAATGACAGATGAATCCTTATCTCATCGCCTCTGCTGACTCAAAGCAAAGGGACCAAAGACCCTTTAAAGATTTGACCTGTTATGATTTATGGGTTTTCTCAATGTGCTGAGTCTATTTTTTGCACTTGTATTTTCATATTTTTATGAGTATTTCATGGATGCTGTGATTGTGTTTTCTTAATGGGTCTGGCCATATTATTTGCAATTGCTTGGGTAGCTGGTATGATGAGACTAGTAGTCGTCATAGAATGATGTCATGGGCCACTTCCTATTTAAGGCAGCAGTGCACTATCAGTAGTGTTCAACGTTCTGGATTTTCTAAAAAACCTTTACATGCTTGCTAGTAAAAATCTATTCAAGAGTATGACATTTGCATTATTTTTAACTTTATTAGGACCCTGTGTTAGGATATAGCGAGTCAGAAAATGACTGACTGACTTTTGCATCTTATATTTTGCTACTGCTCTCCTAATAAATTTGACACAGTCTGCCTAATCCTTGAATTTTTTCTCATGTTTTGTTTCAAAGTCATACACTTGCTGTTCAGCACACAATATCTTCATAACACAGAGTACACACAGCTCGATTCATTCTTGCAACAAAACCAAATTCCTTTGTCCACCTGGGTTGAAAAAAACAACTGCTGCACTGGCCTACAATTTTACACCATATTAACATCAGGCCATGTCAATTAAATGGTTTAGACCAGTGCTTCCCAACCCGTGTGCCGCGGCACCCTGGTGTGCCGTGAGCATGGACTAAGGGTGCCGTTGCCAGGTGTCAGAACATAAAACAATTTGATTTGAACTGATAATAAAAATACCAGTTACACCTCAAGACTAAAGTCATGCTACCTGTGTGCTTTAATACAGTCCAGTGCGCATCCTATTTCAACTGCAGTCTGACGAATTAATAAATATTAGCTCTAATTTACTTACTTGCCACAGGGTAAGTGACGTTGCTTCCTGTTGTCTGTTTTTTTTTTTTTTGCAACGAAAATGGCCGACTGTAGTGAAAGTCGTAAACGTAAAAACAACAGCAGCATCAACGACCTCAATGAAAATGATAATGCGGGGAGCAGTAAAGTTGCAAAAACGAAAACACGATACTATCAGGACAGTTACTTGAATTATGGGTTTACATTTGTTGACAAAAAAGGTATTCAGCACCCGCGATGTTTGTTGTGTGGTGATATCCTTGCAAATGAAGCCATGGTTCCAAGCAAATTGCAACGTCACTTTCAAACCAAGCATCAGAATGCAAATAACAAGAACTCGGCATATTTTAGGCGTTTAATGGACAGCCAGCAGAAGCAAGCACAGCTGTTTATGAAAACTGTATCGGTGTCAGACAAAGCCCAGTTGGCTAGTTTTGAAGTCGCAGAACTGGTTGCCATGGCAATGAAACCACACACCATAGTCAAATCTTTGATTATGCCAGCATGCAAGATAATGGTGAAAACGATGCTTGGTGACGATGCAGAAAAAGTGATATCCAAAATGCCATCGTCAAACAACACCGTTTCTAGGAGGATAGAAGCCATGTCATCTGACATCAACAACAACGTGTGCGTTTTACTTCAGACCTGTAAACGATTTGCTCTGCAGATCGATGAATCTACAGATGTTAGTGGAAAATCCCAGTTGCTGGCCTTTGTAAGGTTTTCGAACGGCACAAAAATGTTGGAACAGTTTCTGTTTTGCAAGGAACTTATTGAAACGAAGGGAGAAGATGTATTTAAACATGTTTGCACGTTTTTCAGTGAGAATGATTTGTTGTGGGAATGGTGTGTTGCTATTTGCACAGATGGCGCTCCATCTATGACCGGCAAAATGCGTGGTTTCACGGCATTTGCTAAGCGTGAAAATCCGAACATAATCACCACCCATTGTTTCATACATAGAGAAGCACTTGTGAGCAAGACGCTGGGAAATGAACTGCAGTCAGTTTTAGATCAGGTCATTAAAATTGTTAACTTCATCTTTGAGAAACTGTGCAAAGACATGGGATCAGAACATTACACTCTGCTAATGCATACAGAAGTCAGATGGCTGTCAAGAGGTAAAGTTCTGTCACGGGTGTATGAACTGAGAGATGAACTCCGCCAGTTCTTTCTTAATGAACAAGCAAACAATGAGTTCGTAACACTGTTGGCTGATCCAACATGGTGCAGTAAACTTGCATATCTCGTTGACATTTTTGAAGTATTGAATGCATTGAATTCGGGCATGCAGGGCAATGATTCGAACATACTGTCTGTTACTGACAAGCTGCAAGCTTTCCATCGTAAACTTCTGATGTGGACAAGTGAAATAGAAACAACCTATTTAATTTGCATGTTTCCTCGTGCAGTACAGGCTGATCCTGGCGCCGTCGTGTTGCATGATGTCATTGTTAAGCATTTGTCAGAGTTGGGAGACAATTTGCAACATTACTTTCCAAGTTTAGACATCCCTGGCAATGACTGGATAAGGAACCCATTCCATCAGCAGTTGGACTTGTCTAACTTACAGATGACAGAGAAAGAACAGCTACTTGACATTGCGAGTGACCGAACATTACAGCTGAAGTTTAAGGACATGAATTTAACAGAGTTTTGGATTATGGTTGAAAAGGAACGTCCTGTGTTAGGTGCTAAGGCTGTCGGCATACTTATTCCATTCTGCACCACTTATCTGTGTGAAAAGGCATTCTCGGCATTGACACTACTGAAGACAAAACACAGAGGATGTTTATTGTCAGTTGAAAATGACTTACGAGTGTGTTTGTCAACTGCAGTTCGAGCTCGTATTGACAAACTTTCAAATTCTCTTCGAAGCCAGCCTTCGCATTAATTATGACGTTATAGTCTGCTTTGTGCCTTGTGACTTATTGCACTTTTCATGTTTGTGTTGTGTTCAAGTATTTCATTTGAGACTGGTTTACTGGCAATTTATTTTTGTTACCTTTTGGTACACCTTATAAAAATAGGAATCTCATTCTACTCAACTGATGAGTTAAGATTAAATTGTTAATTTGAGTAGTTACATATTAGAGTGAAGGGGTGCCGTTAGCTGAAAAGATTTCACTAAAGATGCCATGGTTTGGGAGAGGTTGGGAAGCACTGGTTTAGACAATGGTTACTGTAGCTTTTGTGTTTGCAGTTATCTAATGAGTAGTGTATGCATGCAGAATATATCTTATGGCCAGGTGCAGTAATGACAGCTCCACTACTTGGGAAAATTTGGGGGGCCAAGCGGGTCATCCTGGTTATTGTCTGCAGAATGAACAAAAACAAAACAAAAGAAAACACTCTTCAGCATACTTCCCATTATGTGGGTTATTCAAGGCCAACAAAAAGAGGTTGCTACTGTATAACCAAGGTCGAATAGCTAAAGAAGCTCTGTCTGGCAGGTTACTTCAGCTAGTAATGACACCTTCCTCCGAAACGCCCTGGTTTTTGTGGCAGGGCGTGGTCAGTTGCCCTCACTAGGTGGCTTCTTAGTATAATGGAGGAAGAAGGAAATGAAAGTGTTAGCAATAGCACCACCTCTCGTCCTGGCGGGTTATTACATACCTCGATGCGCATGTTTACTGACAATTTTTTTTAAAATTTTTACTATGGTAAACTTTGATGAAGTTATAGACTAAATAATATTTAAATATCTTTACTACAGTTATGTTTTAATGAGAACTGTCAAATAATATTGTACACAGAAGTATTGATCTTCCAGGTGCCACTGGAAACAACATTACGTGCCATGTGCTATAAGCTGCTGACCTGAGACATAGACTAAGACTTTGGTGAATTGATGTCGACCCTAATGGGGAGGGTTTTGAGTAATTCGTTACTCTTATGCTAATTTAATGCACCAAATTTCTGCATTAAGAGATTTTTTTTTTGTTTTTGAATACTCCACACCAATGACTTTTTTAAAAAGCTGCTTGAAAGGGGTTAATACTTCTTCCAACCACACCATTCATTTAATATTTTTCAGTTTAGTCATGTCATCAATCACCTCCCTAACTAAGAAATTTAATCAAAAGTTTGTATGGATACAAGAAGCTCAAAACTCCTTTGATACTTGAAAGGAAATGCTCACCGCGGCCTTTACGCTGTGACATTCTAATATTTCTTTGCAATTTAAAATCGAAGTGGACATGTGTATAATTTTTTCTTGCAATTCTTTCACAGTATTTCTCCAAAAAACTGGTACCTGAAGAACAGAACTATGATGTAGAGAAGTGAGATATTACTGGCAATAAAATTAGCATTGGGGGTGTGGCATCACAAGTCACACAAGCCTTGTTAATTTTAAGATTAAGAAAAAGCAGGACATTCCAGATGAACTTTGTTTTTTGTTTTGTCATTTCCTATTGGTCAGGCGACCAAAATAAAACAATGTAATAATGATATGACCCCAGTAGAACCTGAAAGAATTTTAACACCTGAAAAATTTCTAGCAGCCACCATTGTTAGATGCACTGAAAATCTAGTTTACAAGGTTAAGGATGCTCTGCTGAGCTAGAATATACCTGGATACGTCAGTTAAATTAAACATTCTGAACTGGGTTCATGCTTTGAATTTCTTTGGGTATTAGACTGAATAAATTAGATTATAGTTTTTGTGGAAAAAGATGTATCACAAAATTTATGAATTAATTCTGGGTTGTGATACATGCAATAGAGCAAAAACCACACAGGGTTTGACTATGGGTTACTACAGCTAATTCCTCCTTCCAGTCATTAATGGGAAGAACTTTCCATGGATTTTACAATACAGCTACCAGCATTACAAACAGGCTAAAGGAAGTTTATTAGATAGACTGGGAGACGGACAAGAAATAAGTCACCAAATAACAGTTTTTTATATTCTTGGTTTAACTGTACATTGCATGATACTAAGTTCTCCTGTATTTGTCGATGATTTCCAGAATTTGAGATTGAAAGAATACTCAATTCCTGCCATACTCGGTTCTCACAATAACAGTCTACCTGTATGTATTGAAAATTGGTAGATTTGGTAGCATTTTGGTTCTGAGGATCATCTGTGGCTTTGTAGCACAGATGATCATGCTATGATGTTATGGTAACTTTTCATAAACATTTTCCTAATGTGGAGCCCGCACCTCAGGAGGGAGCTAATGTCATGATTTTATTGTTTTAGTTTTTACTGTTATTTTATAATTTGCCATTATTTTCTGCTGTGACCTCTGCCAATTTCTGATTAGCAAACATTTAGGAATTGTCTCAATTATAAGACCAAAAAGCAAGCAGATTTCTTAAAACTGTTCTTTTTTTCCAAGTCTAGATCTAAAACAACTGAATAAAAGTTTTCTTTTTTTTATTTTTTTCATATAACACTGAATCTTTATTTAATTTTTTTACAGTTTGGAAGGATCCTTGTTTTTAAGGCAATTTTGAGTATTATTTTTCCCTATCTGCAACTTAATAAATAAATAAATGACAGCTTCACACAGTTAAGAAAATCTAGGGCACCAACGGAGTTGTCACATTTATTATCCTAAGACACAAGAAAACAAACCAAAAGGTAACTTATCAGGCTAATTAGCCAAACGTCACTGTAGTAGCAAAGCTTCATCCGGGTTGCTTGTGCTTTGCAGTAAGGAGACTGTGGAAGATTGTAGGTTCGCTTCCCGGTTCCTCCCTGTGTGGATAGCGCTTTGAGTATTGAGAAAAGCGCTATATAAATGTAATGAATTATTAATAATAACACTTCCTTCTTGGAGGCTAGGGATTTTATGGAGGCTGAACTGAAAATGGTGGAGTCAGTTGCCCTCTTTGGGTGGCTTCTTGGCACTGTGGGGAAAGAAGAAGGTGAAAGTGTTACTGATGGCGCCCCCTCTTGTCTCAGTGCGTTATTACAATATGTACCTTGACAAAGCCTATGAGGAGGTCCTCCAATGAGCATGCATGACAATGTGAAAATTAATGTGTGTATTTGGCTGCTATATTTAAACAATGCAATATTAAATAACACCTATTGTAGAATATAATGCTCCAAAGTCATATCCTTCCAAAGCAAGCCTGACTGGACAACAAATTAATTTGTAAAGATAAGCAAGTAATGTCACTAAGAAGTAAGAATTCAAAAACACATTAAGTCAAGGACAACAGACAAAGGTGTCCAAATAGAGAAGCTAATGCAAAATGAAAACACCATACAAAAGCCAAAATCCTATAAAGCACTCAAATTTAACAAAACTCTTAGAATACCATTAATAGCTGTCACAATAACAAAAGCACAATGTTTTTAAGTAGACCTTCTGTAATGTAGTTTTTTTTTATTCCTCCATGTAATTTGTGTTATGCAGAAACATAATAAAATGGGGAAGGTCAGAGACAGTTTATATATGACCAAAAGGACAGTGCTTGTCATGTGCTCTACTTTTATTTCCACAGTTCTCCTATCATGTGACTGCTGCACATAAAGACTACAAGATGGATAGCAAGGTCAAGAGTACACAGAATGAGCTAAAAAGGATGTAAGAGGCATAAACCAGAAGAATTCTGTTAATGTGCTCAGTCTGGAGAGAGACATATATGAAAAGTTTTTTTAATATTTCCTATGCCTTATTCACAGACAAATTCTTATTGTCAATTGGCCATAGGCCATAGTACAACAATGAATTAATGGAACAGATATTGCCATGTTCCATTTATATTAATTATAATTTAAAACTACTTTGTAGCAGCTACATAATGAATGGGATGTACAGTCATGTGCCGACTTTCATTTCCATTTGGGACTGGCAATTTGGCTGAATGTTGGTCACAAAGTGTACAGGTCATTGCAATTGAGATTGTAGGCAGTCTTAAAAATAAGGACTAGAATGGTTCTTCAGAATGATGCCATAGGGGAACCATTTTTGGTTCCCAAAAGACCCATTCATATGAAGATTTCTGAAAGAACCTTAACTTATTTAGATCTGTAACAAGTTCCATATAGTAAATAGCCATGAATAGATGGTTACAGATTTGTGAAATACCAATGGCTCATTATTTTAAAAAGACTCTTGCTGCATGCACTACTACATGCTAAGTGCAGGTGGAGAGCAATGCTGATCAAACCAAACTTTAAAGGTCCCTCCAAGAGTCAGAAAACATATGAGACCCTGTGAAAAAATAATAATAATTATTAAAGATTTATTACTATTTACAAGGCGTTTCTATTTTCTTGATGGAAGAAAAAAGTATGAACCATCTACACAGATCAGAACTAAAAAATACATCCCAGCTGTGTGAAGCGTAACTTCGAAAAAATACTGATACTGTGCAGCATGGCCAATCAGTGCTCCAAAGATTAGAACTCTGTGAATGCATTGATACAATTTTTTAACTTATTGCTAGTTTGCGGCCATTTGCTGGTTGCAGGATCAGTACAGGAAGGAAGACAGCCAAAAGACTGCTACCTCTGCAGCTCCACTACCGCTTCTCTTACTACTTCTATGCAGACTGTACCTTTCTATGGCTGGCAACACTGCTGCAAGTACATGATAAACAAAAGGCACATGGCCTTTGTAGTCTGTAGTGGCTGGTTTTTGTCAATTTCTAGGGCATTACTACCCTTATTTTTTTCCTACAAACTGCTTCAATCAGTTGGCCATAAATTGCTGTATGGCAGTATTTAAATGATCTTTCATTTTTCTGTCACCAAGTCACTTTTTTCTGCAGTCTATGGTTTTCATGAGCTTGTCTTTTAATGATGTGTTTTAATTGCCTTTTATTTCTTCACAAATATACATGTCAACATGTAAAGAGGTATGATGAGCATGTAAAATAAATGCTGTTTTATTACTTGAATCCACGATACAATGAGTATTCAAAAAAAGATGAGGTCAAGCAAATTTCTGTAAAAATGAACAAATCACAGTAACCAAAAAGGTGTAAGACAGAGCAGAAAACAGGCCTAATAGGTCTAGTAGTCAAAAAGTTCAAATCACTAAACAATGAAGAAACTCCACTAAGGGTATCTGTGCTGCCATTAGTTACAGGTCTAGAGTAAAACTTCTGCCAAACTGACTCTGGATCTCTCTTGCACCTCTCCATTATGAATTCAGCACTATTAGCATTTTTCTAACACATAAGGATGAGAGTGGCCAGAGTTAAATTGCACACAAGAGAGGGGGCTGGGATAAAATCCAAGGCCCATTTTCCCCTTATGAAATATAGAAATATTTCAAACAGATTAACATTAAAACAGAATATTTCAGTATTCATATTATCATCTACATTTCTACAACCAAAACCAAAATTTATTTCAATTGTCCCAAGACTAACATTCAATTGACATTGGTCCCATACAAAGACAAACACACACATCACTGCAATTTGTGTTCAGGAGAAAATTCCCTGGCTTTCAGACAGATTACAAGAGATTTAACTAGACTTTCATCATGTGTTGTATTCTTGCATCATGCTTTTACAGCCAAGTGCTCTCCATATACACTTCTTTCTTTTCTTGCTTCCTCTAAAAAAAACCTCCAGCGGCTAAATGGAGCATTGTTACTTCTTCCACTTGGATGATACACTGCTAAACATTAAGCTACTAGAAACATTAGCCTAGACACTCTCCTCAGTATCAGAAATGACAGTGACATGGCTCCACTTGTCGGATGAGGAAAAGCTTGCAGTATTGCGGCAAAATAATATAATGAAGCAAGACACAGAATGTAATAAAATGAGTGAAATGGGACAATTGTTTTCTTGCCTTTCAACAGGATATACAGTGACCTCTTTGCTAGCATAGAGCAAACCAGAAGACACTCATTCTAGGCCATAAAAAATAACTCCTGCTTGGCCACTCTCACTGTTGAGAAGCTGCCTTATAAATGAGTCCATTGGTCAACATTCCAAGATCTGTTGGGTAAATGGTAGATACATATAGAGATAACTGTTGATTAAAAAATCAAGCATTCTTGCACATGACTTTGTGAATTAGAGACTTGGAGCCACAGTCATGTGGACTGCACCAAAGGAAAACACACTGGAGAAGACAGTGAATGTAGCAGAAACCAACACCTCTAACAGTGCCATTCCTTGGCTCAAGTTCCCTAACTGTCCTGACTGTAAAAGTAATTTGACTTAAAAACTCACTAAGGAGGGTAAAGCTATATCAGTTTAGAAATGAATGAGTAACATACAGCTAACACCCACCCATGGTACACTAATGAACAGTGTAACTTCAAGTTTGGCACACAAAGTAGCTCCATTAGGTAAGGTCAAAAGCCCCCCAATAAAAAAAATCCTTAAAAGAGACAGGATCATTGTGGTGTTACCACTTGTAAAAATATCAAATATTATATTTACAGGAAAGAAAAATGTACTATTTTACTTAAATACATAACTATCATTAATATAAGCAGAAAATGGACAATAATACTACAGCAGTGTAATATTTAATCCAATCCAGGAACCAAGATATTGGTATCACTCTGCCTCCTTGAGATACTTACATAACTTGTATAAAATAAAGCATATGCTTGACAGTTGTATAGCTTCCTGAAAGACAAAAAAGACATGCATTAAAAAGGGATTTACTGTTCACAATACTGATCACTTAATCAAAGGCCACTACTGCAATATTCAAGTAATGTTAGACACAAAATGAAGACCTATTTGGAAATAAGGAATGTACAGAAATTTTCTGTTCAAGAAACACTATATATATTTTGTGTTTTCTTCACAACATAGGGGATTATTTTATGCATTCCTCGTCTCATAGAATATTTTATGCGTTCCTTGTCTTACAGACTCAACAGTCCAAGATTCTCTTCCTTAGCTGCACTTCTCTTGGCTTTTGGAATCCTGACAGAGGATGTGCCAGGCAAAGCAAATTTAAAGTAAATAAAATTAAAACTAACAACTACAGAATAACTACAGTGCTTGTGAAGCCTATGATCTACAGCAAAGGTGGCAACACAACATAGTCAACGTGCCTCAAACAGGACTGTCCGTTGCAGGAAAACTGGAAAGCACTATATACTGTATGAACATTGTCTCAAGCTCACAGCAATGGTTCAGAGTGGACAAAATTGTTAACATATTCACAAATGACATCATCTCATTTTATTGGAACCTTACACACTAGAATACAGTCATATGAAAAAGTTTGGGAACCCCTCTCAGCCTGCATAATAATTTACTCTACTTTCAACAAAAAGATAACAGTGGTATGTCCTTCATTTCCTAGGAACATCTGAGTACTGGGGTGTTTTCTGAACAAAGGTTTTTAGTGAACCAGTATTTAGTTGTATGAAATTAAATCGAATGTGAAAAACTGGCTGTGCAATAATTTGGATACCCTTGTAATTTTGCTGATTTGAATGCATTTAACTGCTCAATACTGATTACTTGCAACACCAAATTGGTTGGATTAGCTCATTAAGCCTTGGACTTCACAGACAGGTGCGTCCAATCATGAGAAAAGGTATTTAAGGTGGTCAATTGCAAGTTGTGCTTCCCTTTGACTCTCCTCTGAAGTGACAGCATGGGATCCTCAAAGCACCTCTCAAAAGATCTGAAAACAAAGATTATTCAGTATCATGGTTTAGGGGAACGCTACAAAAAGCTATCTCGGAGGTTTAAACTGTCAGTTTCAGGAATGTAATCAGGAAATGGAAGGCCACAGGCACAGTTGCTGTTAAACCCAGGTCTGGCAGGCCAAGAAAAATACAGGAGCGGCATATGCGCAGGATTGTGAGAATGGTTACAGACAACCCACAGATCACCTCCAAAGACCTGCAAGAACATCTTGCTGCAGATGGTGTATCTGTACATCGTTCTACAATTCAGCGCAATTTGCACAAAGAACATCTGTATGGCAGGGTGATGAGAAAGAAGCCCTTTCTGCACTCACACCACAAACAGAGTCGCTTGTTGTATGCAAATGCTCTTTAGACAAGCCAGATTCATTTTGGAACAAAGTGCTTTGGACTGATGAGACAAAAATTGAGTTGTTTGGTCATAACAAAAAGCGCTTTGCATGGCGAAAGAACAACACCGTATCCAAGAAAAACACCTGCTACCTACTGTCAAATTTGATGGAGGTTCCATCATGCTGGGGAGCTGTGTGGCTAGTTCAGGGACTGGGGCCCTTGTTAAAGTCGAGGGTCGGATGAATTCAACCCAATATCAACAAATTCTTCAGGATAATGTTCAAGCATCAGTCACAAAGTTGAAGTTACACAGGGGTTGGATATTCCAACAAGACAATGACCCAAAACACAGCTTGAAATTTACAAAGGCATTCATGCAGAGGGAGAAGTACAATGTTCTGGAATGGCCGTCACAGTCCCTTGACTTGAATATCATCAAAAATCTATGGGATGATTTGAAGCAGACTGTCCATGCTCGGCAGCCACCAAATTTAACTGAACTGGAGAGATTTTGTATAGAAGAATGGTCAAAAATACCTCCATCCAGAATCCAGACACTCATCAAAGGCTATAGGAGGCGTAAAGAGGCTGTTATATTTGCAAAAGGAGGCTCAACTAAGTATTGATGTAACATCTCTGTTGGGGTGCCCATATTTATGCACCTGTCTAATTTGGTTATGATGCATATTGCATATTTTCTGTTAATCCAATAAACTTAATGTCACTGCTGAAATACTACTGTTTCCATAAGGCATGTCACACATTAAAAGGAAGTTGCTACTTTGAAAGCTCAGCCAATGATAAACAAGAATTAAGAGGGGTTCCCAAACTTTTTCATATGACTGTACAATAGCATAAAGGGAAAAGTCATAAAAAATCTGGCACTACTCATTAAACAAAATTATCTCATTTGCTATCATACCTGAAGTTCCAGTGTGATGAAGGGACATCAGTCACTTCCTTCAAAGTTCACCATTTAGCTGTATAAACATCACTTTGAGATTGTAATGGAGTTTAGGTTTTTATGGTATTGGAACACACCCAATAACATAAAAAAACTGTAAAAGGCCTGATTCACAAGACAGTAGTGCATCAATGGCCACTGTTACAGATGCTACAGATATTGACACAAGAATCATTTCAAGATATGACAAGACAGCCCATTATGCACCTAAGACTTGAGAGAAACTTTTCTGTGGCTTTACCATTGGAAACAATAAGCTAACTAGTTATAGATCCTTCATATAAACATGTCTTCAAGGATCTCACAGCTTTGATGCATTTTTCATAATCTCATTTACTCATTTGATTTAAGAAGGTATCTGGAATTCTATATTGGCCAAAGTAAATAAGTTAAACCATTAAGTCAACTGCCCATTTCAGTGGTATGAGGAGGCCTATGCACACCATTTCTAACACTACCATAGCCACATTGATCTCTTGAGTGTGAAAGATATAAAATGCTTTACAAGGGAAGCAAGACAATACTTAATCTGGACAATGGCTGCAACCTGTGGTCAGTTCCAGATGTCCCAATCACTGATCTATTTAAATCAGCAATATGTATGTCTTTACAAGCATTTTGAAACACCATAGTCTCCATATGACACATTAACTCTTCTTCAATAAACAAAGATAACCTACCTTGAGGAATATTGTGATACACTGTGGGAAGTGATGTTTCAGTCAAAATGATAACAGACAGGTTTGCTTAACAGTAAAGAAATTTCTTACAGTTGGGATGAACCTTGCAGCATGATTCGATCCAACTAACCCACTTTATCGATTCTTCAGAACAAACAATGAGATAGAGAAGGAAGCATAAATAAGGGGACTGGACCATGGACGGGTGATCCAAGAATATAACACAACAAATGACTCTTCCCGACATATGATTTTGTTAATTTCCAACCAAGTGAGAGCCAAAATCACCAAACTGATATTTGAGACACCTAAGTGTGGTAGGATTTTTTTTCTCATTAGTAAACTAGCTTTTCCTAGAGGAACTCCATGTAAAATGGAAACAACATGTGTACTTCATACTGAAATTACTTAAGTCACAAAGTTAACCAGAGTCCAATCGCTGCAAAATGACAATATCCACTAAACCAAGATGTCGCCCAGTATGTTATCTTTAATACTTAATAATAAAATATCAATGTTGCTAAAAATGTAAAAATGAATGTATATTGATCTATTAGGCATAGGCAAAATTTTGCTGTATTGAATTTCACAATAAAAAATACGAAAATGTGGCATTGTATCATGTGTCGTATGACACCACCACAAGACTAAAATGTATTCAGTTGAAAGCAGGGAATTTAAAAAAAACTGATTGCAAAATAAGAATGAATGTATAGCATGCCAAACTGACTGCACTTTAGCAGAACTGTTATTCTACATGCGCACAATAGAGGCCTCACTCTACGTGAAAGTGGGCTGAGACTGCTGTTTAGGTGTTTTGCGCGCACACTTAATTTAGTGAGTCACATCCTTGAATGAGTATAGTGAATCGTAACATTGTTTCTTGCCACTCTATACATAGTATTGCTTTGAAATCAATCTCTATTGGAAGCTGTAAACCATCTACCATTGTACTGGAACAGTTCTCATGATATTCTCAAATGACAGCTTTCATAAGCTGCAGATGAGAGAATGATTGCTTAAAAAATCAATACACTGATACTGATTCAAAAATAGGGGTAGATTACAGCATATTATACAGCAATCCATCTTGCAGCAGCATGGAAGACAGCGAGTGAGAGAGAAAGAAGTCAAATCCCTAGTGCTTGCTTTTCCGGTCAAATAATATATCTGTACCCAGTGAGTGAATGGGATATTGTCACAGCAGAGGCAGTCTCAGCTTTATGAAGAGAGCTGATATTCTCATTTATCTTAAAAGGAAATACTGCTTTATAAGTTCCTCATAGACCCACAGCTAAAAGGTCAGTAAGCTAAAAGAACAGCCATTGTTAGAACAGTGTTGGATGTAAATACAGAAAACTAAGAAATAAATTTAAATATGGGTGAATAGAGTCACTGACATACTGACAGAAAAATTTTACTTATGTGTGCTAATTAACATTAAACTTGTCTTATGCTACTGCAGTGCAAATATTTTAATAAGATTTTTTTATTTTAATGTAAGAGAAAAAGCTTACTAACCTCCTGTTAAAGCTTTCATATTTGTAGACTTATTTTTATTAATTTTGCATTGCTTTGATTTATGAATGTCTAATAAGTACTTACAGATTTTTGTGACAACTATTAGATTTGAACCAACAAAAGTAGTCATAATTTATTATTTATTAAAATACTATACAAAATAGAAGGTATTGAAAAGCATCACAGTATTTCAATGATCATATAAACAAACAATTTATGATTCTTTTTTCATTAAAGTTTACATTTGAGAAAAAAATACTTCATTATAAAAAATTCTATGTAAAATGAAATGTTCTTATGGGCTGAATTAAAGTTGGGCTATAGTTGACCAGTTCTTAAGTAAAAGTAAAAATTAAGAAACTTTTTTAAAGTATAAACTTATTGTAGTACTTCATTAAAGTACAGATTTAAAAAGTTGATATGAAAAATAAAAAATCGTTACTTTATTGATACTAGTAAGAATAACTAAATTAATGCACAACTTCAAAGAAAGTCTGACAGTGTTACAAATATATTACTCCTAAGTTTGAATGAACGACTAACTAAATGAATGATTAACTACAAATTATAAAACTGTGCAACAAGTGATACTACTACTACAGTTCCTTTAGGCTGCTTTTGAAGAGGTTAACATACTATATTTATAAATGATTTGAAAGTATGGTTAAGAAAATTCTTTACTCCTTTAACTAAATGTAGTTATTTATTTTCGTCATATAATGTAACAGTTAACGTACTCGGAGAATACAATACGAACTCTGCTCAATTTCGACGCATGCATCCTCCTTTTTTAAAGGAAGGAATTGCACACCAAACCGGAAGTAATAGCGTTATTTCAATAGTAGCTCCGGGTCAAAGTGGGCCTCTCGCGTAAATTGCTCGTTGGTTGGTTGCACGTGACTTTTCCCTGTAGGCACGCGATAAATAGACAGGAAGTTCATAAGTTAAGAACCAATGAAAAGGCGCAGATTCAATTACATCTACTAACAGCTGGCAGTCAGAGGACGTGATGTAAGGAGGCAGATAAGAAACCAAAGATCGTCGTTTGTTTGGCTGATTTGGTTTTTTTGAAACCAAAAAATATTTATTTTAACTAGTCATCTAACCTGTTTTTGAACATTGCTTGTGTTGGTATCGTTATTGCCGTTGTATTCCCTGACGGCATAAATAGGTGAATAAATAGAAGACGACGTTTTTAGAGATAAAAGGCAAACGGATACATTACAACTTGTACTGGCCTTGAAGCATTTTATATTATATCAGTTACCATTTTTATTAATATTGATCATTTATTTTTGACGAAGATTATTTAGATTGATTCGGAGGTGGAGCTTTTGAGCGGGCGGATATAGTTATCCAGTACTTCCGCCATTTTTCTGTGCTTGGGTTTTCGCCTTGATTTTCGCAGCTCCAGTGGCCAATCGAGGAACTGCAGTCGATTATTTGGAAAATACCGTTAGGTGGCGATAAATTACGGCACCAGCATTTTATGTTTTGAAAACTATTGGACTGGTGCCCTGTTCAGGGGTTGTTCCTGCCTTGCGCCCTATGCTAGCTGGGATAGGCTCCAAGCGGACTCCCGCGACCCCGTTCAGGACGAAGTGGGTTAGAAAATGACTGACTGAAAAACTCTATTGCCCGTTAAAGGTGAAAACGCAATTAAAACTACAGTAACCGCACGTAGGCTAACTTCTATTGTATATACTCTGAAAATCATGTTTTTGAAGATAATTCCCTGAAAAAGTTCAATTTCCTGCTTCATGTTTTGGGAATTTTAATACTTGGACGTCATGAGTACCGCGAATAACATTTCAGTTCCTGTTAAAATGAATGCCGCTGTCACAGCACCTAGTTCAAACGCAAGGTAAGTAAGATGTATTTTGAAATCATGCTCGCAGACCGGCATTTTAGTATCCAGAGATGCTTTTTTAGAATATATTCTTTTATCGTGTTACCATTTTATAATGTGACCCTCAGTTAATTGGGAACATACTAAAAGATCTGAAATTCCAAATTGAAATTATTTTCAAATGTTTATAATAACGTATTGGCATAAAACCATTTTAACAACATTTACGCGTAAACTGAATCTTGTGCCATCTATTTCATATATGTAACGTATTAATTTCTTAGTGTTAAATTGTGTATATTCATGTGAATAGATGTAGAAGTGATATCGTTTATGAGTAAAGTTCATTTTCAGTTGTTCTTGGTATTTAAAGAATTAGCAATTGCTTTTGCCTTCTCGTTCACTATTTGGGTTTGATTCCGTACCTACATGTAATACTCATGATTTTTCGTGCTCCGTAGTTACTAACGTCTTTTACACTCGCATCTATGAGCTGTTTATGGAGCTTTTATTAAAAATAATAAAAACTTCCCCGGAGCTTACAATACACAGGCACATTCCGAAAATGGTTAGATGTAACACATTAAATCGTCAAGCATTTCAATATATTTTCACTGTAACACTTGAGTTATAGTTCTTGGGCAATTCAGAGTTGCACGTTTTTTTCAAATTATTTCCTGACATACATCAAAGTATCAATTTCTAATTAAAGTGGCATTTGCAAGAATTTTGTTATGCAAATATTGGTAGTATATACCTGAATGGTTTTAAAAGACTGATCTCTAACATGCATTTTAATACCCACCATTGAGGTTTGTATCTTTGTTAATGTCTAGATAAAACGTTTGTGTTTTGCTGTATTTTTTTCCCCCAAATTTAGATCATATCTCACAAGTGTAGATATTTTCCAATCATCCTTCCTTGACAAAGCAAGTGCTTACTGGTTGTAGCTGTGAAATGCTTTAGCTTGCAGCAGATAGTGATGTTTTTTCTTATATAAACATTGTGCTTACTTTTTCTCACAAAAAGTGGTGCGAATGCGCTAGACAGTTCTCTGCTACACTGTAACAGAAAAGGTGAATAAGTTGCCTGTCTGTCTTCTCAGCAGGGTATGTGTGTGAAGTCTGATCATAACTGGTACTATGATTAATTTTAGTTGACAATGTACCTTCTAAATGTTTAAAATTTTTGAAAAAAATATTCAGTGGTTTACAACTCGGGTGCAGGGAAACCCAGTAATAATCTTGACAAAACTGTGGAATCAGTCAACGTTTTCAAATTAACTGTGTTGTGCCTAAGTGAATGTAAAGATTGCTTTAGTAGTATGTAAATGAATAATATTTAATTTGCTGCACTGGGTAATTAATATTGTATCCTCAATAAAATTTAATAGGAGTGTTTAATTTATCCATTCAACCATCTATTTTTCTAACCCATACAATTCAGGGTCCTAGGAAGATGATAGCTGTTGTAGATAAACTAAAAAGGAAGACACATTTTTATTTTGTGATAATTCATTGAGCAGTTCATGTGTAAATGGTTAAATGAAGTTTAATTTTGGTTAATTTTCTTTTTTTTTTTTTTTTTTTTAATAGTTCTACTGGTGGAATGTATAGGGTACTGCATGCTTTTGATGCAAGTGGAAAAAAACTCTTGAAGCTAATTCCTATAGGTCCTCAGTGCATACCAATCGCTCCCAGCCATAACAAAACAACAAATGCTTGTCTTCAGACAATTGTTGAGCAGCAGAGAGTGTTCACATCTTCTCCAATTCAGATTGCACAGTCTGCCATCACACAAAGTGCCTTGCCTGTTCTTGAACAAAGCAGTTCCGGAAAATACATTATTCCTGCTGAAAGGACTTTTGTTTTAAAGCCAGTAAGCACAATTCCAGTAAATGAAAAGGTTGCCATACCCACAACAAACTCTTCTATTAAGGTTTGTGTTCCATCTCTAATCAAACAGAAGCTGGTTCCAGGTACATCACATATGGTCAATGCTGACCATGCCTACTCAGTTGTAAACATAAACCCACATCCTGTGACTACAAAACCACTAGTGCTCCCTGCTGGGAGTAAATTTCATATTTCCACTGGAACTGAAAGCAAGGCTGTTTCAACATCAACACTCTCACCTGGGATACAGGAAAAAATCCTGGCAACTGTAGGATCTGGGTCACAAGAACCCCAAAAAAATGTGCAGACTGTGATTTATCTCTCACCTGTAAATGCAGTAAAAACTGCACCTGTGAATACAGTAAAACTCACCCCTTTGAAGTCGGTTCCATTGACAGCTCCTAAAGAAGCACAAGTTACATTAGTGAAGACTCCTGCACCAGCTGTAAATGTAAATCCAATAAAAAATTCACAAGAACCTCTTAAGATTGTTTCCTCACATGTACAAAATCAAGGTGCACCTATGAAATGGGTGGTCCAGGAAAATCCTGATTCTCCAGCTCCATACCTTGTTCCTGTAAAGCCAAATCATAATGCTGCATCAAAGATTCTTAAAACATTAGCAACTATTGAACAAGCAGAAAAAGGTGCAAAGGAGCCTTCGGTATTATCAGAAACAGCCACTACTCAAACTACTTCAGGAAAAGATAATTCACTGGTTATGTGCAATGGAAAAACATACTTACTGGCTAAGAAAAACCCCGAACCAACAAAACTGCAGGTTGTCAAGCACAAAGGCAATGAGGCTGTGCTGAATGTGAAAACCGAAAAGCCAACAGCTGAGACGGAAATGGAGAGAACTCTTAAATTTTCTTTGCAATCAAGCCAGCCTACCAGTAGCTCCACTTGTTTTATTAAAAGAAATGTTACTTCTGAAAAGCCAATTGTAATACAGGATGACTCCGATACAGATGTTGATAACAGTGACGAAGTTCAACATGTAGAATTTTCTAAATCAAGTAACAGCACTCCAGGAAGACAGAAGTGTGTAGCTGTCCAAACTGTACGCCGGGGGATATGTACAATTGCAGAAGTAATAGATATGACTAATGACAATGACCCTATTACCAGTGAAAACCACACTTTGTCTTACAAGGAATCTGTATTATTCAGCCATGGGAGCACAGTTCAACAGGTAAGCATGCTTTTTTGTTAGTAATTTTTTTTTTTTGGGTTGAATAATTTTCCAGTACGGTATTAGAATTTTAAAGTAATGCAGAAATCTTATGGACGTTAGTAAACATTTCTGATTGCAGCAGTGCAGTGGAGAAATGTATATGTGTCGTGTATATATAATAAAACATCTGCTTATTATTGTTAGGTATTTTCCTAATAGCATTAAACATGAACTAATTTAATTTCTGTTACATCAGTAAACATTAATAGGAAATTAATGATTTTTCTGTAGCGTTTTTCATTGTCTTGTGGTCATTTCAAGTAATAGGAAAATCTAGATCAGGATTGTCAATTTACTCCATATTCTGATGATTATTCGTGTTATATCCATGCTGTGTGGTCCATGATTGTAAGCTCAGTTGAAACATAATTTTGCTATAAATATTGATTAGTTAGACTGAAAACTGATTTCACCGAGTTTACATGTTAGGTCTTCTTTACATTGGTTTGACAATTAAATCTATATTAGTCCAACAGAGTATTTCTGAATGTGGCTTGTGTATGTATTGCGAATTTCTGGCTGACAGATATTTGTTGGAATTTAGTTGGCCCACTAATGGATATGCACACTAAATACATACAGTGATAAGAAAAGGAAAAAAATCAATGAAGGGCAGTTGTGCATAACAAAATGTTAACTGCAAGGTCTGTGGTAGAATATTAATAATACAAAAGTCAATCTTAAAAGCATATTTCAGTTTGCCACTGGTAAGGCAAGTGTCATTGAGAGTGTCAAGTATTAAGAACATAACTTGCTTAATCAAGTTCATAGTCACAGGGGCAGGAGCCTATCCCAGGATCACTGGATACAACACAGGAAATGCCTCACTCACTCACCCACTCACATGGGGGCCAAACGGAGAGAGTGGTTGGGGCATTCAATTCCAACTTCCAAAAGAGCTTTTCCCTCATCCTGGGAGAGGCTGGGGGCATATAGTCTGAATGGGCCTTGTTCAGTGCCTCCAACATAAGTGCCTTTTGCTGTGGCAACCCTAGGACCAATTCTGGATACCAGAGGTGAGGGATGCTGTAAGGATAAAAAAGAAGCCTTTTGTTAATGTTTTTAGCACGGGGGATTCCAGAAACGGGAGAGAGGTATCGACAGACCAAAAGGGCTACGGACTTGGCGGGCTGGGAAGTAAAAACCTGATTGTGGAAGGAGTTTGGAGAGACTGTGGAAAGCCATGGAAAGAGAGACCAGACCGTGAAATGACGAAGGCGCTGGACAATGTTGATGTCGTGGCTAACGTGCCTTTTCAATGTTGCATGGTCATCTGGAGCCATGTCTCTGGAGTGGCAGACCAGTCCCCATTTTTAAAAACTGAACAAGAGGGTATGCTCCAACTATCTGGGGATGAAACTCCTCAACCTTCCTTGCAAGGCTTATGCTAGGGTACTAGACAGGAGACTCCACCCAGTTGTGGAATCTCTGATCTTCAGAGGATCCAGGAGGACCAATGTGGATTCCACCCAGGCTGTGGAATAGTGAACCAGCTCTTTACCCTTATGAGGATTCTGGGGGAGCATGGGGGTACTCCCATTCAGTCTAAGCGTGTTTTGTGGGTTTGGGTAAGGCGCTTGACTGTGTTCCTCAAGGAATTCTGTACGGGGTGCTTGGAGTGTATGAGGTTCTGGGGCCCCTTATAAGGGAATTTGGACCCTGTATAATTACAGTGAGAGCTGTGTCTGCATACTCTGGGGGGAATCGGCACCATGTACAGGATATCAAGGCACAGCCGGGGAAGGGAGGTGAAATGAGCTTCCTTCGCAGGGTGGCTTGGCTCTTCCTTAGGGTGAGAATAACAGATATCCAGGAGAGGCTTGGGGTAGGGCCCCTGACCCTCTGCATCGAGAAGCCAGTTGAGATGGTTCGGGCATCTAATACAAATTCATCCTGGACACATCTGGAGGTTTTATGGGGACAACCAGCTGGGAGCAGACCCCAGGAAGACCCAGTGCTACCCGGAAGTACTGTATCTCTTAGATGTCCTGGGAACAAACGCCTTGGGATCCCATACTATGAGTTGGCAAGTGTGGCTAGAGAAAAGAACGTTTGGGCCTCACTGCTAAGACTGTTGCCCCCACAAAGTCCTAAGGGAAGCGGTGGAAAATGAATGAATGAAAAACATTGGCTTATATAAAAACTACAATATTTCCTGCTCCAAAGGAGGATGCATTTAATTTTACTTGAGAAAGGTAACCCAAAATAACATACATAGGCTAAGTATATTGAGAGACCCAAAAGATTGTTGACAAAAAATAAAACATACTGTTTTGTAAATCATGTTTTGTAATACAGTGCAGGTATAAGCACTAACATGAACCAGCTCACTTCAGTGTTAGTAATGTGACCATTTTAAGAATTTCAGCTTGAATCTTAAACAGAACCTAACATTAATTAATACACTGTACATTTTCAGTAACTTCCTTATCTCATTTTTTTTTTCCCCACCAAAATTTCTGTGGGCACATGTAAGATGGGAAATCTCAAAATGCACTCAAATTATATATTATATTTGTAATTTAAAAAAACAAACAAATTTTTGAACACTTTGACTAACATGAACTTTAGATTTGTCATGCATTCAGAATCCTACACTGTTTTCTAATGAAATGACAAACCGCCTAAATTACCTCACTTTCCATTAGTAGGAATCTTCAACATCAACTAAACTTGTTAGATGTCACAAAGCCATCCTCCTGTTTATTGGTACAATTAATTCTGGCACATGGGGCTCTGAAATACTCTGATTTAAGGCAGCATTTTCTATTTTGCAGTTTCTTTTTGACTGCTAGGTGAGTAGGGAACGAAAAACTTGCATATATGCGGGCATATGTGTAATTGGGAGTTGGGCCATACCTAGCTTCTGTTTT
Source organism: Erpetoichthys calabaricus (assembly GCF_900747795.2). Taxonomy (NCBI): domain Eukaryota; kingdom Metazoa; phylum Chordata; class Cladistia; order Polypteriformes; family Polypteridae; genus Erpetoichthys; species Erpetoichthys calabaricus. The sequence goes on along the minus strand of NC_041396.2, from coordinate 87,484,898 downwards.
TGTTGTTGTATTTAGCTGCTCTTTAGATGTGAGGATAGGTGTATTATATTTACAGGGGTCATGTTATTGTGATTTCCATGAAAAATAATGTAATTTAATCATGAAAAAAGTATATGTCTCATCAATACTGTGTGCAGTTTTGACCACCATATTGCAAACAGTATATACTGCAATTCAGACATTTCAGAGCAGACTTTAGATTTTAATTGCTGTATATAAGCTGAATAATTCAGCCTAAAAAATGAGAATAAGGCAGATGTATACATTTTTTTAAATTATTATGACAAAATGATTGGTTGATCCAACCTTTTCTAATCAAAAAATGTTCAATGATAGCACTGTTGCACTGAGTATTAGTTTCTAACATTTGCTAAGTTTTTAAGTTATCTGGTTGAAAGTAACTCTTGGGGACTTCCAGTTCTTCTTATTCTTTTATACAGCTCAAGTAAAAAATAAACACTTTATACAGACGTGCAGAACATACATGTTTTACTATGATTAATTATGTGACACAGCCAGAATTAATAGGTTGTAAAATGTTTATCAAGTTTCATGACTTTCTTTTTCCCCTCTAGATTCCTGTGGACCTATGTGAAGGGTTTAGCGGACACACGCCAAGCAAGAGGAAGTATGAAACAGATAGCCAGTTACGTAAGAGGTTTGGAATCACGTCAGATGTAAAAATATGCCTGAAAAGATGTTCACCCCATAAATCTATAAGCTTACAAGCAAAGACACAGCAAGTCATTTTAAACAACAAGAATCCTCTGGAGGGCATTCGAAAATTAATTCAAGAATCCAAAGCTGATGCAAGAGCAAAGAAACTAAATCTGAGTCAAACAGAGGTATGTATGCCAGATTTGTAATATTCATTTCATTTATAAATGAATACTGTGTTCATATGTTATAATTCCACAGAGTAGAATTTGTTTGGTTTTAAATTGTATAGTTCTTATCTCTTAATCGATGCTATCATCACTAGTAATCCTGAAATTGGAATAAAAAAGTTATAATAAGTAACACTATTTAATGTTTTTTATTAGGTTTCTGGAAAATGTGATCCAAAAACATCTCCAAAACGAACAAGTGAATGCCTCCCACCAGACTTTAAAAAAATGAAAATTGACTCTCAGGGTGACATGGTTATTCCTTCTTCCAGTGAAGAGAATTCTAGAAAACAAGGAGTGAGCCCATATAATGTACATCCATGTGAGAATACAAGTGGGCATAATTTCGTGCCAAGTAATGACAAGGATTCAGCCATGGATGAAGTAGCACACTGCAGCAAACAATTGGACTCCATCCCTTCTGGATCTAGCAATACTTCTGCTAGCACTATGGATGAGGATATTTTTATTGTAACCCCGATGGACTCTGAAGAAATTGTGAGGGAGGAAAAGATAAAAAGGTTAAAAGAACTTTTGAAACAGAAGGAAACGGCTCTTGAAGAAATACGAAAGAACAGGGTAGTCTCCATTAGCTGAATCAAGGACAAGGGAGCTGTTAATCCCAAGAGATAAATTTAACAGTACATTTTTGGACTGGTGAATTTTTATTATGTTAAATTCTACAGTTTTTTTGGGTTTTTTTTGTAACAGTTCTTAATTTTTCAAAAGCAAACTCAATCCTGAACCCCACATGCCAACAAACAGCATTTTTAAATACTAAAAAAAGTTGCAATTTGTAAGGAAAACTAAAGCAAGCTCCTGTCACTCAAATCTTAACCTCACGAAAGACCATAATCGTCCTCCTTGTAGCCTAAATTCTCTGTGTTGTATAGATCAAAGGGATCTTTAGCAAAATTCAAGTACAGTAATCCCTCCTCCATCGCGGGGGTTGCGTTCCAGAGCCACCCGCGAAATAGGAAAATCCGCGAAGTAGAAACCATATGTTTATATGGTTATTTTTAGAATGTCATGCTTGGGTCACAGATTTGCGCAGAAACACAGGAGGTTGTAGAGAGACAGGAACGTTATTCAAACACTGCAAACAAACATTTGTCTCTTTTTCAAAAGTTTAAACTGTGCTCCATGACAAGACAGAGATGACAGTTCTGTCTCACAATTAAAAGAATGCAAACATATCTTCCTTTTCAAAGGAGTGCAAAGCAAGCAGTCAAAAAAAAAAATCAATAGGGCTTTTAAGTATGCGAAGCACCGCCAGTACAAAGCTGTTGAAGGCGGCAGCTCACACCCCCTCTATCAGGAGCAGGAAGAGAGAGAGAGCCACAGAAAAACAAATAAAGTCAAAAATCAATACGTGCCCTTTGAGCTTTTAAGTATGCGAAGCACCGTGCAGCATGTCCTTCAGGAAGCAGCTGCACACAGCCCCCCTGCTCACACCCCCGTACGTCAGCGCAAGAGAGAGAGAGAGAGAAAGTAAGTTGGGTAGCTTCTCAGCCATCTGCCAATAGCGTCCCTTGTATGAAATCAACTGGGCAAACCAACTGAGGAAGCATGTACCGGAAATTAAAAGACCCGTTGTCCGCAGAAACCCGCGAAGCAGCGAAAAATCCGCGATATATATTTAAATATGCTTACATATAAAATCCGCGATGGAGTGAAGCCGCGAAAGGCGAAGCGCGATATAGCGAGGGATCACTGTACATTTGTTTACTTAAACAAGGAGGAGTTAAAATGTAGGAACTGTATGCTATATGTAAATAAATACATGCATTCATTCTCCACTCCATGAGATACTGAGCTTGCCTGAGTGGCTAAAGAGAGAGAGAGAGAGAGTCAGAACTTATTTCGGGCAGGATGTCTGTCTGTCACAACACAAATGTTAAGTTTATCTTTAACATCTGAAAATAATATCATAAATACACAGAACAATTATGCAGACTCCACATAACAAGGAATCAAACATAAGATAAAAAAGAAGGCCAAAAATTGTGTATGGCCAGCATAATGCTACTTTTTTGATGCAGGTTTACATTTTGAGAAACATTTTTTTTTTTTTAAATGAAAAATTTATAGAGAAATGATGCATTAATTAAAAAAAAAAAAAACTCATTCTTAAGCTAGTTAAAGTTGAGTTACTTATGGTCATAAAATGAGCAAGTAACCTTCCCCTGAAATTATTACACAATTTCTATTAAATAGATTGTGAGGTGGAGGCATTTTTTTATATTTATTGATTCAATAATTGCACACCTTTAGCGGAGTTTGAATGTTGCACACAACACAGATTGAAAGAAGCTATTACAAAATAGGATTTTCATAAAGAAGTTATTTATATAGATAGATACTTTGTTAATCCCAATGGGAAATTCAAATACTCCAGCAGCAGCAGCATACTAATAAAAAACAATATTAAATTAAAGAGTGATAACGATGCAGGTATACAGACAGACAATAACTTTGAATGATGTTAAGGTTTACCCTAGTCGCATAGTGTGGGGGAGGAACGATCTCCTTAGTCTGTCAGTGGAGCAAAGTTTAATACAAATTTTAAATACAAATTTAATACAAAGCCATGGAATCAAAGTAGAGAAAAAAACTCCCACAATATGAATTAACTAAAAAAGTATATATAATTATTATTTTAATTGCAACAAGGAGTGTGTGATAATATGTTCTCCACAACAAAATTCCCTATCATGCAAACAATAGTTGATACAACAGTCAACATTTAAACTATGAGAAATGTTTTATGTTCTTAAAGCTTGAAACTTGTTTTGTGGTATATATCTGGTTTGCTTAAAATGTGTTTTGTTGTATTCTTTAAATGATTACCTCTGAATGGTCAGAAGTAATAAGAAATTTTTAATTTTAGTGAATAACTCTTATTTATTGTTTTTTATGTTGTCTTTTTTTTTGGCAAAATCTTGAGTCAAAGATTGAATTGTGAAACATTTATGGCCTGTTTTTTAGGAAACTATTCTGTTTGGGTGAAATGTTAATGTGCATTTCTGTATGATGTTTATGAGAGTGGCAGTGAATGCCAGTTCTAATTTGTTTTAATAAAATGGTGAGGTGTGATGTGAAAGTCAGAGATACCATTAAATATTTAATGCTCCCAATTAAATACTTTTTCTTAGGACTGACAAAGAGAACCTTTTCTGATGAATACAGCACAACTGTTACATTTCTTTTGAAACAAATTATGTTACATGTTGGGATTTCTGCTCAAGTCCCTTTTTAAACCTGCCACAGTTTTGAATAACAAGATATTTCCTGTCCACTTTATCTTTGTTAGGTTACGAACAGCAAACAAACCTGCCAATTTGTAATAAAAACTACGTTTTACCAGTCTGTCACCCACCCTTTTGTCCTTCTAACCACAATATAGTCCTACCCTTCTCATGCTTTTAAGATTGAAAGGGGTTTTGTACAAGAAATTAAATAAATAAAAATGCCATTTAGCCAGCAGTATAGGAACCGATGTTCCCAGCTGCTTTAAGAAATTCTCTGTAGTAAGTTTAATATGAAAAGTTGACTAATGGAATCGGAAGTTTATTAGTTTCACATGCCTAATAATGATTTCCCTGAAAATAATGTGAATTTATTGTGGTGTGAAATTAACAAGATGTTGAAAGTACAGCATAAAAATGCTGGCTGATTTTTGACTCCAGTGTGATCCATCTCATCCCATTAATATTTAATTGGGCTGAGATCTTGTAAGTGGGCCTCTGCATTTAACTGAATGCAATGCCACGTGCGTATTGTATTGTATATAACCATTCCTGATCTTATAGAGCATTATCTAGTTAAAAAGAACACAAATCTGCAAATGTATAAACCGCTTCAAGTAACTGATGGAATTAGTAGGCATATTTCTTATAGGAAGTAGCTTATTTTACATTTTTATATTCACTTTTAATTGCTAAACATGAAACAGGCACAAATATGCACTTGTTAAATTATATTGTTAAAAAGTGTACTGTACTAAAGCGTACATCCCATCTAGCACACCAGCCTGTTGTAAAGGGAAATCACCAGCAAATAACTTCTTCTTTGAAGTTTAGTTTACTGTACCATGATTAATGATTACCAGCAGATTAGATGAATAAATCACCAAAGGATCTGTAAACACATGGATCATCTCCCTGATCAACTTTACTCTCGGCTCTCACTTGTAAATATTTTACACTCCTACGCCATCAGTAGCACATTTTCATTTACTGCCATATCAAGCCTGACATTTTAAGCCCCCTCCAAATTTAAGTGACTCTCCAGTAATTTAAGGAATCGAGATTAAACTCAGAGTGGCTGAAGGCCTTCGTGCATCCCAAGCTTTTAATTGAGAGAATTCATGAGCTCTTTGAAAATGTATTTCTTTTAAAGATCATATTCATTTAAATCACTATTTTCTTTATCTTTAATAATAGTCTACTTTTGGCACATTAAAAAGTATATAGGTGCACTAAAAAATGACGATGTCAAAAAGGCACAAAGCTTTATACAGAGGTGGACATATCTTGGAGCTAACAGTTAAAGGCCTATTCTCATTAAAAATGGGCTAGTTAATTCTTGCCATTACAAACAACACATGTGAATATAATTCCTAGTAAAGCTAATTGAACACTTCGTGTTCCTGAATAGTAAAGTAACAAAGTTAATAAACATGGGCTCTACTGTAAGGGTACTCTGAATAACTCACCCCACAATGCTGTATTAGCCTGTTCTCAATTGCAACAAACTAAAAGCAGCAACTGCTGCCCTCTAGAAGTGAGAAAGGAGCAGAAAAATTTAAACCTTTTCTACCAGTGGTTTAAGCAGCTTACTACTATTATTGAGTAACTTCAGATTGCATTAGAAGGTTCTTGAACATGATGAAATAATATCAGCACAGCATACTTAAGTTATGCTTGTCTGTCACTTGAAAATGATGGTTTTTAACTAAAATTGCTTAACATTCATCCCTCATTTATTTATGATTATGTTAATAATATATAGGGTGTTCCAGATCTAATTATGCAATCTTCATTACGTCATAACTTAAGTTTATTACATAGAGAATTCACAGCACCTGCCCTGCACATAGAGATTTCACTTAAAATTCTTTTTGTTGCTGATAGATGGCAGCACCTGCCCTGCATTCCAAAATGGCGGGGAGATGGTTGTCAGTCGAACAGTTGCATAATTAGATCTGGACCACCCTATACATGCTAATATACGGTGTCATTTATCAGTAATAAAATTTAAAGGATAAGTTTTGTATTTTTCAAGTTGTATGGTGATGGAAAAAGCCACTATGACGACTTCTGTAATAAATGTTCAACCAATCCATATTTGAGATGTGAACTGATTAACTAGCTGCAATAAATATAAGCTACACAAGATCAATTCTAAAACAAATCATACTAAAAGATTGTTTGCTCATACTTTATCATCCCCTAATTGATAAACAGTATAAACTGCTAGATTTAAATTCTAATTCTTTATTGTTTTGAACTTTGTATCTTTTACTTCATTCTTTTAGGATTCCAGACTGCTTGATATACTGTATCAATTCTAATTTCTTTGGGCTGTCCAAAGGCATTCTTTATTAGCCTGCTGTGATTAAGATTAGTATGGACATCAGCTTGGGTTCATTCATCATTTTTGTAATCATAGTTAACTCCACATGGAAAGGGGTCTTTAAGTTTGGGATGCATGCTACATGGAAAAAAAAACAGAAGAGAAGATCTCCCCTATAACCCAGACAAGACTTCTGCACTCCCACTAAAATTTGCAAGATAAAAGATCTCTGAACTGAATAAATGTTTTAAGTAGCTTTGCAACAAGGCTTAAATAGACTTATCCTTGTCATCTCATCTGTATTCTTATGTAAGTTAAATAAAGAGTTTTTTCAAATAGATTTCCCACTTTTTGCTACTATTAGTTTCACAGTATTTCATTAATTTTGCTTTAGTGTAAAAGTAAGTATATATTATTTGGTTAATAATCACACATTTTATTCATATAGTGCCTTTCCCATGCTCAAGGTGCTTCACAGTCTCAGAACAGCAGGGAATATGTAGCATTGGATGCAAGTAATATCTGTATGGAACACTAAAAACAGATAAATACAGGATATAAAAAGCATTAAATAGAATAACAGACAATAAACCAGAGAAAATACTAAATTCAACACTAGAAGAAAAACCTGAACAAACAACATTGTGATATAACACACAAATTATCCTGAGCATCTGGACCGAGAGGTGAAGTGGAAGAAGGAGCAGAATGTTGAATGCCTTCCTGATCTAATGCATTTTAAGTTGTTTTTTTTTAAAGAATGAATTGAGCCAGCTGATATAATTCATTTAGGAAGGTCATTCAAAAGTCTGGGTGCTATACACCTGTAGGCTCTGTCACCCGTAGAGTGCAAGTTAGCGTGGGGCACAACAAGATTGCCAGAGTCAGAGGACCTTAGTGGGTGAACAGGAGCATAGTGATGGAGAAAGTTGTTGATGTAGTCTGGCACAAAGCCATTTAAAACTTTGTAGCTTATTAATGGATTTTTATATTCAATCCTGTAAGACACAGAGAATCAGTGAAGGCAGAGCAGGACGGTTTGTTGCTGGTTCATGTAAAGACTCTTGCAGCAGAGCTGTGCCGAGGTATAGTGCTAAGAGCACCTAGTGTTAATGATTGCTGTATTTCCACAGGGGATAGCAGTTAAGAAAGGACTCCTTTGAAAAAGAGCAACGTGGTGATTGGGTACCTTCTGGCACAGGTGTTGACTGATGCTCAGGTCGGAAACAACCATTCGGTCTGATCGTGTCAAGCTAGTAAATCTTTGCTCAAGGCACCTGTCCACATGCAGACAAAGTCATCCACATGGCACACCTACACCTAACATTCATACACACACACACGATGTTTTGCTACAGCTATGTACTGCAGATGACTCAAAATAACAAATGAATTTCCATGATAATACACAAAGGCAAAGTTGTTTTTTCACAATCACAGTGTACATTACTTTGACATGGGAGATTGTGTCCTTAAGTGCCATTTAAACATACATTTTGTATAAAAGAATGCAGTTTTTGAGGTTTAAAATGTTGTCTCTATGCGTTACTGTTTCAAATGTTAAAACAAAGTCTTAAAAACATAACTTTTTATTCCAAGATGTTAGTAAGTATTGATTTGTGTTATGTCACTTAAATTGTGAGATTCTGAACCTTTAAACTTCATTATTGATAAATAACACTAAATGAAATATTTATTAAATGCAAAGTTGACTAACTGACCCACTTACTCATCATCAAAAATGTTTTTTCTCATTTAGTTAAAAAAAATAAAAGTTGGCAGGATTGCACTTCTAGGTGGCATGTGTCTTAAGAAAAGACTTTTCAATATATTAATATTTAGGGGTAGAAAGAACCTCTTTAATAGAAAAATCTAAAAAATGCTTTGACTGATTTAGCAAGTAGGCTATGGTAACACACCATGTTGTTTTAATCTGCTCAGCACTGAGAAAGAATCATGGTCATCAGACTGTTTGGGGCTTTCTGAAGGCTGCCAGCAGAAGCAATGGGGGGCAATAACCAATAGGGGTGGATGGGCAAGTGAAGAAGGGCAGGTGGCCTGCACAGGAAAATGAGACAGGATGACGTGTGCTGCAGACAGTAGTACAAGATTACAGATCAAAGTGTTACATTCCAATCTGATTGGAACTACCATTTTTCCAGGATGTGCTACGTGGTGAAATTATATTTATACCCAACATTCCCTTTTTCAATACAAAAGAATAAATTTTCCTGTTATATAGAAATAACAATGCTTCTGGTAGAATGGGTATCTATGGAGACCAATACTGGACTGCAGCAAACAATATAAAAACATCCAAGAAAAAATGTCATGCAGACATATGCATACAATGTGCAAAACATATGTATTGCTAAACTTCTGTCAAATAATTACATTCAAAAACAAAGTTATTCACAGGCAGGAAGCCTGTTCAAATAGGACTGTGCATTTGAACTGAAGACAGGGTTCTTGACCAATGAATGAGAGGGAGAGGCGGGTCTTCACTTTAAAAGCACAATCTTGTGTGAACTGGGCAACAGTTACTGAAGATGGCACTGCCAATGCAAAAACAAAACGGCACTGTGATAATACAAATGTGTAACAATAATAATTATTAACATATACCTTAAGACAATAACATAAAAAAACATACAAGGAGATTCTCTGTTCAAAAACTCCCAAAAAGTCAGAATGATCTTGAAACAAAATATATAAGGAGCAAAAAAATCTATATTTTTGTCTGAACTATAACAAGCAGATATAGAAGCAGAAACATAGCCAGTATAACTTTATAAAGCAACACCCCAGCAAGCTCTTTTGCAGTTGACAAGGGAGATGTCGGAACTTCCCAAAAAATACACTGTTAAAAAAAATTAAGGAAACACTTGAATCACACATTGGATATCAATGATCAAAATATTCAAATGGAAAGTCTATACTGAGTAATACTGTGTAATTTGTTGAGAACAAAATGATGTAACAACAGTTGAGGGATACCAAAATCACCAAACTATGGAGGGACAGATTCAGCATCACACTGAAAATCAAAGTCAAAAATTGAAATCACAGACTGATCCAACTTCATCACAGCATCTCATAATGTGACTCAGTAGTGTGTATGGACCCCATGTGCCTGTATGCACTCCCTGCAATGTCTGGGCATGCTCCTGATGAGATGGCAGATAGTGTCCTGGGGGCTCTCCTTCCAGACCTGGATCAGTGAGCTCCTGGACAGTCCATGGCGCTACTTGATGGCATTGGGTGCACCAATACATAACGTCCCAGGGGTTCTCAGTGGGATTCAGGTCTGGAGAACATGCAGGCTAGTCAATGGCATCAATGCCTTCAATCATTAAGGAACAGCCTACACATTCTAGTCACATGAGACCAGGCAGTGTCCAGCACCAGGAGGAACAGGGCTCACTGCACCAGTGTAAGGTCTGACAGTGGGTCTGAGGATTTCATCCCAGTACCTAAGCCATTGGGGTACCATTGTCTAGCATGTGAAAGTCTATGCGACCCTCCAATGACATGACTCAACAGATCATCACTGACTCACCGCCATACTGGTCATGCTGGATGATATTGCAGGCTGCATAACATTCACCATGGCTTCTCCATACTCTTTCACATATGTCACATTTGCTCATGTGAAACTGCTCTTATCTGTAAAGAGAACGGGGAGCCAATGGTGGAGCTGCCAATTATGGTAGGTATTCTCAGGTGAATGACAATAAAGCTGCATGGTGATGGGCTGTGAGCATAGGTCCCACTGGAGGACGTTGGGCCCTCATGCCACCCTCATGGAGTTTGTTTCTGACAGTTTGCTCAGAAACATGCATACCAGTTGCCAGCTAGAGGTAATTTTGTAGGGCTCTGGCAGTGCACCTCCTGTTCCTCCTTGCACAAAGGAACATATACCGATTCTGCTGCTGGGTTTGTGCCCTTCTATGGCCCTGTCCAGCTCTCCTTGTGTAATGACTTGTCTCTTGGTATTTCCTCCATGCTCTTGAGACTGTGCTGGAAGACACAGCAAACCTTCTTGCCATGGCATGTATGGATGTGCCATCCTGAAAGAGCTGGACAACCTATGCAACCTGAATTGGCAGCAGGTACTGTCCCATGCTACCACTAGTAACAAAGAAAACAAGTAAAACACAAACTAGAGAAGAATCAGTCAGGAAGAAAAGGGAAAACAATTGCCTGTGGCCACCACCTGCAAAACAATTCCCTTTTTGGGGGTTATCTTGCTGTTGCCTCTCCACTGCACCTCTTGTCACTTTTATTTGCACCAAAGCAGATGAAGCTGATTCACAATCGCGTATGCCTACTAACTTGACAGGTTGATATCCCTGAACCTTAACTGACTTGGTGTTAGACTGTGATGATGAAGTGTCCCCTTAATTTGTTTGAGTGGTGTAGTTTAACTTTGAAAGAAAGCTCCTAATGGCACAGAAGGATAGAGTGAGAAAACTATATTTCAAGAGAAACAAATGGGGAAAGGGAAAGGATAGCTTGTTCTAAAATATATATACAGTCGACCCTCGATATACGACCGGCCTGACATGCGAACAACTTGATTTACGACCAAAATTTTTGTTTTGATTTACGACCAACATCTTGCATTACGACCCGAATGCGGTCACGTGTATCCGCTTGCACGATTGTAAACAAACAGCCGAGAGCGCTTGTAAGCGTCAGTCGGAGCCCAGATACATGTGTTTGTGGACGTATTTTCAGTCAGTGCAGTGATTTATATAATTTTTTTCGATAATTGCTAAGGAAGGAGGAGAAGGTAACGAAGGTAAAGAAAGCAATCACAATCGAAACGAAGAAGGAAATTGTGCAGAAATATGAGAGTGGTGTTCGTGTGACCGATCTCGCTAATATGTACAGCATGTCGAAATCCACCATCTCGACAATTTTACAAAGAAAAGGTTTGTATAAGGATAGGCTCCTTCCAAACAATAACCACCTTCCATTTCATTCTCCTCCTCCTCCCTTCCTGCAGCCCAAAGATGTCAAATTAAATGGTGAGTACAGTATGAAATTGTTGTTTCTGGTAGGCTAGGCACTTTTTATAAGTTTTTGGTTAGTACATTAGAAAAATTATTGGTGTTTTGGTAAATTATGCACATTATACAACCCTTTTTTATTATGAAAAGGTTAAGTAAGTGTTGCTGTGGGAGGTTCGGAACGCATTATGGGTATTTCCATTATTTCTTATGGGAAAAATAGTCTTGACTTAAAACCAACTTGAGTCACAACCAGCCCTCGCGAATGAATTGAGTTCGTAAGTCAAGGGTCCACTGTATATATTAACCTAGAAAACAGAAGTACACAGAAGATGAACGGTGATATTTTTTCCCTTATGTTATTATATGTTTATTTTTAACTCTTTTAAAAACAAAACTATTGACTTTACAAGCAATTAGCTAGTGTTTTTTGTAGTGATTTAGTAATAACAATATGTCTGCTTGTTTCTCTGGAGTTTCTCATTGAACAAAGGATATAAAAGCCACAAACATGTTCCATTGCAAAGCTACTGCTTCACTTCTTGTGGGTTTTGTGACTGTTGTATCTCATTAGTTAAATGTGTCAAAGATAACAATAATAAAGTTTATTTATATAGCACACTTTTACAGAACTGTTAACAAAATGTTACAGAATTAAAAATTAATAGAATAAAATGACATTTAAAGAAATTTTAAATAAAATGATTTCAAATCACACGTATTGAATAAATATAGCTTAACTAATTAACTAAAGGTAGCATTAAACAAATAGGTTTTGAGCTTACTGGTGCATCGTGAATTTTAAGACAAGCACTTCCTCTGCTTAGGGCCATAATAACTAAAAGCTGACTCTTCATATTTCAGTCTAGTTGTAGGAATGACCAATAGGCTGTTAGCAGATGATCTATGACACCTGTCTGGGGTGTATCTGACAATCATATCCATTAAATAGAGAGGACCAAGGCCATGAAAACATTTAAAAATCAACAAGAGAATTTTAGAATCAATTCTGAAAGTGATTTTAGAATCAATTCTATCTATCTATCTATCTATCTATCTATCTATCTATCTATCTATCTATCTATCTATCTATCTATCTATCTATCTATCTATCTATCTATCTATCTATCTATCTATCTATCTAATCAGTGAAGGGACTTAAGAGCAGGAGACACATGGTCCTTGACATGTCTCCTAAATATATGAATATATTTTTCACTATTATCCTTTGTGAGACAGTTTTGTACTTTAGTGATATTCTTTAAATGAAACTATTCAAGTTTGCAGAAGCTTCTCATATTTTTAGATCTGAATGTATTGTTAAAAATGACTGCTGAGTATAGCTGAATGTTTTGTTTCCAGTGAAAGTGTTTTAAAGTGTCAATGTATTTTTAGTTTTTGAGCGCCATGTCCAACTATGAGAACCTCTGTCTGATTGATATTTGATTGTAAAAGAATTAGAGACATCCAGCCTTTCGTGGCCACAGTTCATTCAACTTAACTTTCATCCAGTCACCCACTCATTCTCATCACACACATAAAGTCAGTTCAAATCTGTCAAATTTGTATCTATGCAAAATAAGGAATCATCAAGCATTTGGTGCATTGAATTCAATCTGGTGTATTATCATTCCAAATAAAAACAGCAATAATTTAATATTTTTCCACATGATAATTTACAGTGAGGTGGGGGTTTCAGTGTTGTTTCAGATTAATTGATCTTAATGTTTACTAAGTTTAATTGAATTGATTGTACTTTGGATGTCAATGATTTTTAATTTTTCTTTATATGGTAAAATATGTGTTTCATTGTGATATTATAATCATTTTATTGTAATGCATATTTCTGGAAAGTGTATTTTAAACAAGAAAGAAAATCAACAATGGATGTACCTCTAATCGTGGAACTTTGAATAATTACCCAGGATATAACATTCAAAATTCATGTTGTAAGTTATCGATCAAAACAAGGTAGCTTGCAAAAATACCACTGTCAAAATACAAGAAGAGGAAAATAAACACCAAGAATCATCATTTCAATGATGAATGGACAGCAAAGCATGTCTTAATAATGCCTTCATTCTGAAATGGTCTGCAATGAAAGTCATAACCATAAAAGAGAACTGGCCAAGCACAATAAAGCCTTTGCTGATATTAAGAGTGCTTTACAGACATTTTTCACAGCTTTCTAGTGAAATATTAATGGGTAAGGTTACTAATTTGTAAAAAAAACTGTCAGCTGCAGGCACTGCACATCATGTTAATGTTGTAGCAGAGAATATCCAACGTTTGGATGGTGTCAGTTATGCTGATTAAATATCCCTAGTCACTGATGAATCAATAGAGAATTGAAGTGGCAAACATGGATTAAATTATTTTATTTCATTACGAATTCTCTTTTATACCTTGGATGCCTTGCTAACAAGAATTCAGCACCTGTTCCTTTCAAACTGACCGCATGGCTGATATCTTCAGTTCCTGATGTTCCAAGAATATTGTTAACCTCCAACCAGTCACATTTAAGCTCATTCTAACACAGGAAACCAAAAAGTGCATGAAAATGAATGTAAAATCTCTTGCTTGTAAAAATAAAAAAGACCTTTTTGTGCTTGTTCATAAAAACTCATGGAAAATTCTCTAAACATGGATAAAAAGAAACTCTGTTACATCCTTAACAAAACCATTTTGTTTAATCTGTTGTTAAAAATGTGAAATTGTGTGGCTTCAATTACTCATCCAACCTTTTTGATGTCACAGGATAATGTTAAAACTGATTGAATAAATGTATTGCAGGAACAACTGAAACCCAACCATATTAGGTCAACCCTCTGCATCTTCTTTATTTTATAGACACTTGATATTTGCGAATTTTACATAATTTTGATGTAAATGAAAAAAATGTTTTGGAAGATGGCTTGGGACCACAGGAAACTTGCATATGTGTCAGGTTTGGCCTGTGGTTGCTACTTGATGATCCTGAATCTGAAACAATGTAAATGTTATTAGCTTTAATATCATTTAGGACCTTCAGAAAACCTGTCTCATTTATGTGGTAGGACCAAAAAACCCACACTGAAAAATTTCCATAAAGATTATGTATATTTACAAGTCAATTTATTGAATGGCCATAGCCCTCTCGGTTATCTTGCCTAAAACAGGGAGACTGAAAATGAGCCTTTAATTACCATACTGAGGGGTGTAACGGATGTCCGGGGCCCATGCCTGGCCGGGACGCCCCTTCACCACATCTAATAATAATAAGTCTTTGCATTTACAGTGGGTACGGAAAGTATTCAGACCCCCTTCAATTTTTCACTCTGTTATATTGCAGCCATTTGCTAAAATCATTTAAATTAATTTTTTTCCTCATTAATGTACACACAGCACCCCATATTGACAGACAAAAAAAAGAATTTTTGAAATTGTTGCAGATTTATTAAAAAAGAAAAACTGAAATATCACATGGTCCTAAGTATTCAGACCCTTTGCTGTGACACTCATATATTTAACTCCTGTGCTTTCCATTTCTTCTGATCATCCTTGAGATCACCTTCATTTGAGTCCAGCTGTGTTTGATTATACTGATTGGACTTGATTAGGAAAGCCACACACCTGTCTATATAAGACCTTACAGCTCACAATGCATGTCAGAGCAAATGAGAATCATGAGGTCAAAGGAACTGCCTGAAGAGCTCAGAGACAGAATTGTGGCAAGGCACAGATCTGGCCAAGGTTACAAAAAAAATTTCTGCTGCACTTAAGGTTCCCAAGAGCACAGTGGCCTCCATAATCCTTAAATGGAAGACGTTTGGGATGACCAGAACCCTTCCTAGAGCTGGCCGTCCGGCCAAGCTGAGCTACCAGGGGAGAAGAGCCTTGGTGAGAGAGGTAAAGAAGAACCCAAAGATCACTTTGGCTGAGCTCCAGAGATGCAGTCAGGAGATGGGAGAAAGTTGTAGAAAGTCAACCATCACTGCAGCCCTCCACCAGTCAGGGCTTTATGGCAGAGTGGCCTGTCGGAAGCCTCTCCTCAGTGCAAGACACATGACAGCCCGCATGGAGTTTGATAAAAGACACCTGAAGGACTCTAAGATGGTGAGAAATAAGATTCTCTGGTCTGATGAGAACTTTTTGGCCTTAATTCTAAGCAGTATGTGTGGAGACAACCAGGCACTGCTCATCACTTGTCCAATACAGTCCCCACAGTGAAGCATGGCGGTGGCAGCATCATGCTGTGGGGGTGTTTTTCAGCTGCAGGGACAGGACGACTGGTTGCAATCGAGGGAAAGATGAATGCGGCCAAGTACAGGGATATCCTGGACAAAAACCTTCTCCAGAGTGCTAAGGACCTCAGACTGGGCCGAAGGTTTACCTTCCAACAAGACAATGACCCTAAGCACACAGCTAAAATAACGAAGGAGTGGCTTCACAACAACTCTGTGACTGTTCTTGAATGGCCCAGCCAGAGCCCTGACTTAAACCCAATTGAGCATCTCTGGAGAGACCTAAAAATGGCTGTCCACCAACGTTTACCATCCAACCTGACAGAACTGGAGAGGATCTGCAAGGAGGAATGGCAGAGGATCCCCAAATCCAGGTGTGAAAAACTTGTTGCATCTTTCCCAAGAAGACTCATGGCTGTATTAGCTCAAAAGGGTGCTTCTACTAAATACTGAGCAAAGGGTCTGAATACTTAGGACCATGTGATATTTCAGTTTTTCTTTTTTAATAAATCTGCAACAATTTCAAAAATTCTTTTTTTTTGTCTGTCAATATGGGGTGCTGTGTGTACATTAATGAGGAAAAAAATTAATTTAAATGATTTTAGCAAATGGCTGCAATATAACAAAGAGTGAAAAATTGAAGGGGGTCTGAATACTTTCCGTACCCACTGTATATAGCGCTTTTCTCACTACTCACAACGCTTAGCAATTGCAGGTTAAGGGCCTTGCTCAAGGGCCCAACAGAGCAGAGTCCCTTTTGGCATTTTACGGGATTTGAAGCGGCAACCTTCTGATTGCCAATGCAGATCCCTAGCCTCAGAGCCACCCGTCCGCCTAACATCTGCCAGGGGGACAAGGGTGGGAAGCCCAGTATCTCCCCTGGATGCTGGATGGCAGCCTCCCTGGGTTGCAGCGGTGCCTCGGACTCCTCCAGGGCTTCATGGGGGTTGGAGTTCTGTGTAACTCTGTCGGGTTCCGCAGGCGCCACCAGGGAGTGCTGCAGCAGGAGCTGCTGGCCCCTTTTGGGCAATGGTTTCGCCTTACCCAGAAGTGCAGCCGGAAGTCGGCAATCAAGCACCTGGAGCACTTCCAGGTACCCAATAAAAGGGAGCCAGCGACCACCACTCAGCGGCCAGAATCGGGAGGAAGAGGATGAGGTTGCCAGGGAGGAATGGTGGAGGAAGAGAAAGTGTTTAGTGCTTTTGTGATACTTGTTTGCTTATACTTGGGACTGTGTTGTGGCTGTTATTCGATCAAGTGTTATTTTTTTTAGAAGAGGCTTAACAATGGCAGTTTTAGATAGTTATTGAAGATTCCTAGCTGAAGTGATTGGTTAACAATGTACAGAATGTCGAATAAGACATCACTATTACAACTGTGTTTGCTTGTAATACATTCTTAAAGAAAGCTAGAGAAGTTGCAATTGTAACAAATGGAAAGAACACCTGGAGGCATTTAAAAGTGTGATCAGAGAATCAGTGGCTGCATATAGTTTTATTTGAGGCTTGAGTTTGCATTATATTATCTCTAATGACACTTGTTAAAGGAAAAAGAAGCAAACTGATTACATTTCTTGTTTCAAAAATACTCCATTAGAGCTCTAGTGGTGAGGAGTTTACTAGTTTCCCAATAGTTGAAAAGGCATTTAAGATTGAATTTGTAATTATTCATTAGATTTGAGATATATAACTTCATAGCTTATTTTGTATCTTTATTAAGTATGTGCAGATTATTATTACTATATTCTACAATAAACTACTAGTTTAGACAATTTTTTAGCTCTCTTACATTCTTTTTAAGCTTTAAAATCATTAGACAAGACCATAACTTGCCGAACAGTGTGCTAGTTTCCAGTGAGGCAATTTAATTAATGCAGTTTATAACTCATGCATTAAAACTGAAATATGGTAAGACTGAGACAGTCAAGGTAGACAGGCTATATGTTACAGCGGTGGTCCCCAACCTTTTTGACAGCAAGGACCACTTTATTAGATGCAAATTTTTCCACGGACGGGTCGGGGGGGGGGGCTTGGTTGGGGGGGCACTTTTATACACAATTTACATAACATTTCTATTATTATTAAAGTTATTAAGCAGTTCGCATACTTTTGCAATCTGAGATTTTTCTTCTTTTTTTGCATATAACAAAGACATATGCTTTACATTTGCCAATCCAACAGATTGCACATCACAAACATTAACACTGCAATCTTTTTTTCGTGTTTGCCGTTTCTATTGGAGGGTGACAATGAGTTAAATTCCAATGGATGTTTTTCAAATGTTGACAAGCAATAAGCAAAAGGAATCACTGAAAACCACAGAAAACAAAAACAGCAAAAAAAAAAAAAAAAAAAAACAGTCCGAGGAAAGTTCGAAGAAAGATTTTTTTACAATGTTTCTGTTTGGGGATCGTTGTGCAAACGTGCACAACTGAGCTGCGACTACAGATCTAACTGCTCTGTGGATGATTCGTTCAAGCATTTCAAGATCACTTCGTTGTAATGAAAGCATCTGTTGAATGTACTTCGTAGTAACGTGATTTCTATAGACTCATGTCATATGGGGAAACTGTCGGGACCATAAAAATACTTTGTTGTAATGGTCTCTCACCTCAGTCTCTCTCCTCTCTCTGCACCGCTGCAAAGCCCCGCCCGCCAAGCGTTCTGAAAAGTCTGAGTGAGTCGCCGTTGCCGGCAGTCCTCTCGCGGCCCGGCTGTCAGACGGCTGCGGACCGGTAGTGGGCCGCGGACCGGGGGTTGGGGACCCCTGGACAGGACTGCTCTGCAGACAGCACTTTGCCTCAATCCTGTTATCAGAAATAGTTTTGGTAAAGGATGATAACTGGAAAAACACCCCATAATGATTGGAAGTAGCCAAGTCTGTGCATACTGCAGTTATGTCATACACAAGTTAGATGACAAAGTCAAAATTATGACCCTGTCTATGAACAGAATTAAAGACTTTTGGTTTGAAATCCAAAAAATGAATAACCCCATTAAAACAACTGTAAACCGGTCAGAACTCACATGCACACTCCTAAAAATAAAGGTGCCAGAGTGTGGTTCTTCACAGTAATGCCACAGGGGAACCATTTTGGTTCCCAAAAGACCCATTCTCGTTAAAGTTCCAGAAAGAACTTTTATTTATTTAGATCTGTAACAGGTTCCATACAGTAAATAACCATAATTAGAAGATAACAGAAGTGTGAAATACCAATGGGTCATGATTTTAAAAGGACTCTTGTTATATAATAACACAGGCTAAATCCAGGTTTTCTTAATCTGTCAGTGAATTTCTAGGTGCAGCTTACAATACATTAATTCTGTTTTTTTTTTTTCAAATATTTGGAAGTTTTTCAAATCATAAATAAGCTCAGAATAAAGTATGGGAGGGTGTTAAACAACTAGCATCAATACAGATTTGTGACCCTTTAAGTGCATGTGCTGTTCAAAATGAAGAGTGACCATCAAAAGGGATCTGCTAACAGTGGAGAGTGCTACTGAATAAACAAGCGACTCCATCACCTCTCCTGCTCAATGTGATCATTATCATCTAATCAAACTTCAGTTAAAGATAAAATCATGCTTGTAGTAGTCTTTTCAAAAGCTAACAATGGAATACCTATTTAGAAGTGAGCGAACGTAACAAGTAGAACATTTTATAATTTGTGAGACGGCTCGATAGCATTTACAGATTTCACCCTGCTTATGTTCGACTTAGAGGATTGTTTTACAAGTGCGTTTCCAAAGTAGCCATGCCACTATTATATACATTACAGGTATGAATCGCGTGACAACATGGTTTCCTCGTCTTCAGTTAAGTTCATTAATAAAACATGAAGAAGGAACGAATCGTGTCGTGCACGTAAGGATTATACACGGAGCTTTTCTTAACCAATTTACAGCAGATCTCAGTTGACACCTAGACTGATAATAAAGAAAAGGCAACGCACTTAACTAAGCTGTGACGTAAGCGCTTGCATTCTGGCTAACCTTAGATGAAACTCGTCGGCTTTAAATTAATTCTGTCATTACTTGATCGAACTGTCAAACTGTCAAAAAATGTGACCCTGCCCATATTAAGCTGGTTGGGAAGATGAACAGATGCAGCTAACGAGTAGTATCGGCATGCAATTTACTTAATCCCAACAATTTATTGAAACATTCTACAGATTGTCCGTGTTTTACTGTTCAAAAAGAACTGCAGATAAACTGAGAAACTGAACTTCAGATTCAAACAAGAAGGAAGAATTCTGCTTCATAACGCTGGACTGTTGCTTCACCATGTCATTTAAACCAAAATGCAAAGTAATTCTGACAGCAGAAGTTTGCTCAGAATCAGCAGACAGTATGTGTCTTGTGTGGGCGTGTATTTTTAATCTTTTTGAAAATCAAGTCCCTGATAAATGTTTTCGTATCGGAAAAAATGTCGAGTAGTGAACTATGAGTAAGTAACACGGAAAGGACAGTGCCTCTGGATATACCAAGCTAATCTCATTACGCCCTGGCTGGGACTTAAAGAGCATTTCTGAGGCCTGCCGGTGCATGACGATACGACAGGGGTTTCGAGGCTGTTTCATGAAGGGACACTCAAAAGAAAGTTCTGCGCGAGGGCGGCTGGGCACCTTCAGGTGAAGGAAAATCCCTGAAAGAATATGCAGCAGGCGACATACATCACAATAAACGGGCGACGCAATCCGAGCCAGACTGCAATCCAAGATTGCAAGTGCTGATCGAGAGTAGACAATGTGAGGTCTCTGTTGCTGAGCTCATTTGCCCGTTTGTCCTTTTTACTTTTTTGTGCATTTGATGTTCCATGTCGTGCTACCGAAGTGGAAGCTACGATGGACGTTCAAAACGTTTCTGCACTTTCGTATTTTCGTTGGAAACGGTTAAGGCGGGTAGTAATTGGGCATTAAAAACTTGGTATGACGCTGGGAAAACTGCATCGCAAAGGAAGGCGACTATGTAAAAAAGCGATGTAATTTGTTTTTAAAATTCTTAATAAACAAAGAGTTTAAAAAGTGTGGAAACTTTTTGAACGTCCCTCGTAATAGTAGTTTCGATTTTACACATAATCTTTCCCAGCATGTTAACACAGACACTTTAGCAGCGACAGGACCGCCAGCTCCGACTTGAGGAGTGCTAGTATAGAATCGAGTAAATGCTCATCCTCATAATTGTGTAAAACTAAGTTTCTTCTTCAATTTCGGGTATAATTTCTTTTTATTTTTAAAGCCATCACGGTCAATGATGTCATTAGAGTTTCAAGCTGCCCCTTTCCAATTTATTACTATAGTATAAAATAACCATATTATTTTACTAATCGGATTAATTCATAAATTATGATACACCAGTACAAATCTTGCTAAGTAGTGCAACAACTAAGGTGTGCTTTGGAAATGATCTACACCAGGATGTATCCTATTGTCTACAGCTGCTAACTGCCTCAGGATGTTCATTTTAAATGACCCAAAGGGCGTGTATCACATCACTTTAAAAACACTTGATCACAGTTACATTGGTTTTATTCTTCTATTTTGTGGAAAAATATGAGCGATCAACATTACACCACAACTAGACTAGACATGTTTTACTCGCACAAAAAATCTTGATCACTCACTCAGTTATTCACATGTTCTGTAAATCCAGTACTGTGCATTTCTACCTGATATTGATTATAACGTCGTCAAATATCTTTACATCCGTCAACATCTTTACAAATGCATTTCGAGATACAGCCGACAAACGCCGTTCTTCTTCAGGGAGAACCGCCAAATGTGACGGAAGTCGTCATGGCGGTAGGGGAATTATTGTCTGACGTCATGATGTTATGGGTCAAAGTTGATACATCGCCATTTCCCTTTCAAGTCGCCCGATGAAGCAGTTTGGTGAAAAAAAAAATCACAATTGCTCATTTACGGCATGCTTGGGTTCTAACTTGAAAAATCTAAGCCAAAACTGGAGGTGTGTCGATTGCGTGTTTCTCAGGTGGAGCAAGTAGTATTACGCGTTGTAGAGAACCGACAGTCGTGTTTTGGAGTGAACTTGCTTTCTGTTTGTTTATAACAGACTATTGACAGTTAAAGGTAGGTACAGTGGTTTTTGTTTCTATGCAAATTAGTAAAATGGCAAAATCGTGATTTTTGTAACATTGTCAACCATGTTTTTTTCTTTTTTCAGTTGTTTCTCCTAATTAGTAAGGCAACGAGTTTGTCACGGTCGTGTGCCAGTTTATTAATGTGCTTAGCCTTGTTTTATGCAAAAACTCGCTTTATGGCATCTTAAAAACGTGCGCTACCTTTGCGAATTTTGTGGTTGCTTCACATTACCAAACATTGCAATAATGTGTATATTTTAAACTTTTTATATACACCTTATGATCAGTATGATTAATTACACACACACTTTACATTTAATGAAAGTGACAGTGGAACTAATACTGCACTAAGTGCCTATACTTAGTAAAGAGGACGCAAGCTTTCGTTTTATCATACCAGACAAACTTGTTTCTTTACCCGAGTTTAATTTGGGCATGGCGCTACACATTTTATGACTCCTCCCCCATTACAAAATTTAAAATTAATATACAGTGCGCCCTATTTCTTACATTCCTCAATGTTAAAACGTACTATAGACTGTAGCTAAGGCGACGCTTTATGTAGACAAGCTGTAGGAAATTTATTGGAATATACGCACGTGGGTGTGCGGCTTTTCTCAATGTATATGTTTGTTTGATATTCTATTTTTCTTATTAAATGTCAGGGATAAACCTGGCCAGCGGAACAGACTACTGCCGTCGGAAAGGGTTGTTAATGCCCCGTGTATGTATGTATATTAGAACGCTAATGATGTTCAGCAGATTTGGACACCTTTTATAATATTAATTTCATGCCAGAGAGAGTGCAGTGTCGCCCATAAGGATAAAAGATGAGTTCTTGCCTTTAATCCCAATTTCGGTTTGATTATGTTTACTTCATATCCCACGAGTTCTTAAATTATGCTTATTATAACTATTTTTAGTGCGTCGGAGAACACTTAATTGTAAATAGGTTTAGTTTCTTTGAAGACGCAGCTGTGCAAACGACTAATTCAGGCATTTCAGGTTTACAGTCCTGGGGCCCGCCTGTTGCTAAATGTTATCTTCCTAACCAGCTTCACAATGACGGTCTTTTTTAATTTTTTTATTAATTTCTTTTTGTCTAATCAGGTGACCACCCCTCTATTTTGCATTCAGAAATGTAAGATTTCTTTTTTTATAGGAAATTGAGATTTGTTTTGCCATAGTTTTAATAGCTTAACTTTGTTTTTTGTGTCATTCTTATTTCACTCTTTTTTGGGGGAGGTTTCTATGTTAATTTTATCCCAACACTGACAGTTAACGATGAATGGCGTGAACACAGCTGCAAAAAACATTTAACGCTAAGGAGATCTTCTTGGGTATTATTTACTTGCATACTTATTGGCATATAACCTGAATATTAAAAATTAACAAAAAAATTAACCAAGTTCAAAAGAATGAATTAATATCTAACATTCATTCTGGCTTTATCCAGTAATGTTTTAGCACTGCCAGTTTAGTTAATTAAAATTAATAAAAAAAAAAAAAAAAAAAAGAACAAATTGGCCTGGATGAAAATTGACTGGGATGGAGCTAGGGCTTACTTTAGAAACCACTGATCTAATTGTTTGATTTTTATCTAGTTGAAACTAGACAGGAGCATTTTGTCATGACATTATTATAGATTTATATGTCTACGTTTTTTTGTTTTTTTTTTATATAAAGAACTTTGCATTCATAATTAGCAGACTAGGACCTTGTACTCATCTGTATTTACTATTTTTTTTTATGTCTTTCTCATCTGAAATATTCCTTTCTGCTCTCATTTAGCAAAAGATGCAAGCAGACCTCAGTCTGTAGTTTGTTAAATGTAACTTTTTTTTTTATATATATATATATATATATATATATATATATATATAAAGGATAAATGTATTTACATCAGCTAACTAGAATACACATTTTATAAATGGATTATTTCAACGGAGGGTAACTGCAGCCTGCAATACCTATGATATAGGTCACAAAAAATCCCTTCACATAAGGACCTCAACATCACAAAACACCCATACAGTGACCGCATTATCAGAATGCCCACTCTGAGCATCACTCCCATCCCGAACAGCAATTCACTATTTAGCACAAGCATAAACAACTGTCCAGTCTCATACCTACACCAGCTAAACATTAAAATTTTTGAATTAACGTTTCTAAACACTTTGCCAGCATAAAATCCTGTTTTATTACTATTTTGAAAATGTTTTAAATAGTTTTTTTCTTCAAGTCTTATGTTATAATAAAGGTAACAAACCATATTAGCATCTGTTGTTATAAGCAGCATGAGAACAATAGTGTTTGTAAATATGTTTTATTTACATAGAACTAGATATAACCACCAAAAACTTCCCTTTCAAATCTCTTGTTACTCCCATCATCACTATAAAAACACTCAAATACATTAAGTTATAGCTTGAAGTTTCCAATGACCAAATTAATAATGTGTGATTTATTAATAGTGTAGCATTATTTTTTTTTTGTTACTGTTAGAAATTAAACAATGTCCTGATGTTGACAAAACATGTACATATATATCAAGATTTGTTTACAAATGTATTTTGGCTTCTCAACATCATATCATACACATGCAAAGCAACGTTAAGCTGCACAGATTTTTAAAAGGTTTCTAAGACAGCGCTACAAATAAAACTGGGGGAAAAACTGATAAGGATACAGTTTAAAAAATAAAGCTATTTATTGATTGATGCGATCCATCAATGTTTTCATGAATTAAAGCTGTATTTGTAAAATATGCCATGTCCACAAGAATTGACTGGTATGTGGCTGCCATAAGATTTTTACATAATTAAATACTTTTAAGTATTTGAGTTGGAGACAATAGTGATTCATCTTAAATCAGTCTGATGCAGATCAGATAACATTAAAATAGTTTGCAAAAGAAGTTTTTAGAAAAGAATTAGGAACAACCTAAAATAAACAGTGCTTGTTTTTAAAAATTAAATATCAAATGAATAATAATGTGTATGTTGCAGTATGTATTCAACATAGAATAATCCAAGGGTGATCTCATGTTAATACAATTTTATGGCAGAGAATCTGTTGGATGTAGTATCACTGTTTCAGTGTGCACTTCAAGTTTGTTATATGCATACAGTACAGTATTTTTACTTGCATTGCTCTTTTAAACAGTGACAATAATACAGTAGGACACAAAGTATACAAAGAATGCACTGTACAGTACAGTACTGTACTATATTTGGAAGTGTTTATATGAGGTGCTTTATTTGCGACATTTTTTAAATGATCATTGGCTGTTCAGTAACTCCACAAATTAAGCATTTTATCTGAATTCTACTGGTATGAGGGTTAACAGTCCTTTGCCATTTGCTAGAGCAGAGGAGTGAGGAAAACTGTGTGAGAGTATTTAATAATCATGTCAGTGTGTGTTATTGCTGTCCTGAACAGAGGGCAGCTGGGTGCCAGTAACATTTCGTATGTCTTTCATCACCTTTGGCAGTAAGCTAAGCAAGTGTGCTTTACCAGGATGTGATGCAGCCAAGTAAGATGGAGCCTGTGTACCTGTTAGACTTCTAAGGAAGTAGAGGCATTGGTGAAATTGACAGTAGTCTAAATATGGTGTTCGCTACAGTTCCTCAGTGATGGTTACTACAAAAAATTTAAAGCTGTTTATCCTCTCCTCAGCATTCCCTGTAATATATTTGGAAGTCTGATCAGCTTTCTGAAGTTTATGGACAGGTGTCTGATTTTGCTGACATTAAGGTCAGCAAGGAGTCTAGTGAGCAACCTTTCTGGTACAACGGTGTTAAATGCCAAGCTGTTTATTGATAGGACTCTGAAAGAGCAGTTTTTAAATTCTCCAGATGTGACAGGATGCTGTGGAGTGAAGAGAATAAAGGTATCTGTTGTAACAGTATGCATCTTGGCACTGATGCAGGGGAATAAAGTGTGCCACTAAATTAAAACAGCTACCAACTCAATGCAGTTGTTAATGCTATAACATGAGTACTCCCATATATCAAAGAGACAGTTATGGACATTAAATAAGCATAAATAGACAAAATGTAAGCATTACAACAGAGGTATCTCATAAAATATCTCTATATATAATCTTCATTTGGATCTTGATCTTTGTTTGTCTGCGAATGAATTAGAAGAAGAAGCACTAGATGGCAGTAGAGAGACAGCTAAAACATAGGCATTGCATTAAGAATCTCCTCCAGGCTTATACTACTGAAGAATGTAGTACTCCAGTCACACCTCAAAACACAGACATTCAAACTAAACAAATTGTTGTGCGTTAAATTAACTAATCTTTTATATATAATCTTCATTTGGATCTCGATCTTTGTTTGTCTGCGAATTCCACGCATGCATAGACCACCTTCCAGTTTAGTACGTTGTTGTTACTCACGGATGTCAACAATGTGCCGGAATAACGAAAGGGGTGGTGGACAGTGTTACGCTGGTTAGCTCCTGAGGCCTGGTTAGAGAATGAGATTGCCGAAGATAAAAGGTACGTGCCTACGTAACATATGAATGAAAGAAAGACAGTGGGTAAAATGAATGACAACGTAACAGCACGTTCCGGAAATTATTATTGTTACGTTGTAGCCGGCGAGTGCTGCGCGTCTCACAGTTGTACCGTGGCTTGCTCACATGTCAGTGAAGTGATTCCTATTTATGCTTTAAAGAGCCTGGATACTTATGTGTCCCCCTTTTATAACCATTGCTCCATGTATATTGCCTTACTCTTTGGATTGCCACAAAGCAACCTGCGAGATTGGAGAAAGGTTGAGAAGAGATCGTGAGAGGAAACGACAGCATCATGAAAACGAGATGGACTGTGAACGGAGAGAAGCAGAAATGCTCCTACACCACCACATAATTACTATTCGGACAGTGATTCCGAGTAGGCCGTTCCTATCGAATCAATGTCCAAGGGTTTTCTTTTGTAATTTTGTTTCCCTTATAAAAAATCATAATGCTGTGCGACGAAGGGCCCAGTTCACGACTGGCAGCCGCGTTTAAACAGGGAGCCCTTCACAGACAACTTTAACACGCGCAACGTAGTTGGGCGCACATGGCTAGTACATATATACAGTATAATATCCTGATTTTGAGTGAAGTGAAACATGCTATTGAATCAAACTTATGTAACTTAGTGTCAAAGAACAATTCTCCAGTATAGTACTGAGGGCTCTGTGTGGCTGAAAGCTTTTTCTCCAACTAAATTTAGTTTTTGACTCCTACTTTGAACTTGGAAACCAGTGGTCTAACCTTCTGTGGTGTAAGAGTTATGAATCAAAACACGAAAGTCATTCCTCTAGTGTCAGCATGTAGGTGAGTTACTGAATAAATACGCCAAATTCCATTACTGCAGCCCTTCCTCCCTGTATTGCACCTTGGACAATTTGGAGGCTGAAAAATGAAAAACACAAAATACGGGCCACAACGGAATTGTTGAAGCAGCAGCAATTGTTGGGAATATTTTAATCCCTTATATCATCTAGAAGTAGTGCATATCTGTTACAAAGCCAAAGGTAAATAAGGGTGCCATCCATGACTTCAACATTTTTACCAGCACCTCTGGAGTCTGATCTTGTAATTGTGTTAATTGGTTCATCCTTGTCTATGCAATAAATTGTTAGCTTGAGTGCTCTCCCAAAAACCTGGCCTTTGTTGGTATCCAACCAATCAAAAACACTAAGGATATCATCTACTGTTAAATTTGCTCTGTACTTCTAAAATTAATATTTTTTATTTCTTACTATATTGAGAAATTGTTCTGTTCTGTGTACTGCATTGTATTGTATTGACCCCCTTCTTTTGACACCCACTGCACGTCCAACCTACCTGGAAAGGGGTCTCTCTTTGAACTGCCTTTCCCAAGGTTTCTTCCATTTTTCCCTACTAGGTTTTTTTTGGGAGTTTTTCCTTGTCTTCTTAGAGAGTCAAGGCTGGGGGGCTGTCAAGAGGCAGGGCCTGTTAAAGCCCATTGCGGCACTTCCTGTGTGATTTTGGGCTATACAAAAATAAACTGTATTGTATTGTATTGTATATTATTTATCGCTGTACACTTTTTGAATTAAAAAAAGTAGAGAGAAAACAATCATTTAAAAACACTCATTTTAAACACAGGAGCGCCGCAGGGCTGTGTACTTAGCCCCTTCTTGTATTCCTTGTTCACCCACGACTGTGTTGCAAAACACGGCACAAACACCATCATCAAGTTTGCAGACGACACAACCATCATAGGCCTTATCACTGACAACGATGAGACGGCCTACAGAGAGGAGGTGCTGGCATTGAGTAATTGGTGCCTAGATAACAACTTGTCTCTTAACGTCGGCAAAACCAAGGAGATGATCGTGGACTATCGAAAACAACAAGGCAGAGAACACCAGGCCATCTACATCAGCGGCATAGAAGTTGAAAGGGTTAACAGCTTCAAGTTCCTCGGAGTAAACATCACCGAGGATCTCTCGTGGACCCTTCACATAGACATTGTGGTCAAGAAAGCTTGCCAGCGGCTCTACTTCCTGAGGAGGCTGAGGAAGTTTGGCATGAATGCCAACATCACCTCAAACTTTTACAGGAGTGTGGTCGAGAGTCTGCTGACGGGCTGCATTACCGTCTGGTATGGGAGCTGCTCTGCCAGCAGCCGGAAATCACTACAGAGAGTGGTGAAGGCAGCAGAGCACATCACGGGCAAGAGTCTTCCTGCCATTGAAGACATTTACCTCCATCGGTGCTTGCATAAGACAAGCAGCATCATAAAGGACCACAGCCATCCAGCACGCCAGCTGTTCTCCTTGTTACCGTCTGGCAGACGATACAGGAATCTGGCTGTTCGGACTACAAGACTTAAGAACAGCTTTTACCACCAGGCCATTCGACTCCTCAACAGCAACACCTGAACACTTACATACACTTACATTACATCTACATTGCACTACTCACACACAAACTGTACCTGCACACACTCTGAATACTGACTGGAACATGCATCTGCACTTTATGGAATATGCATCTGTACCTATAAAACATTGTCTGTGCAATAACTGTCATTTGTACTTGCTGCTCATTCAACTCATATTGCTCTATAACTTCTTTTAAAACATACACATTTTATTTTATATGGCTTGTCTATTTTTAACTTGTAATCTTTTTTTAAGCTTTATTGGATCTAGGCTGAGTGACTTGTTTTTCTCGTCATACACATTTCATTGTATGTTGACCCTGTGTTAACCTCTATATGACAAATAAACCTAAACCTAACCTAACCTAAACCTAATTATTTAATTGCGAATATCAACCTTATAAACCACTGATACTCACAGAACAGCCTGATTGGTTTGGAGAATAAGTACAGCAAGCTGGCCAAAGCATGTCATAAGAATGCTTATCACTGTTGCCTTCTTTTGCCTCTCCTCCCTTTGTTCATGGAATGGAGTAAAAATGACAAATGTATACACTTCTTCAAAATTACCTGCTCTGTTACAAACAGGACTCCTCAAATCAACCTGTATGTTTACAGGTAGTTGTATTTAAGTAAGTACATGAAAGATACAGGATCCAATTACTGTTAAGAATATAGTCTCTTGTGGAGGCCAAATAATATGTACTGAATTGTTCCTAATTTAATATGCACACTTTAAGCAGTTTTTAAGCATTCACCTACACATACTGTATTTCATGTATAATGTTATACTGTACTGTACATAATTTAAAATGTTTTTAACAGAAGCACATGATCACTTCCATTTTCAAAAGCATAAAATTAAAAATGCTTCTCGGCCACCACTACAGACTTAATGTGATAAGTAGCATTTTTGGGTGGAGTGTCATAAATAGATGACTCCAGAAGTTTTTCATAATCTGCATTTTCTGTGAGGTGGTTAGTTTGCAGATAGTGAAACAAGTTAGTTGTGAAGCTGTTTTTGATGGCAACAAATTTCCAACAAAGTCTGCAGATAACCATCTTTTGAGCAACTTATGTCTTTTCAAAGCAAACCCACCTCCATACAAGAGAGAATGATTGAATTCTGGTATTTAAATCTAACAACATAAATTGCAAGATGGTGTTTTTTTATTTTGTCACCTGGCACTGTCCACTTTTTAAGTAGCTTCCCTAGCTTAACACTAGAATTACCAGAGCCTACGAAAAAACTTGTAAATCTGGCCCACCTTAAATCCCTTTGCATCTCTCTGTCAGCATCTTTTGTCTTCTAAATGTGTTGATAAGCCCAAGCAGCCTGCTATATCTTCCCCCCACCACCTCAGAAAGGGCAAGAAGTTCTCCCAGTTCCTGCCTTGATTGATTATCTGGGAGTAAGCTACCCAGAATTGTAAAGGGAAGTAATTTGATGTGTGCTTTGTGTCTACAAAAATCCATGTAAACACATCGTTAAAACAGAAACGTTTTTTCATGTTTTAGTAATAAATGACAAAATGTAGACATGAACTATATAATGTGTGAAGGCTGATGGCCAAATATCAAACACTTCCACAAAAGGTGCAAGTACAGTATGACAGCTTCCATGGTGCAGCGGTTAGATCTGCCGATTTATAATCCAGAGGTTGTGAGTTCAAAACCATCTCCCCCGCAAATTTACCGTTTTGAGTAGTGAGATACTCTTATTGTTAATATTATACAATAAAAACACACTTCTCGGTCATGATCATGATACAACACCCACCCCAGATCTGACGCGGTTACTTTTTATCTGAAACTGGGAATAACTGTAGATGTGAGTGGTGTTTTGAGACAATGGAACTGGAAATTCTCTGATCTGGACGGATCAAAGCTGATACACAAACACTGGTGAATCTGCTTGCTTTGTATCTCACATTCACTTGAAATTTTTTTTATTCAGTTTTATTGAGTGTTCCTGCTCACGCTGAATTAGTATGCACCTTATGGTCTACGATGTCAAAGCCACACTGACAAAAAAAGAGACATAGGTATATATGATATTTGAAATAACTCGTTTTATGACCTGTATAGTACATTTTGGAAAACATTGTGGCACTGATGCAACATGAGTCATATTCATTCGCATGCCGCCTTGCACTTGTAATCAGTGACGATCGCATTTTTTTTCTCAATCTTGCCCATGCAGTCGCCACATTTTGGTGCACGGTACTGTTTCTTTTGTACTCCAGGACATGCAGAGGAAAGAACAGTACAGAGAGGTCAGTTCCGCACTATTTGCAATCATCAGATTCAAATGTTAACAGTTCCCACTGGACCGTCCTTTCTACATTTACGACGTGTACCTGTTGCAGTGTACATACTTCTCTCTGTGCTGTAGTTACTGTTACACTGAAGGGGCTGGGGAAGCAGTGGTCTTGGAACAGAAGCTTGTCGATGTTGCATCCTCTTTTGCTTTATCCATCACCTTTTCTTATAAGAAATGACGACGACAACTCCTCTGCAAGGTGAGCCATGAACACTCTTCTTTTCTCAGTGGCCCCCGTGCATGCCTTGTATTTTACATGTGCTTTGATTGCCGCCAAGTCAAGCGTATTTTTGCACAAGCAACTGGCCACCTGCGTGCTCCTGCTCGCACTGAATAAACTCACACCTTCTGGTGCACGATGTCAACGCAGCACCAGGCAAAAAAGAAAGAGACAAATATATGTGACATTTTGAAGAAATCATTTTATGACCTGATTAGTACCAATCAGAAAACATCATCACACTAATGCAATATTATTTGAAAACGAACAGTGTCAATATAAAGCACAAAAAGAGTATATTTTTGAAAGTATATATTGTGTATCAGTCGGCTGTATTGTGCTACTCCATTACTGCTTATGCAGCCATGATTAGGGACTTCAGCTAAATACCATGAATGACTTTTGGCTAAAGAAGGAATTCTGAACAGATCTCTTGGTTGAATGAATAAATGAATTGAGACATAGATATATTTAAACAGTGCATTGTATTGTATTGTATTATGTTGATTTTATGTGGATGGCTAAAATGCCCAAAGTAGATATTTAGTACTATATTTAAAGTAGTGCTATACAATAGCTCTAACAAATTAAATACAAATTCCTTCCTTTGCATGTGCTAATGAAGCACCTTGAGCATGGAAAAGGTGCTATATAAATAAAATGTATTATTTTATTATTATTATTATTATTAACTTTTAAAACTGCCCATCTGTGTATTTGATGTCTGTGACTGCTGGATTGTTTGTCTTCATAAAATATTTGTAGAGACTCAATTTTTAGCTATGTGTCACTGAAGAAATCAAAACGTGGGGGGAGCACCAGTGCAAGTTACACTTAAAATGTTTAATTGGTTATGTGAAGGTCATCTCTTAGAGGAACACAGCGATGATCAACGTAGCAACCACTAAAAGGCTGTCACAATATAAATTTTAAAAACTTTATGCACTGCTTGGGAGAGGGTGATTGATTTTTATTATGTACAAGGGGGCTCTGCCCCCTGCTCGCTTCGCTCGCCTAACCCCGGCGTTTCAAACCCGTGCCCGCTGGGCAGCCACGTGTGAGGATGACGCACGTTTAATACGGAGCGTTCGCCTGTGTCACTCTGGGACCCCCCCCACTGTTAATACGGAGCTCCGTCCGAACTATTATGCGGTGCATTGTGGACTACTGCGGACCCCGTAGTGTTTCCCGTTTCAGTTTGTATCTCGGTCAGTCGAGCTTTTGTTTTTGAAGCTTTTGAATTACGGTCTTCATAATCTGTAACCTGCTGTCCATGTGTTTGGCCCCCTCGTTTAACCTGTTTATGACGTTTTACTTTGCTTTCTACTCTGTCTTTCATTTCTGATCTCGCTTTATTCTGCTTTTGTTTCAATGACACCTGGTCCGTGGTGAATATATTTTCCCTTTTTCGAGTAATAATTTTCATTTGTTTGCGATACTGTGATGTTTATCGTACTGTTAATGCATCACTGTAATGTGATTCATCTATGTTGTATAGTTTGGACGTGTGAGGATGAAGTGTGTTTAATACGGAGCCTTCGCCCGTGTCACTCTGGGTTTCCCCACTGTTACTACGAAGCTTTTTCCGAACTATTATGCGGTGCATTGTGGAGCACTGCGGACTCTGTAGCGTTTCCCGTTTCACTTCGTATCTCGTTTAGTCGAGCTCTTTCTTTTTGGAGCAGTGCCTGCCTGGTCTGTGGCATTTCAGACGCACGTTGTAGGCGACTGTGTTCATTAATTATATCCAGGCAGGCGCATGTTTGTATCTCGGTCACTCGAGCTGTGTCGTGTTGAATCCGTGCCTGCTTTGCCTACGCAGTTTGAGACGCGCGTTGTAGGCGTCCACGTTCATTAGATCTGTCCACGCGGGCTCGGTGTCGAAGCTGTGTTAGTTGTTGAGCTGTTCGGTTTTGGAGCCGAGACAGTTTTGCTTCCGCGGTTTCAGACGCGTGTCCATACCATCTCGGGTTTGATGTATGAACCTTTGTGGACTCCGTAGTGTGTCCCGTTTCACTCTGGGGCGGGGCATTGACTCCTCTTGTTTTACTATGTCTCCTCCTGCGCCTTCACCACGCATTAGTGCCACTCACAATATGGCGGCGACGCCTGCGCCTTCCGTATTATGTCGGTTTTTACCATGCTGTGTAGGCGCCTTTGCCTTTTGTACTTTACCGCGCCTTCCAACGCACGATGTAGGCGCCTGCACCTTCGGGTCCACCTCCGCTGTGTGGTGTGGACGTTTAACTGTCGTTGTTTCTGCCTTTATATTCTGTATCTCGGTGTGCATGTGTTTTGTGCCTAGGTTTTTTTGAAGCTGTTGCATTCCAGTTTTCATCATCTGTAACCCGCTCTCCATGTGTTCGTCCCCGTTCTTTCATCCCTTTATAAAGTTTTACTTTGTTTCCTACTCTGTGTTTTATTTCTGACCTCGCATTATCCTGCTTGCGGCATGTCCGACGGTTCGTAGTCTCTCTCGTTTTACTCTGGGGAGGGGGGCTTTGTTCTGTAACCTTCTCTCCATGTGTTTGTCCCTGTTCTTTAACCTCTTTATGACGTTTTACTTTGTTTCCTACTCTGACGGTTCGTAGTCTCTCCCGTTTTGCTCTGGTGCGGGGGGGGCTTTGTGTGGCGCCTGCGCACGTGCATAGTCTCTCCCGTTTCCCTCGGGGGGGGGGGGGGGGGGCTTTGTGTGGCACTTGCGCATTATGTCTTTTGCGTCCACGGGCAGGTCCCTGCGTCCATATCCGGTTTACCATTCTCGTTTAGTAATATGGATGTTTATAGCAACAACAGTGGAAACATTTGCAGGGGCAGCCTGCCATTAAATTTTCTCTTTGGGTTGAACAGTGTAGAATTAACTGTTGGCCAGTGTTCCACTGTATCAGACTTTAACAATGATGATAACATGTTGATGGCAAAAACAGCCCCTTCAATTTTTTTTTTAAGTTATGAAATATTAAAAAAAATATATACCAGTCAAAGGTTTTAGAAACCCACAGTTTTTCTTCAAAAGTTAAAGGTAAGCAGTAAACAGCCAGAGGTTTAAATTTAAAATTTACATTTACTGGAAAAAAGAAATATCAGAATATTACAAATGGACCTTCTTCAGGAAACAACTAATAGGTTACATCCTACATATGTTCTGCAGCAATTAAAGTAAATTAAGACTTACAAGGTGAAGCAAACAGTTTGCACAGTTGTCCCAACTTCTGCTGATTACTTTAAAACCCTCTTTTAAAGCATAGTTGTAACAGACTCTGTTACTATACCTTAAGTACTGCTTAGACAATATTACATTTGCATTGAACAAATAAAATAAGTTAAGGAATCATTAAGTATTGTCAAAGATTAGACAAAAGAGTTGCAAAAAGGTTTGAGGCAGCCACCCATATAATTTTTAGGTAGGCTATTTAACAAGAGGCAACCTGCTCCACTATTTGTAGGGCGGTGTTCTATTCTGGCCTTAGCCAGTGCCCTACTTTAGCCCATAGTGAGAATCCTTGTTGGTGGGTTAGCCACTCTGAGTCAAACCTCCAGTTTTTTAGTCTCCTCGCCTGCTGATCTGAGGCACCCACACATTTAGCCAGGGTTCTGCCTTGGTGGGGGAGTAGGGCACTCTCCTCCGAGAGAGCATAATAAGCCCCTTTTGCCTCACCCATCTAGACCAGCCCAAATTTTGTTTATCCCCTCCCACACTCTCCCTGTGGTATCTAATTTGTATGTGTATTTGGGATGGAGCCTGCACCTGGTTTTTCTGAATTACAAAATGCACTCTCCACTGACCAGCTCGGCCATGGTACTTTCCCACCTGGATAACTTCCTGCTTCTGCTGACTATACCAGTTGTGAAAGATAAGACAAAAGAGTCGCAAAAAGGTAATTTTCCTGGGTGCAAAAGTGTTAAAATAAAAGTACATATGTGTACAAATTCAAGTCCAAAAACAGAACTGACATGAGGCAAAGATGGTGGTTTTAAGGAAGAATAGAGGAAGTGAGGTCATCAGGACCCGGAACCGGGAGTGAAATCGCTGAGAGCAGGCAGAATTTCCCATAATCAGTCTGCAGTGGAAGAGAGAAAGGATCAATATACTCCGCCATCCCCTGGTCTGACATGGAATTACCCTTATTCAGGCCCTTTAGCTGCCTCCCATGTGCACGTGTGTGACATTTATACAAAGTTTTATTCAAAATTTTGCTTCATCAGAGTATACACCTTTTGCTGATTAACAGCCAAACTGTGGTAACCCTTTTGATTAAGAATGTCAGTCACTCAGTGCAAGTCACCAACTCTGCCTCCGGCAAAAGAACCCCAGACCATCACAGTTCCTCCTCCATGTCTGACAGTTGGTGTCGTACACTGAGGAACCATCCTTTCACCATCTCAATGGTTTATAAAAACCCTGTGTAATGAATCAAACACATGAAAAAAATTGATTCATTGTTCCATAAGACTGTCTTCCAATCTGCAGTAGTCCACAGCAAGTATTTCAAAGCCCTGTTTTGTCCTTTGAGGAATAGCTTTGTTACTGCCACCCACCCTGTCAAACCTGTAGCACAAACTCTCCTCTTCACAGTAGAAGCCGAGACTTGCTTTTTATATAATATATAAATTTTTTTATATAATAATGTATATACAGGTGCTGGTCATAAAATTAGAATATCATGACAAAGTTGATTTATTTCAGTAATTCCATTCAAAAAGTGAAACTTGTACTTTAGATTCATTCATTACACACAGACTGATGTATTTCAAATGTTTATTTCTTTTAATTTTGATAATTATAACTGACAACTAATGAAAGTCCCAAAATCAGTATCTCGGAAAATTAGAATATCAATTAAGACCAATGCAAAAAAAGGATTTTTAGAAATGTTGGCCAACTGAAAGGTATGAACATGAAAAGTATGAGCATGTACAGCACTCAATATTTAGTTGGGGCTCCTTTGGCCTGGATTACTGCAGCAATGCGGCGTGGCTTGGAGTCGATCAGTCTGTGGCACTGCTCAGGTGTTATGAGAGCCCATGTTGCTCTGATAGTGGCCTTCAGCTCTTCTGAATTGTTGGGTCTGGTGTATTGCATCTTCCTCTTCACAATACCCCATAGATTTTCTATGGGGTTAAGGTCAGGTGAGTTTGCTGGCCAATCAAGAACAGGGATACCATGGTCCTTAAACCAGGTACTGGTAGCTTTGGCACTGTGTGTAGGTGCCAGGTCCTGTTGGAAAATGAAATCTGCATCTCCATAAAGTTCGTCAGCAGCAGGAAGCATGAAGTGCTCTAAAACTTCCTGGTAGACGGCTGTGTTGACATTGGACCTCAGAAAACACAATGGACCAACACCAGCAGATGACATGGCACCCCAAACCATCACTGACTGTGGAAACTTTACACTGGACCTCACGCAACGTGGATTCTGTGCCTCTCCTCTCTTCCTCCAGATTCTGGGACCTTGATTTCCAAAGGAAATGCAAAATTTACTTTCATCAGAGAACATAACTTTGGACCACTCAGCAGCAGTCCAGTCCTTTTTGTCTTTAGCCCAGGTGAGACGCTTCTGACGCTGTCTCTTGTTCAAGAGTGGCTTGACACAAGGAATGCGACAGTTGAAACCCATGTCTTGCATACGTCTGTGCGTGGTGGTTCTTGAAGCACTGACTCCAGCTGCAGTCCACTCTTTGTGAATCTCCCCCACATTTTTGAATTGGTTTTGTTTCACAATCCTCTCCAGGGTGCGGTTATCCCTATTGCTTGTACTAGGGGTGGGCGGTATGACCAAAATTCTATATCACGGTATTTTTCTAAATTATCCCGGTTTCCCGGTATTCAACGGTATTTTTTTCCCCATGCATGAGTGGATGTTAACCACATTTTCCACTGCAATTACTGGCTAAGAATAACCTATTCCACTGTCAAGAGTATTGTACATTGTACAAAAAAAAACATTTTAATGTGCACACAAGTATTAATACAGGTTTGCATTGCCCCATAAAGTGATAGTTTTCAAGGGGTGGGCACTAATGGAGAAGGTATCACATTGCATGACAGATGCAGTCAAAATATAGAACCTTTTTATTGAACAAATTTTGCAAAAACAAACTATAATTTTGACAAAATATTTTCAACCATACAAAGAGGCATTTAGACTTAGTAAAATATCCAGAAGTGCTTGTCAAAAGTTGTATTGCACTGCATATGTCTTAGAAAAGGAATAAATAGTAAATATTTTTTGTAAACCAACTACACTTTCTGTTAATGTTAACAATCTCTGTCCACTGACATGTTAAAGTGACTTTTTAAACAACTTTATCATCATTAAACTACATAATATTTAAACAAATAATAACAATAAAATAAATAATAGTATTATTACTGATAGTTGCACTATTACTTCAAGACTTCAAGCCCAGGTGCATTACACAGTATTCACCAAATACATATACCAAGTACGTCTTGCCTGAAGAACGGGCCTGAGCTGCCTCGAAAGCTTGCATATTGTAATCTTTTTAGTTAGCCAATAAAAGGTGTCATTTTGCTTGGCTTTTCTCTACATTCATACTGGCTAACACGGTACAACACCCTAGTACTACTGTATTGAAAACAAATAAAACAAGTATAACTTGGCTTGCAGTATTATCCAGTAGTATAGAAACAGTATTTACACATCTGACCTTTTAAAACTAAAGTATCTCCAGGCGACGGACGTGACTCCTTTTTTTCGGCAAAAGTTCTTCTGTTCATCATGTTCAACTTTATCGTCGGCTTCAGTTTCGGAATGTTCTCTGTCCATTTTCACCGCGCGATACCTACGCTACCGCTACCTATTTGGTGGTGTAGCAGTGAAAAAGAGCCCCCGCGCAACAAATCTGTGTTTAGCGGTGTAACAGTGAAAAAGGTCCCCACTTGAACAGCTTCCCGCTGCGCCAGGTTCCGAACGTCGTTTAGGCAATTTAAACCAGTGTTGCGGTATAAGAAAAATCCATATCATAAAAAAAATAAACGGTTTTCGGTATGAACCGGTATACCGCCCAGCACTAGCTTGTACACTTTTTTCTACCACATCTTGTCCTTCCCTTCGCCTCTCTATTAATGTGCTTGGACACAGAGCTCTGTGAACAGCCAGCCTCTTTAGCAATGACCTTTTGTGTCTTGCCCTCCTTGTGCAAGGTGTCAATGGTCGTCTTTTGGACAACTGTCAAGTCAGCAGTCTTCCCCATGATTGTGTAGCCTACAGAACTAGACTAAGAGACCATTTAAAGGCTTTTGCAGGTGTTTTGAGTTAATTAGCTGATTAGAGTGTGGCACCAGGCGTCTTCAATATTGAACCTTTTCACAATATTCTAATTTTCCGAGATACTGATTTTGGGACTTTCATTAGTTGTCAGTTATAATTATCAAAATTAAAAGAAATAAACATTTGAAATACATCAGTCTGTGTGTAATGAATGAATCTAATATACAAGTTTCACTTTTTGAATGGAATTACTGAAATAAATCAACTTTGTCATGATATTCTAATTTTATGACCAGCACCTGTATAAAAAGACAAACTTCCTGCATTGTAAACAAAGAGTAGCAGTGAAGGCTTGTTATTTATGTATACACTGTATATATAATGTTTCTATATTCCTTAATGTTTATTAGAGTTTTTATCTGGAAGCTCTTTTTAAAATGAATATGTTGAATAGAATTGATTATAGTGAATAAAGTATTCCTTCTAAGGACATCCTCCTGAAGTCCTTTCCTCAGATTTCTATAGAATTTAAAATGGTATGTTTAATCGACACAGGCATGCTGACAAAGTACATGTGTAATGCCATGAAAAGTGAATGCTAACACTTCAGTATGCGAGCAATGGTACGAGAATGCAGTCAGACTTCTTTTTTTGGGTACGTACACCTTCCAGTTCTAAACACTAGCATGGAGAGTTGCTTGCATACTGAAGAGCCTATAGCTGCAGGTGGAAGCGGCTGTCTCACTTTTGCCATCACTGTACGTTGTCAGCATGTCGATCAAACACAGGAAACTCTGCACTCTACTTGTGACTTTACACAGTAGGAAGATAAGTAAATAAATCGAGGCAAATAGGTAAATAACATTCGATCTGGCTTTTATATAAGTAACATATAAATGTTTTTCATATAAAGTCCATCACAAAATATAATCACAAACAGGACTTTGCACGATACCATGGCGAGCTCTGTAAGCCCTGCTTTTTCTTTGAAGGTGGCACACTGTCTGTTAGGATGATGCCCGACCTGTTGCTGCATCCAAACGCTGATATCTTTCGCCTATACGCCTGGTGCAGCTGCGTTGTTCTAATGTGTAAGTGAACATTTCTTGCGTGGAGGGCTCCTGTTCTCTTTTTCTGATGTAGAACCCTCATCCTCATAACCTCTGTTATAGCACGTCTTAATGTGAACACAGCAGTGTCAGATCGGGGGGAGTGTGAACGTGACTGAGAGAATAAAACTGAATAAAAAAAAAAATAGTAACTTTTACAAGTACCATAAATTTACACTGGCTGTTACAGACTCCATTCAAATGTGCGTTTTTATTCTATAATAGTAACAAGAGCAGCTCACTACTCAAAACGGTCACACTCGGAATTGAACTGGTGACTTCTTGATTACAAGTTGGCAGTTCTTACATCTATACCACCAAAGCTATCATGTCCGTCTCGTACTCTAACCCGATTTCTTTTTCTACAGTTATATCCTCTTTAATAAAACTCCTGTGTGCGTCCAGGTGTCCCGAGTGTGTGTGTCTTCTGGTGAAGTGCGCATGCGCGGGGCATGGTGCAATGCTTCAAAGGCCACCTGACGCATCACACAAGACAGACAGTGCGGGACCTATAAAATATTGTGCTTCCGATCCAATCGGATTTCGGTAAATGAGGTAAGACCTAAAACATAAGGCACGAAAAATCCAATCGGGTACTGAGACGCGGAGACCAGCCTCCCTAAAGAGGTGGGATTAGTGTTTGTTGTTGTACAAGTGTTCACTCTGAGGATGTCAGATTTACGGAAATACAAACCAGTATTACTGCAAGAGAAAATTAAAGGCACACAAAACAGTGATGCATATTACAGCCACATACAAGCCAGTATTACAGTAATAGAAAATACTTACGGACATACAAGCCTATATTACTGTGACTATCTACTAACAACATGCCACCCAAAAAAAAGGACACGTCAAGTAGGACAAAAGAGACAGACCATCAAATCCTATATAAGCAACATCTCCTGGAAGAATGGTCAGCTCAGCAAGTAAACATCAACAAAAGAAAGGCTGAAAGACAAAGAAAAATATGAGCAAATAGATGGCATTTACTTGCCAGAACCAGTATTCAGCCACGGTCAGTTATATGTTGCATTATCAAGAGTCAGAAGTTTTCAGAATGTTGTTGTCAAGGTTGTAGATGGTCCTGAACAAGGTCAACTTTTGCCAAACTCGGACAGAATATTTACAAGAAATGTTGTCTATAATGAAATTTTATAGAAAAATTTCATGAGGTAAAAAAATAGAAAATTTTTCATAAATACATTCTTCAGATATTGTGTATTACAGATTGTTACAAACTTT
The DNA here is from genome assembly GCF_900747795.2 of Erpetoichthys calabaricus. NCBI lineage: Eukaryota > Metazoa > Chordata > Cladistia > Polypteriformes > Polypteridae > Erpetoichthys > Erpetoichthys calabaricus. Next base: position 87,444,047 of record NC_041396.2, on the reverse strand, counting down.
TACACTAAGGTAATATTAATTATACTTACTGTATTGTCATATACGATTCTATTTTATTTTTATTATTATTTTACTTTATGCTTCTTGCAAAAATATTTTTGACAAAAAAAAATTAAGACAAACAATGAGGTCAAAGTCCCTTGCCATTTAATATAGACTGTTCCTACTAATGTTTATGCACTACTGTTCTAGCACCCGTTATTGTAACGGGCTTAATGTCTAGTTCTTGAATAAAAGTGCACTTGTTTTGTTATATTTGTATCTTTTGCGAAAGTGTTTGATATTTGGACTTCAGTCTTCACACATTATACACTTCATGTCTATATTTTGTCAATTATTACTAAAATATGAAAAATGTTTCTTTTTTAGTTATATGTTCAACAATTCCTGCCTCACATTTCTTCCTACATTTACACAGATCGTTGTAGATACGGAACACACATGAAATGTATGTGTTCCAAATGATATATTATTTACCCTATACAACTCCAGCCACCTCACATGCAAATAAGGAGCTTGATCTTGGAGAACTTTTTGCCCGAGTTGAACTTCGTGGGATGGGATAGCAGGCTGCTTGTGCTATTTCGACACATTTACAAAACATAAGAGGCTGATGGAGAGGTGTGAAGGAATTTAAGGTGTGCCGGGGTTACAAGTTTTTTCGTTGGCATCAGGGTTTCTAGTGTTAATAGGGAAACTCCAATTAGGTTTTATTTTTAAGGCTGAAGCAGTTCACCGATTTCATGTTATGTCATGAGCTGATACTGAGTCAGATTTTTTTTCTTTATCCCTTTAAAAACCTTTTTATTCTATTTTCCTGCATAATAATAATAATAATTCTTTGCATTACCAGACAAGTAGAAACCTTATGTTCTAATAATGCGTCACCTTGGAAATTTTTATAATTAAACTATAAACCGTAAGTATTAACTGTTTATTTTTTTATTAACAAAATGAAATTCTTAAGACTTATTGTTCAGTGACCATAAAAATGCTAAAATAATTTCCTTAAAATACATACTTTAACTAATGTACAAAAATGTGTATAAATAATACGTAAGGCATAAAAGAAAATGCTGCTTATGATTTCAAGCTGTCATATTGTTTTTTCTGTAATGTTCATATGTGAAACAAGGCTTAATTAAAAAAAGAGCATATTAATTATAAATATGGATTACCATTTAATTATGTAGTACTTGCTTCTTACCAAAATATATTCTATATAACATACAGCAACAAATAATAAACGCAGTACCAATCTTTAAAAAGTGCAAATGTATCAAATAGTCATTCGTGGTTTATCACGAAGAAATGACTAACATGCATGACAGGTTTATAAGTAAAATATACAACTCTTAAGCTAACAAGCCTATTGTTTACTAAGCAGTAATTTCACATTTGTCTGTCTTTTTCCAGTTAAAAATGTAAGCTGCTGCACTTAAAACAAGCTCTCTGTTCAAACTGAAATGGTGTTTGTTTTAATTAAAGAGCAAAATAAAAAGTTCTTCAAGTAGCTTTTCTTGCCGTTTGTGAAATTGCACAGGACAACTTCTCTTATTCCTTTTTCTCAGTTTATTACTCCAGTTTGCTTAGTATAAAGGTTAAGCTCTCTGATAAAGCAAGGCTTCACTGGTCCACTGCAGGAAGTTTGCTGCAAAAAAAAAAAAAAAAACCTGCACGCTGGCTCAACTACTGTAATACCTCCCATAAAGGAGCACTGCAGCTAAATTACTATGAAGCTTGGGAAAGCAGATGCTAAAAAGACCAGCTCATAGATCAAGTCTTTTCTATTGAAAATTTGCAGGTTAGATCGGCAGCTCATTGACTGGATCCATGATGCTTAACTAACTTTGTTCAGTTTACATTCTTAATTCTAGTGATAATACAATTTTACATTATAGTTGTGTAGGGGAAATTTTTAATTGAATTGTGATTCCTGATGTAAAGTGACCTTGGTCATGTAAACTGACCTTGAAATAGGTTGTTGCTTTTAAATAAACACAACTGACATGTTCTACCTTTCTACATGCAGGAGAACATGACTGTATTCAGAGTATTCAGAACTTGAACTCATGAATGAAAGGGTAAGGGTTCTAAGCACTAAAGTCTTAACAGTGTCTTTAAGCTTCCTGTAATGCTAAGGTGTTTGCAGAACCATACAGAGATCAGGTAAAGGACAGATACCGCCTTTTCTAGATATCTAGATTTATCTTCTTGCATATAAACTACAATAGGTGTTTATTTTCTAAGCAAAATCAATACACAGAAAGTCATTGCCACACACTTAGAAATATTGAGTGTATGATGAAGTCACCCATAATCCAATCACAGAATTGGTAACCTACTTTGTCACTATAAACAACATTCCCACTGTGCTGCAGAACTGGCAACAAAGATGAAAAAAAAAATAGCTCCACAGTCTCGTTATGATCAGAGAAATACATTGACATGTGCAATACCTAAATCCACAAAGAGTGCCACAGTGGGAAACATTGGCAGGTCACTGAAGAGGCTAAATGTATTCTTGTGTTTATAGTGTGGCATATCACTAATATAAAATTCCAGATTGCTTGTCTAAATTCTGTGTAAGAAAAAAAACAAAGAGATTATAAAGAGTTGGGGCACTGTAAGGCAAACCCCATATATTTGATGACCAAATTCACAATAAGTTTTCTTCAGGCAAGAGTCAACAGTCAGACTGTGTCTAGATGGTGGTGGAAACACATCCCTTTTCTTCCACAGTTTGACATGGTTAACATGGTACACACATTCAGCCGGTCGACAACTTGGTTGTTTCACCAGGTAATCCATCAGGCCTCTTCTTTCTTTAATCTCACAGGGTCCTTGCCAATGTGCTAGCAACTCGGAGCAAGAACTGGGTGTGAATACAATGACCAGATGACAGAGATTGAACTCGCACGGGGCGGGCCTGTGCTGCTTGTGCACGCTCCATGTTTTCTTTTAAAATGAGTCAAATTTTGTCAAATCCATTGCGTAATAGCACAATATAAAATATAAAATTCCTGGATTTTGTAATATTGTAATATATATTGCAGAAAAAAAATTGCAGTGTTCGTATTTTTCCAATATCATTCAGCTCTATACGCATGTCCAAGCAACTATTGAGATGTTACTCCTGGAATCGGTGTGAGCAGTTACTTTATGACTATTTACCACCACCACACTGAAACACAGAACTGAAAGAGGTGTTGCTAATGCACAGTACCTTCCACCCTGGGCCCAGCTGCAGTCCATAGATTTATCCAGATGGGATTAGTTTGGAATAATGTGCCCCCTCTCTGCACTTGAAACTGCACAGGAGGGGTAAAGATTTGTCCTTAGGCTAGGTATTTGGCTGTATGTCTCTCCTCCGCTGGGCTTGACTCTTTGGCCTCAATCCCGTCAGTGTTTACGGTGATCTTTCGACTGTTTTACACCTTTGACTTGAATGGCCAGCTGAAGAGGCTAGATGGGTTCTATGAGCGAATCCATATTCGTCCACCCTTGCCTGTGGATCTGTCGGGTATAAGACTTGGGGAGCAAAGTAATCTCTATTATGCTCCTATACTTTGAGACCCTTAAGGATGTCAAGCATACAAAAATGTCGCTGATAGATTATTTCAGTCTGCCTTGTCCTTCACAATTTTCAGTGCCATCTGCCGGCCATGAAGGACAGAGTGTCAGAGGTAACATCAAAACCTCATTAGTCTCTATGTCTTCCAACAGCAGTGACTGAAGTATTTTTTTTTATTTATTTGTTGTTGGCACATAAGGTCACAGACTAATAGGGAATGACTAGTGAGAAAAATGTTTTGCATGTTACCAATTTTGTGTACTGCATTTTATGGGTTATTTTATGGTTAAAGTCCATATTATATAAAATGTTTTGTTATGAAAAAAATATATGCAGACAAGTGTATTTTGAGCAATCTCTAGTAAAATAGTACAGTTTTTGATGGTTGCAGGAATATAACCCCCAATTCCCATAGGTTCAATGTGTTAACCTTTCCATCTTTGTCTTTTGTGCAGTTTTTCTAAATTTTCTATCTCTGCTTAATTTGATGTAAAACGTAATCAGATCTTTATTCTCGTCCTAAAGCTAGACAAAGAGAAACTAGTTAAATAAATGACAAAAACATTATGCTTGTTTTTAGATCATTTTCCTCAATAATTAATGCTACACATGTGCATAAAAAGATGAAACAAAAAACTACATGGAGTAACACAATTTTTGGGTGCAGTACTTCTTTAACAATTAAATAGTTAGAAAGCAACTAGTATCAAGTAGTTATTTTTTTGTGTATTGGATAAAGCAATGTATGGCACCATCGATACACTGCCTTAGTCAAGCCACTGTAGGCCTAACATTACCTCATTCACCATTCCTGTGGTCCACATGTCTAGAAATATTCCTAAACATTTTTAGAGCCATTAATATTGCAAAAGCATTTACTGAAGGGCTTGCAATGCCTTAGGCAAAAAAATATTTTCAGTAATCTTATTTCTTACTGAAAGCATAAAATATGTTTTCAGTGGAAATGAAATAGGTTAGTGCAGTCTAAACTGTATTTAGGCAACATAATATGAAAAGATTCTTAAATATACCATGCCTGTGAAAGCATTTACATTAAGCTGATTAAAAGCAGCACTTCTCCTTGCCTAGAGAAGGAGCTGTTGTGCCATAGAAATTTTTCTAAGGAGCGTTAATACTGTTGTAAGAGAAAACCATTGTGTTTAACTGTAGTAGTCTTAGAAGTAGCAGTAAAAAGAGTGGTTAATAATTGAAAAGACAATAACTGAAAGCAGAGCAGTTGTGCGTTGGTAGAGAATAATGCATTTTTGTATGCACAGACTCCTGAAAATGTTGTTTAGAAGTAATGAAAAAATGTATGATTTGAGTTGCAGATCATATTTTTATCACACACATTCATATTTTCAATAAATGTGTATTTATTTTTCTTTTCATTTATCTTGGTTTAACCCGATTCATTGTAGTAGCAGCAGGGTTGTTTTTATGTTTCAGCTTACTTCACTATCGATTTTTTTTTTTTAAATGTTGAGAGCTAACACTTTTTTTTTTCTTTCTTTTTTTTTTTTTTTAAATCGCAGGATTATCGCTGTTTCTGTGTTGGGAAAAGTCAAAAAACCTATATTCTATACAAGATCCCTTGAAACAAAGTAAAATATAAGGAGTGAAAGATATTTACCAGGAATTTCTTCTTTCTTCATTTCTAACCTTTATGGGAAATTTATGAGTTTTGTTAAGTTGGTACTTTGCAGCTTTTTTTCCTCCAATGGAAGAGGTAATGATTGAAAATACAGACTTGCCAAAACAAGACATGGATGTGATCACTGACATTGAACTTTTCATTCCTGCAGAAGCTGAAGTAATTGTTGTTCCTTTTTCATTGTTACCTCATTCATTAATTACAAGATTACAGGCTGCCTCTGGTTCTTCACATAGTGGTCATCAAAAGGAATCAACGGACTTCACATTAGTATTGTGCATTACTCCTGTAAAAGCTACAAAAGCCTCAAAACCTGATCTGCTTGGTGGTGAAAAATCTGCTGGTGATGGCAGAGCAAACAGCGTTGACCAAAACAATGCTTCATTGAATAAGTGCCTGCTTCCTATAACTACCTCAAACACAATAGCTTTTCGTCTCCTAAAATGTTTTATGAAGTGCCATCACTCTTTGTCACAAGAGATAAAGCAGATTTACACTGCCACTTCAAACTCTGCTAGAGAGCAGTTTTTCAAGACTGCCCGCAACCTGCTTATAATTTACCATAATAAAGTGTATTTGTTGGTAAACAAAGACACAGTTTTAAAGAAAAGCAAGGAGGATTTCAGATGTGAAAAGGGTAAGCGTTGTGATTCTGGAAAAGACGTAGCCAAGTCTACCTTGTTGGTTTCTCCACTGGATCCTCTGAGAGCTGCTGCTGAGAATGCAGGACAGAATTTACTGACAACAGGTCAGGTAAGCATATTAAATCACTTGATTCTTTGTCCCTGAGAAAACCGGTCAAACCTTAGATTTATGTCTAAGATGATATAAAATATGATGCTCATTATTTCATTTGTAAGACTAAAAGGGAAAGAGGTATGATCATAGTTGAAGAGCATTTAAAAATCATGCCTCCTCCATCTCTTTTTAAATTGTTTATTTGTATTGTAGTTTACTTCCATTTCTAGGCCTAGACCACTTTGCACATTTTAAAATATAGTGCTGTTAACATTAAAACAATGAAAAAACTGAACGCAGAATCATGCAGTAGGTGCAACAAAACAGAAAAGTGAACATATTTTTTTAGGTTTATAGACGGGTTTATAAATGTTTTGATACTTTATAGACATGTAGGGTTTCGGGATTCTGGTCTACACAAATTTCATTTGTCCATTACTAACTAGTCATTCACCCTTTCTTCTGAACTCGGGCATTACTCCTTGTTTAGATTTAAATGCTGTTGCAGCATTTGTAGTGCAGTGTATGAGTGGAATTATTAAGGATTTAATTAAGCTTGTTTAATTCTCTACATATAGTTTTTATTTATTTATGCATTATTTGTTTTTTTGTTTTTTTTATAGTCCTGGTATGCTCTGTTGTATGTCCCAGACAGATGCTTTAGGGAAAGATCCGATAGATCGTTTTCCAACTTTTTTCCCCCTTTAGAAGTATTTTTGCTTTCACCGTACACCCCAGGAGCAAAGATTAATATGAGTATGAGTGTGTTTGGGGTGTTCACATCTTGGCAGCCTATACACATGATAAATTTCAGTGGAGGGCAGTAAGTAAATAATTAGCTATGTTTCTTTCAAAAATAAGTGAGCAAGTGGGTTTCCCAGTAAAGAAGGAAGTAATAGGTTACTGGTTAACTCCAATACATTAAGTCGAAGTGGGAGAGTATGGGTACTAGAAGGAGGAGTAGAAATGGATTGGAAAATGGGGATGTTTAAACATTTGTAGCATTTATATTGGTTAGAAAAAGAAGTGGCAAAAAGGAAAACAAATAGGCTAAAGGGAAATTCTAGTAACTAATAAAAACACATTTACAGCAGAAAGCACTTAGCAGTGAGAGCAACTTAAACCGTTAACATGTGGGTCTTAAAGAGGTCCATTAGGTATTAAATGGGTACTGTAGTTTGTTAAACCCATAACTACGTCTTTAGAAAACTGAATATAATTTAACTTTCACTTGATCGAATTTTAATCCTGAGGCCAGTACAATGCAAGTCTTGTGTGATGTCAGATTTTTTGGACGCTGGCTTTGACAAAGGATGGGAGATGCTGGCTGATGGTTGCTGAACTTGAGGAGGTGGCGGATGTGTGGCTAGCCTGTTTTGTAGTAAAGAATTGGTGAATTTTGCACAGATGACCTTTAGGGAGATGGTGTGCATCCCCAAAGTGATGCAGAACAGTAAACGTAAGTGGTTCACGGTCGGACATAAGCACAAGACAAGAGGTGCACACTGTCTGGTGACATTAATATGAGAGTTTGAGGTTTCCAACAGTTTTCAGGACCTTACAGACCTGGTAACCCAGAGGTGGTTGGTAGGGATGGGGAACTTTAAAAGCAGTAACCATAAAAATACATTTAGTGATAGTGGGGGGCTCCATCATTAGGTGTGTTCCAGAGACAGAGTCTCTTGTGGTATGTTGCCTTCTGGGTGCACAGGTAGGAGACCTTCCTAGAGCAGCAGATAGGCTCTTTGCCAGAGTGTGTGTAGATCCAGTTGTCATCGTCCATGTTGTAACAAATGACATGCATAAGTGCAGACTGCCAGTTCTGCAGTCCAAATTTAAAGAGTTGGATGCCATGCACCAGTCCAGGTAAGACTGGGGAGATTAGAAAGCTTAATGTGAATCTTCGATCTGAAGGATCATTTGTGTCTGTTGTGAATTCTACAATATTTAAAGACATCTGATAAAGAACAGAAATGGGTTTGTGTGTAATCACTGAACTTGTCAACATACATTTTAAAACCCTGGTATTTCTTGACTTTTTTTGTTCATATTTTGTATTATGGTTAATGGATTATAGTATGGTAATAATTATTATTAACATTATTGGTGAAATTAGTAAACATATTAGAAAAAACTGATCATATAATGCAGTTGTCATGTTTCTTTAGAGAGATAACTATCTCCTTATGATTCAAATAATTCTCAGCAGCCTTATTAGGGGAGAGAGAACCAGCTCAAACAATGGATTAAAAAGAAATTGTTTACAAAAGAAGAGACAAGAAAAAAGCAGTTTAGAATTTTAGTGATTTTTGTTTTTTATAATTGTATATAACTGACCTGACCTGATTCAGATTGCAAAATGGAACTGCCATGAAGCAATTAACCTATGTATTTTATGTTGTATTTGTTATTTGTGTTTACACATTATGTAAATATAATGGGCTAAGTCAAATTTACATTAATTTGCCTAATATCTGTAGTAAACTAGCAGATTCTCTTTGACATTTACCAAAAACTGAAATAAATTAAAACAAACACATGTAAGACCATGTAAAATGCATTTAGTACTTAAACATAAATATATAAATCTGTTCATTATCCTTTTACGATGCCAGAATACAAGCAACATTTTGTATCTAGGTTAATACTATATGAAAGGATAAAATAGCAATAGTCCTACATACCATTAGATAGATAGATAGATAGATAGATACTTTATTAATCCCCAAAGGGAAATTCACATACTCCAGCAGCAGCATACTGATAAAAACAATATTAATTAAAGAGCAATAAAAATGCAGTGCAAGTTTATAAAAAAAAAAAATGCAAGGTGGAGAGTGCAAAGCAGGTATAATAGACAATAATCTTGTACAGAAATCCCTCGCTATATCGCGCTTCGCCTTTCGCGGCTTCACTCCATCGCGGATTTTATATGTAAGCATATTTAAATATATATCGCGGATTTTTCGCTGCTTCGCGGGTTTCTGCGGACAGTGGGTCTTTTAATTTCTGGTACATGCTTCCTCAGTTGGTTTGCCCAGTTGATTTTATACAAGGGACGCTATTGGCAGATGGCTGAGAAGCTACCCAGCTTACATTTCTCTTTCTCTTGCGCTGACTTTCTCTGATCCTGACGTAGGAGGATTGAGCAGGGGGGCTGTTCGCACACCTAGACGATACGGACGCTCGTCTAAAAATGCTGAAAGATTATCTTCACGTTGCTATTTTTTGTGCAGCTGCTTCCTGAAACGACATGCTGCACAGTGCTTCGCATACTTAAAAGCTCGAAGGGCACGTATTGATTTTTGTTTCTCTCTCTCTCTCTCCCTGCTCCTGACGGAGGGGGTGTGAGCTGCCGCCTTCAACAGCTTTGTGCCGCAGTGCTTCGCATACTTAACAGCCAAACAGCCCTATTGATTTGTTTGGTTTTTTTCTCTATCTCTCTGACAGCCTGTGCTCCTGACACGCACTCCTTTGAAGAGGAAGATATGTTTGCATTCTTTTAATTGTGAGACGGAACTGTCATCTCTGTCTTGTCATGGAGCACAGTTTAAACTTTTGAAAAAGAGACAAATGTTTGTTTGCAGTGTTTGAATAACGTTCCTCTCTCTCTACAACCTCCTGTGTTTCTGCGCAAATCTGTGACCCAAGCATGACAATATAAAAATAACCATATAAACATATGGTTTCTACTTCGCGGATTTTCTTATTTCGTGGGTGGCTCTGGAACGCAACCCCCACGATGGAGGAGGGATTACTGTATATTGTTAACGTTTACCCCCCTGGGTGGAATTGAAGAGTTGCATAGTGTAGGGGAGGAGCGATCTCCTCAAGTCTGTCAGTGGAGCAGGACAGTGACAGCAGTCTGTCGCTGAATCTGCTCCTCTGTCTGGAGATGATACTGTTCAGTGGATGCAATGGATTC